>NC_137823.1:17315345-17405345 GCF_963921795.1 Nannobrachium achirus | reverse complement strand
CACAAAGGGATGAAGATACACTAATTAACCTGCCAGTAGGGCTGGGCGATATACAACTTCAAATCAATGTCACGATTATTTCAATCTTCTGACTCATTTACGATCAATGAACGACTATCCAAAATACAAGCCCTAGAAGAAAGACAAGAGAACAGAGAACGGACAACAGAAAACAGCAGTGAAAATACGAGTGCCAAAAACAGATTAAACTACAACGTAGGCAGGTAGTAGAAAGCATTAAGAGATAAAGGTACATGATCTAACAGTGTGTAAACATTAGAAGATGAAGCTACCGTAACTAACCTGCCAGTCTGTCCAGTCAGTGTCGGAGCATTGAGAAGGTAGTCACTAGAGTCACTAACACAGTCTTAAGAATTAAGAGGTCAAGCTACAGTAAGTGACAGTGTTTAGGTATTAAGTGATTAGCGTGCAGTAACTGACTGTGTCTAAGCATTAAGAACATTATCTAACAAGCATTAGAGGACAACCTTGTTTTTTTACAACAAGGGTTCCGAAGGTCGCATTATACCCTGAGAAATCTTGTAGCTTGTCTGACTGTCAGTACAGGAAGTGATGTCAGTGAGTCACAGTGATGTGGTACAGATTGACTCATATATGGGCATAAAAAGGATGTCACGAGACATCACTTCCTGTACTGACAGTCAGACAAGCTACAAGATTTCTCTATGGTCATTCCCAGAAAAAGAAGAAACCTTTTATGCTCATACATGGAGATTTCTGATGTCATAAATCCCAGGCCAAAAATGTGAATGTTAGGGTACCCCCTTATGCCCATATATGGAGATCCAAGGGCATCAAACCAAGGCCCTAACTCACCAAGGCCCTGCTTGGCATTACTTACGTACGTTTTATGCCCATATATGGAGATTCCTATATTGTCAATATTAAGGACATTATTAAGGATATAATATGTTATCAATATTAAGGACATATATGGGAATGCCCATATTTGGTAATGTCCATATATGGGCATGTTTTGACATTACATAACTATCATGAAGGGGTCTCCATATATGAGTAACTGGTCCCATATACATCACTGGCCAGATGGCCAAGAATTGGTGTCACCCTGAGGTCGCAAGTCACCCTGAGGTTGCCTCGCGTAGCCAGGCTTACTCATCTCCGAAGAGAAAAGCCTGGTGACAATAGAAGGCAGAAAGCGTTCAACTTCCGCCGTAGGAATTTCACCGGAAGCTGTATTTTTTCACAGTGCTCCGTCGGTTGCGCTCGCAATAAACAATATACAAACAAAAACATTGATTCAAGCAATGTTACACCTATTAAGAGTGAGTTAAGAGCTACAATCTATTTTAGTTTTTTTCGCTGGGGAATGTAAACAGACCCGCACCGCATGACGTAACGTCCGTTAAACGCAGACTTCCGCTAGAAATCTTGGAACACACCGGAAGGCATATTGTCTACAGGGTGCCCTGAGGTGTCTTACTAGAATTTTAGATTGTAATTAGAGAAGAGAAAAGATGAGTGTTAAAAGGTTTTCATTTACTGCTTTCTATGGTTTTAGCGATTTTAGTATTTTGATTTCAGTGGGTAGGGGCATGCGTACAAGTGGCTATATATGTCTTTTTAGACACAATAAGCCGTCAATGTCTATATCACTATTTACACCAGCCCCCATAAGTCACCTCTGATTGTGGTGCATCTTGGGAATGGGCTTATTGAGTCTAAAAAGACATATTTAGCCTCCCCAAACTGGGGGCATGCATGCAAATCAAAATAGTTAAAATCACTAAAACGATAGAAAGAAGTAAATGAAAACATTTTGACACTCATATTTTCTTTTTCCTAATGACTATCTAAAATATGAACCCTTGTTGTAAAAAACAAAGTTGTCCCTTAACACTTTGTAAGCCACGGGGAGCCCCTTAATGTTAAAACCGTAGTATATCGCACATCCCAGCAAGGAGTCTCAGCCACGCCGTACTTTCCCGGACTTTGTCATTAAAACCGGAATAAATGATTTTGATCCGAAAATCGGCGATCGTCTAACCTTCCCTAGTCACCGCTCGTCCATCGGTGGCTCGTGGCTGCTCTGACATGAAACAGAAGTGACTCTCATGGCCTCTCCTTCTTCAGCCTTCCTTCCTCCCACCCACTTGTTGTTTGGACGTTAGCACTAGCAGAGCTGGAGTGCTAGGTGCTAGGCTATCCAAAGTGGACACATCGACTGTTCAGTCACTCCTGGACTATATGCATGGATCGTTATGCGCGTGGATCGCGCACGCGAAACGCACGGGGAGATCGATGCTCGGCCAAAACCACCACTTTATCCCAACGGAGATCGAGAAAATCACGGTGAGCTAATGACCTGGGGGAAAAAAAAAAAGAAAAAACAACGGCGCTGTCCAAGAAGGAGGGGCGGCGGGCTCATGTTTATAAACATAATATTATGTCTCAGATCACAATACAATAATAGAAATTTCACGGCTAATCTACCAACCACCATTCTATTTCGGACGGCAAAGGGTTAATAGAATGTCACTAGCCTGCCTGCCTGTTAGTCAGTCAGTTAGTCAGTCAGTCCAGGGTCTAAGCATTGCTAGATGAAGGTACAATCACTGCATTAACCCATTAAGACGTGGAATTATTTTATACTTTATATATTGAAAAATAGCATAAGCTTGGTCGTGAAATGGTGTGCAAATCTTTGAATAATCAAAAACTAAAATTTTGCTTTTAGGGGTCCCTGGAACTTAATATTTTGAGAGGTTTGCCTCCTCTGTCTCCCAAATACATATCGTTTTGGGGGTACTTGACATGAAAAGGTTTGAGGACCACTGACTTAGAAACATAGGTTTAAAAAAAAAAAAAAAAAAAAAAGAGAAGAAGAACTTAGAAGGATTTAGAAGGAAGGCACTTATAGAAACGGGTCAAAACATTCAAAGACTTGCACAGATTTTCACAAATACCGAGTGCCGCGCTGCGAGCTCGTATATCTGCTATTTTTCAATAGTTAAAAGCATACAATAATGTTAAAGTGGTTAAAGTCGAACGCGACACATACACGTTCTTCCCGGTATTATTAATGGATCAATAGAATGTCTGACCTGCCTGCCAGTGAGTCTGTCCAGGGTCTAAGCATTAATAGATGAAAGTGCAGTCACTGCATCACTAGATAGGTAGGTAGAGTCACACTGACCTGCCAGTCTGTCCAGTGTGTCTCGGTGCCATCCCGGCTCCAGACCCATGAACACCACCTCCTTCCTGAAGTGGCCAATCCCTGAGAAGGACAGCACCAGGTCCCGCCCGCCCAGCAGCTCAGCCAATGAGGGCTTCAGCTGAGCCAGCGCGGCTGCTGCCCTGCAAAGGAGAAGGAGGGGGCACATCAGCGCACAAGCACGCAAGCACAAACACACGCACACACGTGTACATACATACACAGTATACACCCATCGTCGGTGTCAAGTGGAAAGCTTGTATGTCCAAAACTGTCACTTTTCAGAAAAGATAAATACAATGTTTAATTACAAGCTTGTGTTAATTATTGTCATTGTCTAAATATTGATAAACCCCACAGAAAAGCCAGATCTACAATTAGCTAACAACGCTGTGAGCTTGTAGATATGTTACTTTCCCTACTTTTTGCGTTACAAATTTATTTTATTTTATTTATAAAACAAATAAATATGGAGATACAAGGTTTCTGCCAGACAGCAACGATGTACACACACACACACACACACACACACACACACACACACACACACACACACACACACACACACACACACACACACACACACACACACACACACACACACACACACACATCTATACTATACTCATCTACACACACTCATCTATACTGCCTATACTCATCTGTCTCCCCCTCACATTACATAAGAGTCATTTATAACGGCCGGTACTAATGCAGGGGTCTTCAACGTTTGTTCAGCCCAAGGACCCCTTAGCTGATCAGAGAGATGAAGCAGGGACCCACACCACTACATGTTGTATACATGTTGCAGATTACAAGAGTTTCAGTCAGTTAAATAAACTGACAACACACAAGCGTGTCCACACGTGGACCCTCTTTAGTAACTCTGAGGACAATAAATAGCTTTGACCTTTGTCGTTCAATCAAACCGGGAAGGTTTGTTAGCTCGTAATCTGATTAAAATCAAAGCCCCCAAAAATAGCTGTTGTCACTGTCGACACAAAACAAAACTGATCCCCATCCCTGTTTGTTCTGTGTTGTTGTTACAAAGAAAGGTTTATAGTTCATCATGGCTGTCTAGATGTGAATAAATTAGGATTGGACTATTTTGGGAGCTCGGTTTGTTTTCCTGGAAGGGTGGAGAGGAAAAGATAACGCGATGCAGCAGCAGACGACGGTTCAGCCGTTTCATCCCAATGAATCACTCACAACACTTCAAACAGCATGAACCACTTCAACTTAAAGTCTATTTCACAGACTGGTGTCCCACAGGGCCCTGTACTTGGCCAGCTATTTTTTCCCCCTCCTCTACACCAGTGATACTCAAATCTTTTTCTTTTTTTTTAGACAGAATTAAGTTATCATCTTTAGCCTACTTACATTACTAGTACATGAATATCAATCATCCAGGAAGGGAAAAAAACTGTGCGCTCATTCAGAGCATGAGCCTCAGCAAGCGCTGAAAAGTTGACGCCGAGAACCGGCAATTGGACGGATGCTTTTGCTTCCATCTCATGCAAATTCAATACCACACCACTATGTTTAATTTGACAGAAAACAGTGTCAGTTGTTAAGATCGACAATATGAGACACCAATGAAAGAAAGAAGTTACCAAGTATCATTAACTCTCTTACTGCCAGATTATTTATTTATTTATTGGGTCTGGCGCCATCAAAAAGCGGCTTACCTTTGCAACGTTATAGTAGATTTAGAGACTTTTTTTTCTCCTTTTTTTTTTGCCTTATATTGCCTGGCTGGCTGCGCTTTCGCAGGCCAGCCAGCAGAGGGGGGCGTAATGCCATTAATGTGAATGTGGCCGCTTCCTCTTCCCATACAATGGGAAGACACAAATGCACACACAGCCCCAGGGCCTGAGATAATCAACACGGAAGCAAAATGGTCTCCGTTGATGTCAACGCATAATGGATTTTTAAGAACATCACTGCTCGCGATGTGATTACAGTACACGGCGGCACGACCCCTCATCAGCTTACAGTCATCAGACGAGGTAAACGAACGAGCGCCGTATTGGCCGTCCTCACTCGTTAAAATTGGGGCGAACAGGAACGTTCAAAGCAGAATAAGAGTTAATGTTGTCATTTTATCAACCGTAATGTGGCCCACAGGTTCAGCTATGTGAGTATCCCTGCTCTACACCAAGGGCTCTATTTTGATTGTCTTAAGTACCAGCTCTTATGCCTTAAAGGAGCTATAGTCAACGTTTTCTTGAAAAACGAGTGCTAAAATTAAAATAATGTTTCGAAAATATTTTATAAAAAAATAAGCTTCATATATGTGTTTCTATTCAAAAATGACCACAAAAAGCGTAAAATAATGATAAAATAATAATTTTGGCCATTGTCAGACCGACACTTTGTTTACATTCTAGTCTATTCTTTGATAGTGTTAGACTAGGATGTAAACAAAGTGTCGGCCCGACAATGGCCAAAATGATTATTTTATCATTATGTCACGCTTGTTGTGGTCATTTTTGAATTGAAACACATATATGAAGCATATTTTTTTATAAAATATTTTCGAAACATTATTTTTATTTTAGCATCCGTTTTTCAAGTTTACTATAGCTCCTTTAACTTAACGTCTGTCCATACTGTCTCCAACCACTGAACCTTTCGTCTGAGAATTGAGACATTCCAACGTGCAGCTTTCTGAACTCTAATTCGGGGTAATGCTTTTCAGAAGATGCGAGTGACGTCAAAATAATTTGGTGACCCCCCCTGGGGGTCCCGACCCACAGGTTGAGAACCAGTGTATTATGAAATGCCCCGGGAAAGGGATGCGAGTGATTGCAAGGACAGTTAGTACCGTCTTACTAAAGCCAGGAACAAGACCCCCTGCCCCCCCACATGATGGACGGTGGTATGTGTTGTGATCATGTACACAGGGGGAGGTGGACCTCCTCAGAAGGTCGACAGGGACGATCAGTCCATTCATCATGTTGAGCTGTGCTTTCATTTTTTAACCACACACGTCACAATCAGCAACCATAACATAAATTAACAGTTTTACTACCAGATTTATTATTTATTTATTGGGGCTGGTGCCAGCAAAAAGCAGCTTACCTTTGCAATGTTATAGAAAAAGATCTATTGATTATTTCCAAACGATTCTTTTTCATTGGACCTATTATGTGTACTTAAGCCAAGCTGGCGGCAGAGGGCAGCCTTATGCAAAGAATGAATGTGAAATGGCCCTCCCCTCTTTCCGTCGTTCAGAGCATAGAAATGCAACAGCCAGGAAGTGAATTGGACATCATTGATGTTTACGTGTGGTGGAGATTTGAAAGCAGCATTACGGGAGATGTTTTTACTGTACACACCGACGCGACCCCTCATCAGCTTACAGTCATCAAACAAGGTAAAAGAACGAGCGTTCATATTGGCTTTGAGCCGCGTTCAGAATTGGGAGGAGCGTTAACGTTCGAAACGGTAAAAGAGTTAACACCCTACTTCAGGGGTCTTCAACGTTTTCAGGCCAAGGACCCCTTAGTTGAGAGAGAGAGAGAGCAGAAAGCAGGGACCCCCACAAGCTGTTTTCATATAGTTTTGTCGTTTGACAGCACACTCATCAGTGTATTTTGGATTCATGTCATTTGTGTTTTCATTTAACCACTTGAATAGCCGATGAGGCGTTGTGAGCTTGTAGATCTGCTATTTTTGGCTAAAGTTCTCAGAATATGGATGCTAGGGTTCAAGTGGTTAATATAAAAAAGGAGAAAAAATAGATTTCTATCACACAAAGATTTGAAGGACCACATGTAGTAACTCTGAGGACCCCCTAGGGGTCCCGGACCCCCTGTTGAAGACCCCTGTCCTACTTGATCACACTACCGCGACACACAAAAGCATCAAAAGTACTAGTAGCAGATCCACAAGCTCGAAACGCAGCTCAAACTACACGTTTCCAGCTTGTAGATCTGCATTTTTCTCTGTTTTATTATTACTTTAACCATTATGTTATGCTTTAACTATCTGCTATTTTAGAAAAATTGTGAAAATCTGTGCAAGTCTTTGAATATTTTTGACCCGATTCCATAAATGTTTTCTAAATCCTTCTAAATCAGTGGTTCTCAAACTTTTTTCATGTCAAGGACCCCAAAATAGTATTTGGCTGCAGACCCCCATCACCAAACATGTTGTTCCAGGGACCCCCAGAAGCAGAGATTTGAGTTACAAAAGTTTGCTTTGAAAAATATACATTCAAATATTCAAATATCATTATTTTTCTTTTTTTTTCTTCAAAAATAGCAGATCTACAAGCTCGCATATGCTATTTTTCAATAGCAGACCTGCCAACCCTGGCAAATTTTTTTGAGTACTCGTGCGCGGGCACGCAGCGCCCGCGGTGCAATTTTTGTTGTTTTCCCGCACAAAACAGCGTATATTTTGGGGGGTTCCATGCACCTTTTTGGGTGGGACCTTTACAGTTATGTTAACACAATTTCACACCAGAAATGTAGCACGTTGCATGTCTTGTCTTGACTTACACTAATAGGAGGAGGCAAGATGTTAGAACAACCTTTTAAATAAAAATGCCATTTGGTCTGGAGAAAAAGTAGGCTAGTATTACCAGGCAATACAGTAATGTTGCTTTGGCAATATTGTTGACAAATCTTTAATAAAATATACTAACTGCACTTGCTCAGAGTTAGTTAACAATAGACTAGCAAAACAGTCTCACCACTGTCACCAGTGACTTAATGAATGAACATACATCAACATAATCATGTTATTCAAATAGCAAAATAGCTTTAGATTGTCAGGTAGGCTATTTACCTTTAAATATTTACCTGTGTCTTTGTTAAACATTGTTGATTGAGCAGCCTAAATAAAACCACCTTTCTGAGCATGATTTGCATGAAGTTGAAAGTATTCAACTCATGTAGGTTTCTATTGCATTCATTAATTGATATATAGGCCTACATTGTGTATAGATCACATACCGTCTAGTCTGTATATTCATTCATAGAGGATACAGACTACTCATTGTTAACGTCTCTTAACGTCTTAATGTCTTCATATATTCACAGGTGATAAATAACTTGTTCACCTTTAATGTTTTTTAAGGGTGGACTTTCAAATAGTGGAGAATACATTTATTTTAACAATTATTTAACAATGAATAGCCAATCTAGTATCTACAAGCTCACTACGCGTCGCACGCAACGTGCTGTGAGCTTGTAGATCGTCTAGTCTTGTCAGTTGTCATCATCATCCCAGCTGCTACCAGCGTGAAAGCGCAAACGTCGCGTCCGTCAGCAACACCATGAATGAAGTACAAGCCGAGTGAATTGGACATTGCGCTACGTGGTTAGCAGCTAGCTGCTAGGCTAGTGAAGAAAGTGAAACGGCAAGCGGCAGCTGCAGTCACTGGTACAGAGTTTAGGAGACTGCACATTTGCAGGGAAGGATTGCACTGCATTTCGATCACTTTGCATTCGTTTTTTCCTCTCTTGTAAAGTGCAACCACAATCGTGAGTAGTTTTGCTGCTGCACTAACGTTAGCTCCGTCTGTCTCGAAGGATACTAGCATTCTGATCCTGGATCAGCCTGCCACTGCTGTCGTAGACTCTGCTTTGAGTGGGCGTATCCACCTCGCTCACACACATATACTGCTCTGACACACATGTAGCGAGACGTCACCACAGTCGCTTGAAATGCACACAGCCTGGCCAAATGAACGCTCATGGAACCGTTATAGGAACCGATCATGAAAATATGATGGAACCGGCTCCGGTTCCTCAATTTGCGTAGCAATGAGGGGAAATAGCGTACCTGCGTATTGACACTTAAAATGCGTACTTAGTACGCAAAATGCGTACGGGTTGGCAGGTCTGCAATAGCTAAAGCGTAAAATAATTCCAGGACATAATGGGTTAATTAAAAAGTGGAGAAAAACATAATGGAAAGAATTGAGAGAAATTGTGATAAACCACTTGAGCCCTATTCTATACTCGTATGACGGAATCGCACGGTCAAATTAACTGATCTACTGGTTTGTAGGTAAGCTATTTGTGTGTACTATATCAGTGGTTCTCAACCTTTTCAGGCCGCGACCGCCAAAATAATCACATTTCAACTGGGGACCCCCCACCCTGACGAGCACTTGTGACTGTAGGAGTTGGCATTACATTTAGTTTGACTCGATTGGTTCCATTGTGAAAATTGCGAGGCGTTGTGAGCATGTAGATCTGCTATTTTCATAATTTCTACTTCAAATATTTCACAATTTAACCATATGTGGGTCAGTGACGTGACGCCCCAAAAATGCGTTTTTAAAAAAACTTTAAATTGCAGGCATAAAAGTTATTTACTTTTGTTCTACTCACTCTCAACCTTATGGAAATACATTTTGTTTTTAGATATTTTATTGGAATCAGACTTTATTCAGCA
Source organism: Nannobrachium achirus (assembly GCF_963921795.1). NCBI lineage: Eukaryota > Metazoa > Chordata > Actinopteri > Myctophiformes > Myctophidae > Nannobrachium > Nannobrachium achirus. Next base: position 17,395,735 of record NC_137823.1, on the reverse strand, counting down.
GTTTGTTGTACTTGTGCCTAAAATCGTCATATGGTGTGACATGAAAATAATTGTTCATAAAATGAAAATGGAGTACATCTTTCTTAAGTTACTCACTTTATCAAAGTCCTTTATCATAACTAACCAGTGATCCACTATAGTTTTTTGAAAATTAATTATATCTGTATATTTTTTTCATAATCGACACTCTGTGTGAGGCCCATGTTCATGATCTTACAACATATTTTAAATGTATTCTGTCAAAACTTTATCTAAAATTACACAAATATTTGTGACTCTTCCTGATAATATTCTCTATGTAATCCATAAACATTTTTTTGGTTTAATCATTAATAAAGGTATGATTTTTCACTATTTGGAATGTCACACCAAACGATTTAGTGTCACACCGTATGATCATATCTTCATGTGTCAAAGCAAACTGTGTTTTAACCTACCTATTAGTGAGTACTGAACTTTACTGATTGATTAAACAATTACCCAGGATAACATGGCCTTAATATTTCTGAACAGGATATTATTGTAGGGCTTTAACATGGGATAAGAAAGAATTGTAGTAGTAGATGGATGATGAGGATGTGCACAGGAATGCTACGCACACCTAAGTCTTCTGCCGGCCCACGGCAGAAGGATCCTAAAGAGACAATAAGGCGCATAGCCACACTTGGAGCCAAGGCAACATTTTATTAACACCAATTAGTGGAAACAGAACTCAGCATTCAGGTAAATCCACTCGTCCGAGACAGTTTGCCCTCTTGGCTCCCAAGTTGTGGAATAAACTCCCTGTCGCACTTAGAACAACGGACTCACTCGCTACCTTTCGCCGTGGACTGAAGACTCACCTCTTCAGACTCCACCTAATCCCTTAGCACTACAGTAAAATCAATGACCATACATGAAGCTAATTAACATTTGTTTGTTAGGTTTCTTTAGAACTTGATTATATTGTGTTTTTCTCTAGATAGATATCCATTTACATTGTTATATTGCTGTTAATGTACTGACCTATTATCTTGTTTATTATTGCGATGTTGTATCTGCTTATTGTAAGTCGCTTTGGATTAAAAGCGTCTGCTAAATGCCTAAACTGTAAACTGTCTGCTAAATGCCTAAACTGTAAATTGCTTTTTTCCGAAGTCTCCTGAACTTGAACACAGCATTTTGTGTTGAACAAATGTAATTAGGAATCATGACATTACACCACATCTCCACTAGCTAAAGAGTGCTGGGTTGCGCAACTCCGAAAATAGCTGATCTACAAGCTCTCGCAGCACAACGTGTTGAGAGCTTGTAGATCAGCTATTTTCGCTAGTTTTGTCTCGGGTCCTACCTTAACACTGTCCACTGTCCAGTCCAGTGAGTGAAAGTACAAAAGTATTAGATCAGATTAGATTATACATTTAGACTGTATTGTACATCAGCCAGTCGTATTTGGTGAGGGTAGCAAACCGGCTGCCTTGTTGCGGTTCTGCTATGCCACAGACAACCTCCTGCTCTTCGTAGAAAATGCAGTCTCGCCCCTTTGGCTCCTCTCTCCTTGCTGGGTCATTGTTTAGTTTCTCCCTGTACTTTCTCGTTCTCTCAGCACTTGTCATTTTCCAGCTGACAAAAGAAAATGGAATGTATAGTTTAAGACAAAGAGAAAATATTGTTTAGATTGAAACAATATGTTAAGGTTTCTGTGAAGGGGTTTCTGCTCTGTCTGATGAATTTGAAGTATCACTGAATGAAGCTAAATTACATTTTATGTAAAAATGTTTAAAACAAATGTTTAAATGTACAAAAGAAACATGGAACTTTGTTATTCATTGTTATATCTGTAGTTAAATACAGTATAAATCATATGGTGTGACAATCAAGTCATATGGCGTGACAAGCAGACACGTCACACCATTATGATTAAGTGTCACACCATATTACGTTTTCTGCATTTAGGTTTACCTTGAGGCTACTATGTACACATTAGCATGCTAACAGCATGCTAGCTATAACAAAGCAACCTAGATCTACATGGAAATATGACCAAAACTTCAAATAACTTAAGCTTTTTTTAATGAAAAGGTGTCACACCAACAGACATCCAAAGTGGTGAGTTTGTCAAAGTTTCAACAAGATGGCATTTCATGAAAATGTTAAAATCATAACTCACCTCAGACACCTGTCTTGCAGTTGTGCTGGGAGTGCTGAATAGCCTTACAGAAGAAGGACCTCTCTAGCCAATAGGTGTCCAAATAATTGCCTGTTTAATTTGTCCAAACTAGTGTCACACCAAATGATTTTGGTTTGGGGGACAAAATGTTTTTGATCAGAAATGACTGAAAACATTATGCTTTGACTTTGAAAAGATATAGGCTCACAAATAGACATTTTTTTTGCCTAAATTCATTTTCAAATGATTTTTAGCAATTCTTTTTCTTAGTTTTATTCAAGTTCCCACTTTGAGAAACAAGGTCAGGACAGTCACACCATATGAGTTTTGCCATGTTTGGTTGAAAATTCTGAAGAAATGAGGAATGAAATGTTTTAATCTTGAGTAAGTTCACATAAAGCTTAATGTGCTGCACAATATTCAGAAGGTTTTTGACAAATATATTTTTTATTTATACATGTTTGACACCGAGGACAGCGAAAACGTTACGTCACGTCACCCACCCATGTACTAAAAAGGTCTTAAAAATCCTTAAATTGTATCGTATCCTTATATTGTATGTAAATTGTCATACTCTATCACACTGGCTGTGTCTGGCAACGCAAGACTACCTAAACTCACTTTAGAAATGTGTAGAAATGTGTATACTATACTCTAACTATGCTAGGTGAGAAAACGGTTGAGTGAGAAAACAATTAAAGGGGTACTGTCACCTAAAGGGGTTGAGGGGAAGATTACACAAGATTTCTCTGAAAACGGTCTGAAACAGTCTGAAGCTCATGTCAAAGTGTAATCTGCCCCTCGCCCCCAACAACAGCTGACCAGTACAGTAAGTAGTCATACAGTCAGGCTTGTTTTTTAAGATGATTCTTAAAGTGACAGTAACCCTTTAGGTGACAGGCCCCCTTTATGCGAAACATCTGGGGAGTGGGGACCCCCCCAAAATAATGTGGGGACCCCTGTACTATATATAATGACATGCCCAAAGATAGGGAGGGAGGGCAGGTTTGAAGTGTTTAATTGATTTACTGCTGGACCCTGATGAGGAAGACAGATAGGACAGACAGGAAGGACAGGAGGTTATTTTCAGCCACAGGACAAGTGTCCTCCCGGACACCGGGAAGTGTCCTCCCAGCCAAAAAAGTAAACACTCTCATCGTGTCGCTGTGTGTGTGTGTGTGTGTGTGTGTGTGTGTGTGTGTGTGTGTGTGTGTGTGTGTGTGTGTGTGTGTGTGTGTGTGTGTGCGTGCGTGCGTGCGTGCATGTGTGCGTGCCTGCAATCCCACTCACATGTCTATCTGCTCCTGATTGGCGAGGTGAGTGACCAATAGGGTGATGTGCAGGGTGGGGACCGGGATCATGGCTTTGGCCAATCGGGGCTCTTGCTGAAGCACCGCCTCTTGGATCTCGGCCACGGCTGAGATGATCTGTCATTGGACAATAATATGATCATTTATAAAATCCACACAGACACACACAACCATTTTCATCACAACCACATTAAAAAAAATAATAGCTGATCTACAAGCTCAAAATAGAGGGTATGCGCATGCATAAAGTGAATGGCAAATCGAGTGGCAAATTGAGTGGCAAAGTGAGTGGCAAAGTGAGTTTGACGTTGTTTAATGCAATCAGATAGGACTTTTCTGTTTGGAAGGCCAGAAAGTATTTTACCGCATAACTTCCGGGCATATCGACACATTGTGAGCTTGTGACATTATTGTGCGAAGGGGCATTCATTTACAAAAAAGTAAATGTTAATAAAAGTTGAATTATAGAGATACCAGCTTTCTACCCGATGACAAGAAAATAATATATTATTTATGGAGGGGGATGGAGTGTGTTAATCACCAGCTCATCATCAAGAACATGTCCTTTCCGTTTTAGTCTAGTTTTCTGCAGTTGATTTTATTGATAAAGGATATATATCTTTTTGCGGGCCTTGATGGCGTTGTAATGGAAGATTTGACTCTTGGTTGCATGCTGAAAATAGCCCATCTACAAGCTCACAACGCGTCGCAGCTTGTAGATCTGCTATTTTCAGAGCGCAACAGCCGAGCGCAACCAAACAATAAATGTCTTTTAGATCTCTTCTCCACTAGTCCCTCCCTAGCATTCTAGTAAAGTTTTTATTGACGACATTGTCGACATATTTAGTCTTAGTTGTAGTCATCATAGCTTAGTTTTTATTTAGCTACCGTCAGTGAAAGAATTTAGTCGACGAACACTTTTCATCATAGTTTTATATTTGGGGTGCTTCCCTGAAGTTCTGAACTGCCTTCACTGAATGTGTGTGTGGCAATCTGTGCTTTATTTTATAAATTAGAAATATCTTCTGAAGTTCTGCTGTATTCTATTGCTAGTCTGACCAATTCAAATACTCATATCTTGAAATTATAACTTCTTTTTAGTTTAGAGATCACTTGACTAGCGTTTTGACAACTTTGTCAAATAAAGTGCGTCACCTGTGTGTTGGTGATGGGCAGGGACAACTAAAGCCTGTCACCTGTGTGTTGGGCAGGGACAACTAAAGCGTGTCACCTGTGTGTTGGGCAGGGACAACTAAAGCCTGTCACCTGTGTGCTGGTGATGGGCAGGGACACAAAGTAGTTGGGACGAGGGCTCTGCTTCTTCTTCTTCTTGCTGATTTTCTCGGCGTCCTCCTCGCTCTCCACTCTCCCACCTCCTCCTTCTGCCATCTTCCTCTTCCTCCTCTTCTTCTCTGTGGACTCTGTCTGGACAACTGGAGCGAGAGAGAGAGAGAGAGAGAGAGAGAGAGAGAGAGAGAGAGAGAGAGAGAGAGAGAGAGAGAGAAACAACTGATTACTTACCAGTAAGACTCCCTAATCGGGAGATAAGCGACCGTAGGTCGCTTATCTCCACAAATAGGGCAAAAATGTGTTTTTCCAAAATCTTCCTGATCCATGTTGATGACATGAGTGTAGACATGCTGTGTAGTGATTTTCGTGATTTTAGTACTCTTGGCCCCCAAACTGTGGAATAAACTCCCTGTCACACTTAGAACAACAGACTCACTCCCTAGCTTCCACCGTGGACTGAAGACTCACCTCTTCAGACCCCACCTAAGCCCATAGCACTTACCGTAGCACTCGCCTACCCCTCAATGACCATACATGAAAGCTAGATTTTTTTAGGTTTTATATAAAGCTTTTCATTGATTAGGTGCCTATGTAATTTTTTCTACATTGATATTTCTACAGTATGCATTTGATGTATTGATGTATTACCTTGCTTATTGTAAGTCGCTCTGCTAAATGCCTAAATTGTAAATTGCAGAAATACTAATAATAAAAGTACATGTCTGGTATTAAGAATTTACTTGAGTAAAAGGTACAAAAGCATTGGCATCCAAATGTACTTAAAGCACCAACAAGTAAAAGTACTCAGTATGCAGAGGTCTTCTATTTCATGTTTTCAAAATGTGTCAAATCATTTGAAAATAGACTTCAGCTATTTGACAATAGCCGAAGTCTAAGTATGGCTGAAGTGGTTAATGTATGTTTTGTAATAATATTTAATCTATAAAGTAACTAGTAACTAAAGTTGTCCACAGATTTTAGCAGAGTAAAAGTACTATATTTGCCTCTGAGATGTAGTGGAGTAGAAGTAAAAATGCAAAATACTCCAGTAAAGTAAAAAAAAATCTTTGCTTACTACTTTCCACCAGTGAGAGAACCACAGTGTAATTCAATTAGTGATAATGAACAAACGTCCACACAGTGTTAATTGTTCAGGCCAGCAGTAATGAGCCCAGTCAATCAGCCAGCCGCTATAGTTTATAGATTAGCAGTCAAGACAGCAAATCAATTAGTCGGCCAGTTAATGTCTAGGCACTCCCATCGGTAAAACTATGATCTAACAAGGCCTGCAACAATCGATGATCGTCTGTGCGTGTGTAATGAATTCAAGTGAGAAAAATCTAATTGATGATTAGCTCGACAGCACTTTCACTGTCCATTTAAGCAACTGTATTCAATTAAATACATGCACATTAAATACATGCACAAACACGATCTACAAGCTCGTTGTGAGCTTGTAGATCGTCTATTTTTGTCTAAAGTTCTCAGAATATGGACGCTAGGGTTCAAGTGGTTAATATAAAAAAGAAAAAAGTTTCTATCACTCAAAGATTTGGAGGACCCCCTGTAGTAACTCTGAGGACCCCATAGGGGTCCCGGACCCCCTGTTGAAGACCCTTGCTATAGAGGGTATGTGCACATTTCTAAAGTGACAATTTAAGGACTTTTTAATACCTCTAAAGTGACAAATTAAACGAATAGTCAAAGATTGTCGAATATTAGAGGTAGAAATTGTGAAAATAGACGATCTACATGCTCACAACGCAGCTATTTTCACAATAGAACTTTGTTAAACTAAATGTAATGACTCAACTGTTAGTGCTCGTCAGGGTGGGGGGGTCCCCAGTTAACTCATCTACTGCTTATGACTAGTTTGACAAGTTATATTTGTGTGTCCACTCTGCTTATGACAAGTATGACGAGTTTGAAAAGAAAAAAAAATATCTTCTTTTTTTTTGATTTTTTTTTTTTTTTTTATATATATATTTTTGGACCCCATTAAATCTAGTAAACATGATTTCAATCGCGATTTTGCATGTTCCACCCCCATACAACCCCATCTTTCAACAGGGCAGCCATCTTTGCTTACATAACATGTAAAACATAATGGCTATTATCTCAAGAATGCCTGAACGGATTTCCAATCGGATTGTTTGAAAGCTGTGAACAAACTGCACAAACATGGTGCATGATCTGTGCATGGGCGTGCATGATCTGTGCACGCCTTGAAAAGGTTGAGAACCACAGTTTCAGTGGACATAATGAACCCTGGTTGTACGTACATCCCAGGTCCTTCCACTAGGTGGAGCTGTCATAGTTTCAGTGGACATAATGAACCCTGGTTGTACGTACATCCCAGGTCCTTCCACTAGGTGGAGCTGTCATAGTTTTAGTGGACATAATGAACAGGTTGTACTACATCCCAGGTCCTTCCACTAGGTGGAGCTGTCATAGTTTTAGTGGACATAATGAACAGGTTGTACGTACATCCCAGGTCCTTCCACTAGGTGGAGCTGTCATAGTTTTAGTGGACATAATGAACAGGTTGTACGTACATCCCAGGTCCTTCCACTAGGTGGAGCTGTCATAGTTTTAGTGGACATAATGAACAGGTTGTACGTACATCCCAGGTCCTTCCACTAGGTGGAGCTGTCATAGTTTTAGTGGACATAATGAACAGGTTGTACGTACATCCCAGGTCCTTCCACTAGGTGGAGCTGTCATAGTTTTAGTGGACATAATGAACAGGTTGTACGTACATCCCAGGTCCTTCCACACGGCGGAGCTGGCGAAGGCAAAGGGGAGCTCTGACATCAGACTGTCCAGGCTGGCGGCGGGGGGCGGGGCCGGGGGCGGGGCCTTGCTCTTCATCGTCAGCTTCCTCTTCTCCCTGTTCAGCTTCCTCCTCCTCTTCCGCTCGCTCGCTCTGTCTGGAGCTGCACGCACGCATGCACACACACACGCACACGCATGCACGCGCACACATTTATATTTTTACTCGAGTAAAAATAATTGTGTACTTTTTCCACCACTGAATAGAGGGCACATTGTTATTAAAACCAACGTTTTAAGGTTTCACCTCTTGGCATCTGGGTAAAAACCCATAATGCTTCCGAATACAAGAGGATGTGTTTTGACATTTACTGTAAAGCCATGAGTCACCCCATGGGCTGGCATCGATTCCGCACATTTCCGGGCAGTGACGACTTTAAGGCATACGCCTCCAATAATGGTCTTTTATTAAAACTCTCTCAATAACACATCAGTCTTAAAAAAAAATCTTGCGTCTCTGCGAGCCACTGGGTTCGACTCTCCCTCTCCAGCCTAACAGAAAAACGACATGGCTGCTGGCCCTTTCCATTACAATAAGTATTCCCGGACCCACAGTCATGCATTGGTAACACTGTTCAAAATGTTGGGGTCGTATTGCATTTTGCATTTAGAGTTGTTCCCGATACCGATACCCATATCAGAAAAGCTGAAAATATACTAGGGGTGCGATGATTCAGTTCAAGCCCTCGGTTTTTGGCTCACGGTTTCGGTAGAGTAAAAAAATACAAAATTGTAGTAGTTTGTGTATTTTATTTTGTGTAGTTTCAAAGTTTGTTTTACTTATTAGCAATTAAAAAAAGAAATCTTTTCAGACACATTCCAGTTAACGGTTCACAAAATCAACAGTTCGGTTCAGTTCAACGTTTTGGTGTCATAGTAAAAAAAATAAAAAAAACGTAGAAATATTTTTCGGATTTTTATGTATTAAAAAAAACTTTTTTATTTTTACTTTGAAAAATAGCCAACCTCCAGGGCAGGGGTTTTCAACAGGGGGTCCGGGACCCCTAGGGGGTCCTCAGAGTTACTACAGGGGGTCCTCCAAATCTTTGTGTGATAGAAACTCTTTTCCTCCTTTTTTATATTAATTGAACCCTAGCTTCCATATTCTGAGAACTTCAGCCAAAAACAGCAGATCTACAAGCTCACAACGCCTTGCAGCGCGAGGCGTTGTGAGCTTGTAGATCTGCTATTTTTGGCAAATAGCTTTGGTGTAGAGGGGAAAAAGAGCAGACTAAGTACAGAGTGAAAGGTCAAGTGGTTAAATATCTGAAAACACAAATTGACTTGAATCCAAAATACACTGATGATTGTGCTATCAAACGATGAAACTATATAGACTCTACAGGTTGTGGGGGTCCCTGCTTCATCTCTCTCTCAACTAAGGGGTCCTTGGCCGTTGAAGACCCCTGCTCTAGGGTAGTCATCTGGGGACCCCCTGGGGGGGTCGCCACCCTCTACACCAAACCACTTGTCATGTGTAAATCAGACCGTGAGTCCAGTGACTCCTCCAGAGTTTAAAAGGTACGGGAGCATAACGGTCTCTTTGTTGTTCCTCCAAGCCGCCTGCAGTCATGTTGACGCTCTGTGTATCCATGATGACACAACAGAATGACATAACGCTAGTTCTGCTCGCTCTCAGCCTTCTCTACCGGCTGTGTCATCATCATCATCTGGCTCTGTTTTTCTTTTACCGCGACCCGGTAAATTATTTTAACATGGACTCCAATGGAGGCGCATCCCCGGGATCTAGGGGTGGGCGATATGGTGATAATTATCGTTGAGACGATATGCCTTTTCCACGATATGCCTTTTCAGAGGTATCGTATATATCGTGATACAATCGAAGAAAAAAATCTTGTTTAATCGTTAATTGCGACCGTAAGGTCGCAGTTTAGTTGCGACCGTAAGGTCGCAGTTTAGTATCAAAACCTCCACCGGCCGTCCGTCACGTCACACGTCACACCTTTGCCCTGCTCATATCTCCGCATCAGTATGACATCACACTGCTGACATCAGTATGAACCTTTGTGTACGTTGCTGTGGCAACAGTCTGTTGTTGCTGGTCTGTTAGTGTACGTTAGCAACCACCTTAGCAACCATGGTTTTACCCTAGCAACCAACTGTTTACCATAGCAACCATTTTTTTACCCTAGCAACCAACTGTTTACCATAGCAACCATGTCTTTTTTACCTTAGCAACCAACTGTTTACCATAGCAACCATGTTTTTTACCCTAGCAACCAACTCTTATATTGGTAAAACAAACTTTTGGCCTATTTGTGGAGATAAGCTGGCGATAAGGTCTGAGTCGAAGAAATGCTTCTTTCCTGGCAAGAATTGCCCCTTTATACTGTAGGGCTCGTTTGTGTATTGTATGACATCACGCCACATCATCGGCTGAGGACTGTGTGATGTCATCATATCTCCATATATGGAGACATAAGTTGCTCATGCCCAAATATGGGCTGGTGAGGTCAGACTTAGTGTGATGCGTAGGTTATCTCCATATATGGAGATTCAACTTCAATGAGTAACCATGGCAAACTGTCAACTGCCCGTATGTCTTGATAATTGGTAAAACAAACTTTTGGCCTATTTGTGGAGATAAGCGACCAACGGTCGCTTATTGCGACCGTAAGGTCGCAGTTTAGTATCAAAACCTCCACCGGCCGTCCGTCACGTCCGTCACACGTCACACCTTTGCCCTGCTCATATCTGGGCTCGTTTGTGTATTGTACCAGTAAGACTCCCTAATCGGGAGATAAGCGACCGTTGGTCGCTTATCTCCACAAATAGGCCAAAAGTTTGTTTTACCAATTATTACACTCTATGTGAACATTTACATCAACAAATCCCAAGTACTATGCAGAACGACCCATTTCAAGTTTTTAATGTACAACAATATTTAGAAAATAGGTCTACAAGCTGACAGTCCTCGTCCCTTATATTCCCATAGGTTATATGGAGATCTCAGTGTTTGTCAGTCCTTGTTCATTTATGCCCATATATGGACATCTCTATATCTACTGTAACAGTCCTTGTCCCTTTATGCCCATATATGGAGATCTCTTAACTGTAAGTCCTTGTCCCTTTTATGCCCATATATGGATATTCCTGATGTCATCAGTTTATGAACATATATGGGCTTTCTGATATGCCCATATATGGAGATCTCTTAACTGTAAGCCCTTGTCCCTTTTATGCCCATATATGGATATCCCTGATGTCATCCGTATATGCCCATATATGGGCTTTCTAATATGCCCATATATGGAGATCTCTGTATCTCCATATATGGGTATAAAAGGATACTTCAGGTCTGACATCAGGTTTGTTTATATTGGGTTGCTAGGTTTGACATCACAAACTCTATGGGCCATCTGACCTAGAAATCTATATTTGGGCATAGATGACTCATCGTGACCTCATCACACGTCGACCGCACGTGTGACGTGCGGTCGACCGCACGTGTGACCGACGGACGGCCGGTGGAGGTTTTCATACTAAACTGCGACCTTACGGTCGCAATGACATCACGCCACATCATCGGCTGAGGACTGTGTGATGTCATCATATCTCCATATATGGAGACATAAGTTGCTCATGCCCAAATATGGGCTGGTGAGGTCAGACTTAGTGTGATGCGTAGGTTATCTCCATATATGGAGATTCAACTTCAATGAGTAACCATGGCAAATCACACCGTACACAAATGACCCTTATATAAGACCGGCATTATCTACCGACAGCTGCTATAAGCCAACCCTGGCGATAAGGTCTGAGTCGAAGAAATGCTTCTTTCCTGGCAAGAATTGCCCCTTTATACTGTAGGGCTCGTTTGTGTATTGTATGACATCACGCCACATCATCGGCTGAGGACTGTGTGATGTCATCATATCTCCATATATGGAGACATAAGTTGCTCATGCCCAAATATGGGCTGGTGAGGTCAGACTTAGTGTGATGCGTAGGTTATCTCCATATATGGAGATTCAACTTCAATGAGTAACCATGGCAAACTGTCAACTGCCCGTATGTCTTGATAATTGGTAAAACAAACTTTTGGCCTATTTGTGGAGATAAGCGACCGATTAGGGAGTCTTACTGGTCTCCCGATTAGGGAGTCTTACTGGTATCAAAACCTCCACCGGCCGTCCGTCACGTCACACGTCACACCTTTGCCCTGCTCATATCTCCGCATCAGTATGACATCACACTGCTGACATCAGTATGAACCTTTGTGTACGTTGCTGTGGCAACAGTCTGTTGTTGCTGGTCTGTTAGTGTACGTTAGCAACCACCTTAGCAACCATGGTTTTACCCTAGCAACCAACTGTTTACCCTAGCAACCAACTGTTTACCATAGCAACCAACTGTTTACCATAGCAACCATTTTTTTACCCTAGCAACTAACTGTTTACCATAGCAACCATGTCTTTTTTACCTTAGCAACCAACTGTTTACCATAGCAACCATGTTTTTTACCCTAGCAACCAACTCTTATATTGGTAAAACAAACTTTTGGCCTATTTGTGGAGATAAGCTGGCGATAAGGTCTGAGTCGAAGAAATGCTTCTTTCCTGGCAAGAATTGCCCCTTTATACTGTAGGGCTCGTTTGTGTATTGTATGACATCACGCCACATCATCGGCTGAGGACTGTGTGATGTCATCATATCTCCATATATGGATACATAAGTTGCTCATGCCCAAATATGGGCTGGTGAGGTCAGACTTAGTGTGATGCGTAGGTTATCTCCATATATGGAGATTCAACTTCAATGAGTAACCATGGCAAACTGTCAACTGCCCGTATGTCTTGATAATTGGTAAAACAAACTTTTGGCCTATTTGTGGAGATAAGCGACCAACGGTCGCTTATCTCCCGATTAGGGAGTCTTACTGGTACAGAGATTCATTGCAGAATTCAATTTAAACCTGCATTTTGGTCTAAATCAGTAGTTCTCAAACTTTAAAATGTCAAGGTCTCCACTTAACGGGTCCATTTGGTTTCATTTGTATACTGTCAGAGTTACATACTTGTAAAGTTCAAATTAGACCTCCCAAAAGGAACCCAGAGAGTCTAGTTTTTGTCAAGTAACTTGAAAAATAACCATAAAAACCAATGTGAAAAAGAATCGTGATAAAATCGTGTATCGTGATACAGCTTGGGAAAATATTGTGATATTGTATTTTTCCATATCGCCCACCCCTAGCTCTAATCATGCGGAATATAATCCATGCCATAATCCATATATCAATGTAATGTTACACTAATGCATACATGGGCAACTGGCGGCCCGGGGGCCACATGCGGCCCCCACCTTCACTTAATGCAGCCCGCTGGTTAATACCGGAATACTGATATATTATTGATTTCAGCTGTTACAATTCCTAACATGACCTGCTTTAATTCTGTCAGTCTATCTTAGTAGCTTAGTTTAGTTTAGTTTTAGTTTAGTTACATTTATACAGGTCATACATTCATATAATCATTGTTACAGGTGATCAAAAGGAATAGGCAGAAGCTGAAAGCTTAATGACTAGTATAGTAATATTAAAATGTATGTTTTATGTCCAATGTATTTGTATTTAGGTTCATAAAGTTAACATGAGTATATAACTAAATGTGTTTGAAATTAAATCAAAATTTTACATTTCAGGATTCCAATACAAACATAACAACAAATAATTCAGGATTCCAATTCAAAAGAAGCAAAAATAGCCGATCTACAAGCTCAAAATGCATCGCAGCGCGATGCGTTTTGAGCTTTTAGATCTGCTATTTTTGATTATTTTGTATGAGATACTAGAATGACAAAGTAGGACGTAGCAATATGCAATGTGGCCCTCTGGAGTGAAGGTGGAAATATAGTGGCCCTCGCCATCATCAAAGTTGCCCACCCCTGCCATAATCCATACCATTGCAATGTTACACTAATGTAATGTACAGCCACACGCCACGTCACAGCTCAATCCTCACAAAGAGAGAGAGAGAGAGAGAGAGAGAGAGAGAGAGAGAGAGAGAGAGAGAGAGAGAGAGAGAGAGAGAGAGAGAGATCAGCTTTGGTATCAATGTTGCCAGACTTCATGAGAGAAATACGCAAACAGGTTTATGAAAACAAGCCCAAAAAAGCGACTATAGGCCACATGAGAACTTTAAACCCACTTTGTGAGCTTGTAGATCTGCTATTATATTTAATATTTAAAAAATAGATTAACAACACAAATCTGGTACGGGGGCCCGGGCACAAAATAGTCTCAGTCAACAGACATTGATGGGACAAACAGCCAAATAAACGAATAAATGGTGAGCTAGCTTTGAAAGTATCTCATCAAGTTGAATGGAAGGCTTTACTATATCGTTGCTATTTTTTTTTTTTCGTAAATTAATTCCCTACTTGATCATAATGCATCACACAAAAGCATAATATAAGTATAAGAATCATGAAAAGTACATTTTGGACGTAATGATTTGTTAGTCGGGGATCCACATGCCCAAAAGCGCAAGGAATAGGGTTGAACCTGTGATGTTCTGCCGCACTTTTTATTTCTGTTTTATCTATTAGTTTGGTCATTAAGGTCCACAGAATGAGAGGCCTGCTCTGCCGGAAACATCGCGAAAAAGAGTTATGGCCATTTGTATATTCACTGTCCCATTGACTCCACTACACAGGAAAGGAAATATATTATAAAAAAGAAAAGATGCTGCTTTAAGTAGCATGTGAGGGGTCAAACTGGGGGGTTTTCATGATTCTGAATCCATTGCAAGCATTTGTTTTGCACAAAAAACATTCCTTGGACTAGAGAACGAACCAACAAAAGTGTGAAAAGTGATGACTCATCACTTTTCACACTTTTGTTGGTCGGTTTTCTAGCACAAGTGAGCTTGTATATCTGCTATTTTTCACTGGTTAAAGCATTCAATAATTCTAGGCCTAAATGGGTTAAGACTAAGGGGAAAAAAACATGAAGTGATGTTCCTCACCAGGCAGTGTGGTGGTGGTGGTTGTGGTGGTGCTGGTGGATTCAGTCTCTTGTGTCTTGTTGCTGAGTGGATCTCTCTGGCCAGAGGACATCATCATCACCCTCACATCCTCATCATCCATCCTGCTCTCCTTCCGTCTGTCCAGACCTCCATCCTCCTCACAGGCAGCAGCAGCCACCAGCACCGCCTCACTCGCACACTTGGACAGCTGATGAAGAGAGGATGGGCGATTTACATAACGGATTCATAGCAACAAGTCACACTCACTGACAGAACAAGGGACTTATTATGGAAAGGCCACAATGACTACATAATCGCCTTAACGCTATTATATGACTATCACTGCAATTATGTTTGCATAATCATTTCCTTGTTGGAAGATGTTCATATTAAGGCTGGGACTTTAACTGATTAATTGCGATTCATTAATTACAGAAAATTAACGCGATTAAAAAAAATTACGCATTTTAATCGCACTTAGTTTTTGCACCACTGAACCTTCAGTTTCGGGCATACCGATCATAGCGATGCACCAACCAAGAAGAAACAACAAATGCAAAGGGAGAGGGAGAAGTAGCCGATCAGAGCGCTTTGCGTTGATTCGTACAACAAAATGTGTTTTACTTCAAAAAGAAAATGCTTCTCAGGTCAAATATCGATGGTTGCCCCGGCCCTGGGATCAACAGGTACTCCTAAACATAAAAAAAAAACTGGGGACAAGTGCGTAATAGGGAGCTCGTTCCGGATACCTCAGCATACATTCTCTCTCTCGTCGCACTGTAAATGTTTGGCGACAGGGCACAGATACTGGTTGGAGAAATGCCTTCAGCTCACAAAAGCCTTTCCCCTCGACAACACTAATAGTACCATGGTATAATATCTTTGGCTATCATCTTGGAGTTGGGTGTCAAATCAGTGATCTTTTCTGCCCGTGCATCACAGCGGCGAGGTTTCGTTTCACGGTGAAGTCGGCCATTGCTCTCTGACCGCAAAACATTGATACGCATACTTTGTGTTGTGTTTTATCGTCAGTCTTGACAAAATCATTGCACACGACGGCGCTGCCTTTTTTTAACATCCCTAGTCTCAAGCTTGTAGATCATCTATTTCCACTTAATATTCCACTTAGTATAAGTATAAAGTTATGAAACATGTCAGTAATGTTGTTGTATTGCAGTATGTGTTATATCAGCCCTAGTCAACTTCAAAGCCTTAAAGGGATATTCCACTTTCAAAAAAACGTTTTGTCATTGTATCGTCTAATCAGGCTTTTGGGAACACCCAGGACAGTTTTTGAATTTCTTCATAAAGTATTTAGATATTTGATATTAATTTCCCCCCATTTTCCCCTTCCAGGACCTTCCTATAAAAACCCATTATAACTTCAAACTCTATTTTAACTCATTTAATGCCAGCCTATCACCACTAGAGGGCGCCCAGTGACCAGAGAATAATAGAGATATGCTGGTAATGCATGCCCAAGCCCTGGAGCCATGACTTGCCAGAACACTTTCCTTTGTGCATGTACAGGAAGAGGATGAAGTTAGCTTGAAGTTAGCTATTGGCTACCAAGCATTTTAGATTTAGATTTTCGTCAACTTAGCCATGATTAAACCTTGCACACCTCATGCATGGGAGAAAAAACAGAGAAAATGAGCTCTAAAGATCCTGGATTGCATTGGAGTGGATGGTAAATATCAGCAAATATCGGCAAATATCAACATTTTTGAAAAGAATTTTTTTTTTTCAAAAACGTTTTTCTTTTTTTCTTTTTTTTTATTAAAAAGCCGAACTAGTTCGGGATTGGCACTCCGTGATGCGATAATAAAGCCGAACTAGTTCGGGATAGGCACTCAATGAGTTAACCATGATAGATTCAATTAAAACTCCCGTCCTTTTTTCTGGTGACTCCTGACACCCTCCGAATACGTGAGCAGGTTGTGTTTTTTCGATAACATTTCTTATTGATTTCAATTAATTTTTGGGGGAAATGAAAATTATTAAATACAATAAAAGATTATAAAAAATAAATGAAAAAAGTTATCGAAAAAACACGGCCTGCTCACATATTCGGAGGGTGTCAGGAGTCACCAGAAAAAAAGGACAGTTTTTTTCATTGAATCTATCATGGTTAAAATGGAGTTTGAAGTTATAATGGGTTCGTATAGGAAGGTCCTGGAAGGGGTCAAAATGGGGAGAAATGAATATCAAATATCTAAATACTGAATGAAGAAATTCAAAAACTGTCCTGGGTGTTCCCAAAAACCTGATTAGACGATAAAATGACAAAAAAGTTTTTTTGAAAGTGGAATGTCCCTTTAAAAGCCAACAGAACAGAAAGGTATTTTCTATTCATTCGTTCCAGTTGTTCAACAACGACAAGGAAATCGTTAATCACACTCATTTGTGACAATGAATCTGTCATTGTGGGCTCGCCTGGAAGGCGAGCACACGTATGTTATCTTCATTATTTATAGTCAGTCAGTCAGTATCTCCTCAAAACTTTGGCGCGATTCATCTCTTAAACGCTTACACCTTTCAACACCATTCAAATTTTTATGTGTTCAGCTTACTGAGGACACGTGTGCTTGTACTTTTGGTTTTGAAATGTTTTGTAGTATAAATATAAAAAAATAAAAATGTTTAACTTTAAGCACCCAATGCATTTCCAGTGGGTTTAGTGAGTGGGGACAAGGATAATAGACCCATGTTTATGTTAAGGCGCTGTGGCTGCAGTGTTCACACTTCAGATATGCTATCTATATCATTGCGTTCACACAGGTCTGCTCTCTGATTTGATCCAAATGTCTAAGCTGTGTGATGTATAAAACTATAGTTATAGTTAAAACTATAAATAAATGTCCCTCTCCACTCTACTGATTACACAGCTGTGATCAAGAATCAAGTCCGGGCGATGGGATGTAAATCCCATAGCCATATATCCTAGAGCCCGCAGGGACAGTCAGCCATATTAGTGGTTGTTGTTGGTTGTCAGGGAGATATCAAAACCAATGCATTTCCAAGTCAGATCCACAAACACAATAAAAGCCATGCTCCACTCCTCAGTCTGGAGTGGCCACATAGAAGAACGCCTTGGTTATAGACATAGTGGAGGACAGATGTGATCTGGGATTGTTAGCCTACAGTATATGCACTCAATATACTCCACTACAGTTGGGAGTCCATTTGACAGTTGCTGGTTCCCAAACACAGAATCAAAAATGTAGATCTAGAACACATAGAATATGTACAGTACAGTAAGGTTCAGTAGAGTACAGTAAAAGTACAGTAAGGTTCAGTAGAGTACAGTAAAGTACAGTAAGGTACAGAAAGGTACAGTACAGAAAGGTACAATAGAGTACAGTACAGTAAGGTACAGTAAAGTACAATACAGTACAGTAAGGTACAGTAGAGTACAGTAAAGTACAATAAAGTACAGTAAAGTAGAATAAAGTACAGTAAGGTACAGTGGAGTACAGTAAAGTACAGTAGAGTACAGTAAAGTACAGTATAGTAAGGTACAGTAGAGTACAGTACAGTAAGGTACAGTACGGTACAGTAGAGTACAGTATAGTACAGTAAGGTACAGTACAGTACAGTAAGGTACAGTAGAGTACAGTACAGTAAGGTACAGTAGAGTACAGTAAAGTACAGTAAGTTACAGTAGAATACAGTAAAGTACAGTACAGTAGAGTACAGTAAAGTACAGTAAGTTACAGTACAGTACAGTACAGTACAGTACAGTACAGTACAGTACAGTACAGTAAGGTGCAGTACAGTATAGTAAGGTACAGTACAATACTGTAAGGTACTGTACCTTACAGTACCTTAAAGTATCCTATTTGTTGGGTTGGAAGCGAGCCCACACTGTTTCGAAGGAACAGTATTTCTAGTGTAAAATGTTCCTAATCGTGTGAGACAGCCCCTGATGATGGATTTAAGTGTGGAACCCCATGATTAAACCCCCCCGACCTGGTCCTCCTCGTCCATCACCCTGGCCTCCGTGGTGACATCTTCATCAGCGTCATCCTCACACACAGTAGCAGCCATGTCAGAAGAGACGCTGGCACTGGCCGGCTGCATCATGTCACTCTCTGTCAGCTGTTAGGGGACACAACATTCATCATGAAGTAGGGCATTCACGAATAGTGATTTTTACTAGTATTCGAATTATTCGACCTCAAAGTATTCGAATAGTCGAATATTCGACAGGACGGGCCAAACTGTCAAATATTAAGTAAGCAAGAGGCGAACATTGTGAAAATAGCCGATCTACATGCTCACAACGCCTCGCGTTGCGAGGCGTTGTGAGCATGTAGATCTGCTATTTTCACAATATTTATATGTGGAACCGAGTCACATTAAATGTAATACCTACAATTCCAAGTGCTTGTCAGGGTGGGGATCCCCAGTTCAAATTATTTTGGGGGTCACGGCCTAAAAAGGTTTGAGAACCCCTGGTATAGAGCATTAACAAATTCATCCACCAGGGCCATTGACAACTCATTCTTATGACTTCCTATCTAGCCAAGCTTTACAAACTATATATATTTTTAAAGAGAAAGGAAAAAAAAAGAAAGAAAGAAAAGCGAATATTTGACTTTCGGTGAACAACGTTGAATAGTGACTTTGATATTCGAATATTTGGTGAATGCCCTATCATGAAGTAACGGCCGGTCCATACTCTCTCCAAAACCGAACCTTTTGTCGGAAAGGGCCGGATCAACTAAAAAAATATCGTCACTCGCAACTTCTGAAAAGCATTATTACCCCGAATTAGAGTTCGGAGAGCTGCACATCGGAAAGTCTGAACTTTCCGATGAAAAGTTTGGTTTCGGAGGGAGTTAGTATGGACTGACCTTCAAGGACTTTGTGTAATTCGTAAATTAAGGTTAGCGTTGATTTTGACAAGCACATTTTGATTTAGTTTTAGTATTTTCAATAAAATGTAATCTATTTTTTAGTCATATTTTAGTCGACTAAATATAATATTTCAGTCGACTAAAAGTTTTATTTTGGTTGGCCTTGATGGTGTCGTAACGGATGATTGTTTGCATGCTGATGCGATAATAAAGCCGAACTAGTTCGGGATAGGCACTCAATGAGTTAACCATGATAGATTCAATTAAAACTCCCGTCCTTTTTTCTGGTGACTCCTGACACCCTCCGAATACGTGAGCAGGTTGTGTTTTTTCGATAACATTTCTTATTGATTTCAATTAATTTTTGGGGGAAATGAAAATTATTAAATACAATAAAAGATTATAAAAAATAAATGAAAAAAGTTATCGAAAAAACACGGCCTGCTCACATATTCGGAGGGTGTCAGGAGTCACCAGAAAAAAAGGACAGTTTTTTTCATTGAATCTATCATGGTTAAAATGGAGTTTGAAGTTATAATGGGTTCGTATAGGAAGGTCCTGGAAGGGGTCAAAATGGGGAGAAATGAATATCAAATATCTAAATACTGAATGAAGAAATTCAAAAACTGTCCTGGGTGTTCCCAAAAACCTGATTAGACGATAAAATGACAAAAAAGTTTTTTTGAAAGTGGAATGTCCCTTTAAAAGCCAACAGAACAGAAAGGTATTTTCTATTCATTCGTTCCAGTTGTTCAACAACGACAAGGAAATCGTTAATCACACTCATTTGTGACAATGAATCTGTCATTGTGGGCTCGCCTGGAAGGCGAGCACACGTATGTTATCTTCATTATTTATAGTCAGTCAGTCAGTATCTCCTCAAAACTTTGGCGCGATTCATCTCTTAAACGCTTACACCTTTCAACACCATTCAAATTTTTATGTGTTCAGCTTACTGAGGACACGTGTGCTTGTACTTTTGGTTTTGAAATGTTTTGTAGTATAAATATAAAAAAATAAAAATGTTTAACTTTAAGCACCCAATGCATTTCCAGTGGGTTTAGTGAGTGGGGACAAGGATAATAGACCCATGTTTATGTTAAGGCGCTGTGGCTGCAGTGTTCACACTTCAGATATGCTATCTATATCATTGCGTTCACACAGGTCTGCTCTCTGATTTGATCCAAATGTCTAAGCTGTGTGATGTATAAAACTATAGTTATAGTTAAAACTATAAATAAATGTCCCTCTCCACTCTACTGATTACACAGCTGTGATCAAGAATCAAGTCCGGGCGATGGGATGTAAATCCCATAGCCATATATCCTAGAGCCCGCAGGGACAGTCAGCCATATTAGTGGTTGTTGTTGGTTGTCAGGGAGATATCAAAACCAATGCATTTCCAAGTCAGATCCACAAACACAATAAAAGCCATGCTCCACTCCTCAGTCTGGAGTGGCCACATAGAAGAACGCCTTGGTTATAGACATAGTGGAGGACAGATGTGATCTGGGATTGTTAGCCTACAGTATATGCACTCAATATACTCCACTACAGTTGGGAGTCCATTTGACAGTTGCTGGTTCCCAAACACAGAATCAAAAATGTAGATCTAGAACACATAGAATATGTACAGTACAGTAAGGTTCAGTAGAGTACAGTAAAAGTACAGTAAGGTTCAGTAGAGTACAGTAAAGTACAGTAAGGTACAGAAAGGTACAGTACAGAAAGGTACAATAGAGTACAGTACAGTAAGGTACAGTAAAGTACAATACAGTACAGTAAGGTACAGTAGAGTACAGTAAAGTACAATAAAGTACAGTAAAGTAGAATAAAGTACAGTAAGGTACAGTGGAGTACAGTAAAGTACAGTAGAGTACAGTAAAGTACAGTATAGTAAGGTACAGTAGAGTACAGTACAGTAAGGTACAGTACGGTACAGTAGAGTACAGTATAGTACAGTAAGGTACAGTACAGTACAGTAAGGTACAGTAGAGTACAGTACAGTAAGGTACAGTAGAGTACAGTAAAGTACAGTAAGTTACAGTAGAATACAGTAAAGTACAGTACAGTAGAGTACAGTAAAGTACAGTAAGTTACAGTACAGTACAGTACAGTACAGTACAGTACAGTACAGTACAGTACAGTACAGTACAGTAAGGTGCAGTACAGTATAGTAAGGTACAGTACAATACTGTAAGGTACTGTACCTTACAGTACCTTAAAGTATCCTATTTGTTGGGTTGGAAGCGAGCCCACACTGTTTCGAAGGAACAGTATTTCTAGTGTAAAATGTTCCTAATCGTGTGAGACAGCCCCTGATGATGGATTTAAGTGTGGAACCCCATGATTAAACCCCCCCGACCTGGTCCTCCTCGTCCATCACCCTGGCCTCCGTGGTGACATCTTCATCAGCGTCATCCTCACACACAGTAGCAGCCATGTCAGAAGAGACGCTGGCACTGGCCGGCTGCATCATGTCACTCTCTGTCAGCTGTTAGGGGACACAACATTCATCATGAAGTAGGGCATTCACGAATAGTGATTTTTACTAGTATTCGAATTATTCGACCTCAAAGTATTCGAATAGTCGAATATTCGACAGGACGGGCCAAACTGTCAAATATTAAGTAAGCAAGAGGCGAACATTGTGAAAATAGCCGATCTACATGCTCACAACGCCTCGCGTTGCGAGGCGTTGTGAGCATGTAGATCTGCTATTTTCACAATATTTATATGTGGAACCGAGTCACATTAAATGTAATACCTACAATTCCAAGTGCTTGTCAGGGTGGGGATCCCCAGTTCAAATTATTTTGGGGGTCACGGCCTAAAAAGGTTTGAGAACCCCTGGTATAGAGCATTAACAAATTCATCCACCAGGGCCATTGACAACTCATTCTTATGACTTCCTATCTAGCCAAGCTTTACAAACTATATATATTTTTAAAGAGAAAGGAAAAAAAAAGAAAGAAAGAAAAGCGAATATTTGACTTTCGGTGAACAACGTTGAATAGTGACTTTGATATTCGAATATTTGGTGAATGCCCTATCATGAAGTAACGGCCGGTCCATACTCTCTCCAAAACCGAACCTTTTGTCGGAAAGGGCCGGATCAACTAAAAAAATATCGTCACTCGCAACTTCTGAAAAGCATTATTACCCCGAATTAGAGTTCGGAGAGCTGCACATCGGAAAGTCTGAACTTTCCGATGAAAAGTTTGGTTTCGGAGGGAGTTAGTATGGACTGACCTTCAAGGACTTTGTGTAATTCGTAAATTAAGGTTAGCGTTGATTTTGACAAGCACATTTTGATTTAGTTTTAGTATTTTCAATAAAATGTAATCTATTTTTTAGTCATATTTTAGTCGACTAAATATAATATTTCAGTCGACTAAAAGTTTTATTTTGGTTGGCCTTGATGGTGTCGTAACGGATGATTGTTTGCATGCTGATGAAAGCTGATCTATAAGCTCACAAACGACGAGCTTGTAGATCTGCTATTTCCGAGCGCTACCAAACACAAAATGGCATGTCTTTTAGTTCTACTTGGCACTCACAATAACAAATGGCACTGATCATCCCCTGTATCACTACTTCCACCTCATGCCATCCGGACCATTTATGGGTCTGTACTGTAACTCTGAGAGGGTGTACAAATGGAACCAAATGGACCCGCATCTGTACACTCTCACAGTTATGGGGGTGTATGTGGCCCTAATACATAGCAAAGGGGTCCTGACTGAGTTTGAGAGCATCTAAGTTGCTTGTTGTTGCTTTGTTTAGACCAGGGTTCTTCAACATTTTCAGGCCAAGGACCCCTTAGTTGAGAGAGAGATGAATCAGGGACCCCCACTACCTCTTCCGAGATTCCATGTACTGTAGTTTCATTGTTTGACAGCACAATCATCAGTGTATTTTGGATTCATGTCAATTTGTGTTCTCAGTTATTTAACCACTTGAACCGTCAATTCTTACTAAACTTGACCTTTCACTTAGTCTGCTCTTTTTCCCCTCTGCACAAATCTCGCCTCACAGCGCAAGGCGTTGTGAGCTTGTAGATCGGCTATTTTTGGCTAGAAAACAGGCTTTTTCAACATATTGACATAAAAGTGTCAGTAAAAGAGATTAAAGTGTTGACATTAGTAGGCCCTACTTTGCATTATTACAATATTACCTAATACTTTGTTTGTATAACAAGGGCCTGAACAATGAAAAGGCATGGTCATCAATACAAAACAATAAAGCAGACTAGCAATTAGCAATAAGCACCATAAATCAAACATACCTCGACTTTAGTCCAGTGTGTGGGTATCTTCTTCAGTGGCCTCAGGTTATGACAGTAAGAAGTGAAGCACACTTCTTTGGACAGCAGCAGTCTGGTGGGGGTTAATAAAAAACTGGATCTCCTCCTCAAGCACGTGAACGTCGTCACCCGCACGACGAGACCCAACAGCATGTCACACCGCCAAGTGTGTCCTACACGAAACATGTGTCAAGTACAAAACAAAACATAAACACAGTTATTATGTGCATGCATTTTAGCTTAGCAACGCAATGCTAGCTGCAGAGAGAGAGAGCTAGTTGACCTACTTTTATCAGGGGAAACTATTCTCTGTGCAGTCTGAATGTCATAACTGAACGTCAATGCAAAAGTGTGCTGTTAGTTTATTGATAAGCATAAGATAATATTGTCAAGCAAATGTGTTCTCAAAGTGGTGGTCCGGGGACCTCCATATGGCCTTGAGGGAGTTACAGTGGAGTCCCCAGGAGACTATAAATGAAGAACACTTTCACAAGCCATGTTGTAGTATTGTGTGGCTGTGCTAAACCGATCTACAAGCTCTCACATCCAGTAAAGTATGTGAGCTCGTAACTGCTTTTGAAAAGCACTGTGACAAACGTTAACAAATCTCCTTATGAAGGGTCAGCTCAGCTGTGTGACACAATCTTTTCTAAATGGGTGAGTCGACCGCGTTGCAAATGCATAATAATAACAATTTGGGTGTCAGTCCTTCCTTGACGAGGAACATTTTATACCAAAAATATAACATTTGATAAAGAAGAAAGAAGCCCAACCTGGTAGTGTGCAGTCAGTTGAAGTCCCATCCAGCTATTAGTGGATAAACAGTGTTAATCTATGTTCAAGGAGAAACCATGAATGAAGTCCAAGTCTTCTGTCAGTTTGAAACCATAGAAAGTAGACGTCAAAGCAGCGTTGTTGACAGAGATGTGCGTTCAATGTGTTGAACAGATCACTCATTCAGTCACTTTAAATACACTGACATTCAAGAAGACCACCGTCCCGTCTGTCTGTGTGACCGTTTGTAAACAACACACACACAGAGAGAGAGAGCCGTGGTGACAGAGTTCTGCCGGTAGATGGCGGCATTGTTACACTGTTTCAACCTAAACTTGAAAATGTGTTTTCACCTCACTGGTTTTTACCTGCATGGTGGTGTAAAAAGTAGGCAATTCAAATGATTTAATAAGTAAAAGTATCAATACTGCAATGAAGGAATGCTCTCTGTTATAAGTAAAAGTCCAGAACACCATATGAACTTGAGTAAATGAAGTACAATAGTATCAAGGGGAGAACCACCCATTTTCAACATTGAACTACAGGTATGTCATTAATATACCTTTGAGTTGCAGGTATACAGCAAAGGCTTGTATTAAAGCAAGGCTCCATTGTTATTTATTTACTGAAGCTTTGCAATTACTGCGTTTACAAATTACAAACCCCAAACCCCAAAAATATACAATATTTGACCGGAATCACTCAGAGGTATATACTTGGTCTGTTCCTTTTACCAAATCCCTTCACCAAATCTACAAGCTGACGACAAATCACAACGCACCCTGTTGTGAGCTTGTTGATCTACTACTTTTGCCGAAAGCTTTCCCAAGAATAGGAACGCTGCGGTTCAAGGTGGTTAATTTCAATTAGACATTGAGGAGAGGTCTGGGTATTTTTATTAGATTACATGATTTATTGTCAGTGATTATGTATTCACATAAATGTGCATTTACAGCATTATCATGTCCAATATACTGTGGTAGCCTACTTCCATTAATACCCCTAGAAACAAATCAGAGACAAATCAACATCTTACATTGTTTTCCTTTGGGTCCCGAGTCCTGGTCAAATGCACTTAATGATTACATGCATGAGAAAGTAATAAAATGAAATTCTCAAAGAGCATTCCACGTCAAGTAGAAGCTTACCCAAAACTCTTTGGCAAAAATAGACAGTTTTTGGCAAATATTCCCCACGGGATGGGGATACGATTCAACTGGTTAACTATGGCCTAATAGTAATACACTGGCTGATTTCAAGGTAAAAAATAATAAAACTGAATTTATTTCCCTCCACCCATTGTTGTCTCTACCACATCCATTGTTCTTCTTTTTCCCCCCTTTTTAGTTTTTTTGTTACAACTTTCTTTTTGCCGTCATCATTCTCCAAATCAAAAAGGCCTATTTTTGAAAAATCGTGAAAATGTGTGCAAGTCTTTGAATATCTTTGACCCGATCTTTGACCCGACTTCTAAATCCTTCCTCTAAATCAGCTGTTCTCAAACCTTTTCATGTCAAGGACCCCCAAAATTACATTTATTCGGCCGCAGACCCCCATCTCAAAATATGTTGTTCCAGGGACCCCCCAGAAGCAGAGATTTGAGTTACAAAAGTCTGCTTTGAAAAATATATATTGAAAAATGTGCACACATTTTCACGATTTTTCAAAAATAGCAGATCTACAAGCTCGCAGCGCGGCACTCGGTGCCGCGCTGTGAGCTTGTATATCTGCTATTTTTCAATAGTTAAAGCATTCAATAATTGTAGGCCTAAATGGGTTAAATCAAAACACAGCAGCACAACAAGGAGAAACATTAAAATTAAAACACCAGCCACTGTCGGCCTGGAATTATGTTATACTTTAGATACTGAAAAATAGCAGGTATACTGTATGCAAGCTTGTAGATCTGTCGTGAAAATACATGTGTGCCAATCTTTGAATATTTTTTTAAGCGAACATGTGCAACTCAAATTTTGCTACAGGGGGTCCCTCCCTGGAACTATATAACATTTTGAGACGGGGGTCCGTGGCCAAATAGATATCATTTTGGGAGTCCTTCAAATAAATAAAAACAAGTTTGAGCACCACTGACATAGAAACATAGGTATTTCAAAAAATCTTACTTATAGAATCGGGTCAAAATATTCAAAGACTTGCACAAATGTTCACGATTCTTTCAAAAATAGCAGATCTACAAGCTTGCAGCGCGCTGTGAGCTTGTATCTGCTATTTTTTAATAGTTTAAGCATAAAATGATGCGTAATAATGCGGTTAACAGCATCTGATAGCACTGCCTGAAAAAGAGCCGGGGCGAGAAAAGGCAGGTCTACCAATGCTGATCATACAGTAAAATCCTTCAATCACATGTAGTTACTGTGGTTAACTACTTACACCCTATATATATTCCCCACGGGTCCTAGGCCCCCTACTTCTTTCCCTTCAACCCATTATTGGTTGTGTACAAGCTCACAACACTTGTACTTCTATGTACAGCACCATATCGGGTTTTCCCGATAATAGCCAATGTACAAGCCCACATCACGATGAGGTGGGAGCTTGTACTGTCGATCAGCTATTTTGGCCAAAGATTCACCCCCATAATAGTGATGTTAAAGTGGCACTATGTAACATGTTATTTTTCTTTGTTTGTTTAATGAATAAAGTATAATTCTGTCCAATCTGTATGGTGGAGTACGTTATTCATTGTTATATCAATTAAACAATTGGGCTGGTTGTATTTTGTGCCTCCCTGGTTCTATAGAGGGTATGCGCATGCATAAAGTGAATGGCAAATCGAGTGGCAGAGTGAGTGGCAAAATGAGTTTAACATAGTTTAACGTTGTTTAATGCAATCAGATAGGACTTTTCTGTTTGAATGGATGGGCTGTCAAGGCCAGAAAGTAGCTTTTTGCCACTCAGTAGGTGTTCCTGCATAACTTCCGGTTATGATAATGATGTCACACACATACCCTCTAAAAAAGGGCATAGCAGTTGCAGCCATTTTCTGGTTCCATCGTTCCAGACCCGATTATTTTTTCCCATAGAGATTTCCAAAAATATTTATATTGATTATTTGATGAATCATTTGATTCTGTTGGAAAAGAAATTTGAAAAAACTAAAAATCCTCACATAATCAAAGGTTTTATGGTCATTCACCAGGATCCTGGATGGCTTGATTCTAGGCTTAATATAAATAATTATTTTGGGAAATCTCTATGGGAAAAATGAATGGGGTCTGGATACAACGGAACCAGAAAATGGCTGACCACTGCTATGCCCTATTAGCTCAATGGTAAACCGTGTTGAAATGGGAGCGTGTCGCTGTTACTACATCTTTTCGACACCCGACTCTAACCCTCACCCTAACCTTAACCTCCGTGGAGTGAGTCGCTAACCCTCCGGTCGAAATGATGGGCGTTCACAAGATTTCCCCATTGAAATACAGGGTAGAAGAGGAAAGATACATAGTGCAGCTTTAAGTGTTCATACTGTGGGGTTAAAACAAAAACTAAAATAAAAGCTGAAATAACCTAATTCCTGAGTTTATCATTTACCACCCCCAAACCATCCTTTTCCCCAACCTCCACCACTGGTTTTACCAGTGCTGCCACCACTGTTCATATGGCCAGTGGTACTGCCTCCGTACCCACGGCCAGGGCTAGCGCCGCTGTACATACAGGCAGTGTTACCGCCACTGTACATACCGGTGGAGTTACCGCCACTGTACCCATGGCCAGTGCTACCGCCACTGTACACCGGGGCGGCGACAGGGCTCACGGTGCTGTGCTTCAGCAACGCGGCGTGCAAATGCGCCACTGCCTTGTCGTTAAGCGGGCACGTCAGCAGGCCGGGCACGGAGTCGTGGTAGAGCACGTCCATGAAGTCTTTCACCTCCCAGCTGTGGTCGCCGCTCAGCGACCTGGTGATGTTGGTGTAGTTGGTGTCGTACGTGTGATGCATCACTACCAGGATCACCGTTGCTCCTTCTGCAAAGACAAGAGAGGTTATTTTTTTCCTTCATTAACTTGTTGACGCGTTTTGTTGAAAATTCAACGCCCATACAAAGTATGCTGTGTGTTTTCAGTTTTTAACGCTAGATGGTGCTCTTCGCTAACTTATGAGTCACCATTTGACTCCCAGTGTTGCAGTGAAGCAGGAAGAAAATGCCCTTTTCTCAGCTTCATTGTTTTGTGTTGCTTTTTGGTGAAAACAAGATCATTCGATTCAACTATAGACATATGGTATACGCCTTCTCCGGCTCTGGGGCATTGGTAAAAAAAGATTGTCAATTGTTAAGGGAAGCTTTCGGAATTCTGAAGCACACTTATGCTTGCGTCACAGAAGTTAATGTTCGGTAGGCCAATCTTTCCCAGAGGCACTTGCTTTGGCAATGTAAACGTTTGTTTCCTCATGCCAATAAAGCTCCATTGAATTGAATTGAAGTCCCGGATAAAAATGTGCTGTGATTGGCTAGTAGTCACTTTGAGTGGCAGCGTGCCTTCCGCACGTCTGCACATCCGCCAATCCTTTTTTACCAGTCGCTCCAATGAACTGCAGTGGTGGAAGAGGTATCTAGCTTTTTATATCTATGCATTCAACTCCCAATAACTACTGTATGGCGGCATCTACAGCATCTAATTGAATACTTACAGATCAATCTCAGATAATTAGAATATTTTGTAAAAAGCATTGCTGATGCCATAGCACGGCAAATCATAACTGACTTCAGACATTGACATTTCTTTAATATAAATCCTTGTTTTTAGTGGTCTTGTCTGTGTAATATTGTAATATTCTGAAATATGGACTTTTGATATTCATGAGCTGTATGCCATCAAAATTCAGAATTTTAACAAAAAAAGGGTGGTAATAATTCGCTGATTGTGCAATGTATCTATTCTAGAATATATGAACGTTTCAAGAATATTTACTTTTACAAAATATTCAAGTTTTCTGAGATTGATCTGTAGATGGATTGAAAAACAAAACTGTAAAACAAAGCCTGCTCTTACCTGGAACTTCACTCATAGCCGCCTCGATGTCGGTCATGTGGCGTGATGTAACTGGACAGAAGAGGA
The DNA here is from genome assembly GCF_963921795.1 of Nannobrachium achirus. NCBI lineage: Eukaryota > Metazoa > Chordata > Actinopteri > Myctophiformes > Myctophidae > Nannobrachium > Nannobrachium achirus. The sequence goes on along the minus strand of NC_137823.1, from coordinate 17,366,147 downwards.
CGACAACCTTGCCGCTGGTCGTCTCCTCCACGTGAAGCCCACCCACCTGCTTCACCCGCTGCAACAGAGCACGGTGACTGTCGAAGGTCTGACCTCTGACTATGATCTGGATCTTCACCGTAGGTGGGGCTGCAACGTTACCTGTAAATGGAAAACACTGTTTAGGGCGGGGGTCAGCAACCCGCGGCTCTAGAGCCGCATGCGGCTCTTTAGCGCTGCCCTAGTGGCTCCCTGGAGCTTTTTCAAAAATATATGAAAATGGAAAAAGATGGGGGGACAAATATATTTTTTGTTTTAATATGGTTTCTGTAGACATGACACAAACATTCTTAATGTTTTCCAATGCTGTAAAAATGTGAAGAATAAATATTACATTTCAACATTCTCTCCAGGATGCGCTGCAGGGAAAATAAACATTCAATCATGAATGCTCATTATGTATTTGTAGCCTACTTAGTCATTTTGATAGTAGGCTAATATAGCTAATATAGACACTTACAGCATGTGTTGCCTTCATTATAAGGCTTATATAAGGCTTTTCATTTTTTGCGGCTCCAGACAGATTTGTTTTTAGTTTTTTTGGTCCAATATGTCTCTTTCAACATTTTGGGTTGCCGACCCCTGGTTTAGGGAAACACATTTGGAGGTACTACTCAACTGTACTACCATACATTCAACCTCTGTCGAGCAGAAACCTCCCATCTCGGTGTGTTTTTTGATTAATTAATGCGCTACTTGACCATACTACAGCGTCAAACAAAAGTAGCAGATCTACCATTTTGAGCTTGCAGATCTGCTACTTTTACCATTTCTGAAAAGTATCAGTTTTGGATTTAGCGAGGTTTCTACCCAACAGAATTTCCAAGTTTATAACTAATTTTAAACAGTGTAAAAATCCTACAGATTCTGGTTATTTTATTTAACATTATGCGAAGTTGACCTTACCTTGACCGTGGTCATGAGTTTGGCCGTGGTGGTGACGCTCGACCGGGGCGTGCCGTGGCTGATTAGTACTCAAACTTGTGGGTCGGGCAGCTGCCAAAAGTAATGTAACATTAGTTTAGCATAAATAGGATTGAAATGCACTCCGTTGTACAAATCTACAGGCAAAAACACTCAATCCTGTTAAAATATCAGCCCTCACTTACAACTTTTCTTGTGCTTTTTGGCGTACTCCTCAAACAGGCCAATGTGCGCTTCCAGGAAGGACTGGATGTTTTCCACTTTGGATTTCAGGTCCTTCAAGATGAACAGGTAGTCACTCGCAACGCCATCCTTAGCCAGGACCTCTGGAGGGCAGGAAAGAAAGAGAGAGAGAGAGGGCATCAGTACAAGGGACCAGAGGGGAATGATTGTGAGGTGCAGTCTAGACGCACAGGCGTGAGACAGCTATCTATCTATCTATCTATCTAGGTCGTCCTAGCTTCTTCAAACAGCCCCATCCTGTCCCGCGTCCCCATGGAGGGGGACCGCGGCCCCTCAAGTGACACAGGTGAAATGTTAACCTGTCGGGCGCGGAAAAGAACTCGCCCTTCCTGGCACAGGCTTAGCGCAAAATTCCTTTTCAGTTCAAGTATATTATACATCCACACCCGCCAGTGTTGATTTCGTTGACTAAAACTATGACGAAAAATGTTTGTCGACTGTGTTTTTTTTCACAGACAAAAATGAAATAAAAACAAAATAAGCTGTGATGACTAAAACTAAGACTAAATATATTGACAATTTCGTCAAAAAAATTAAAACTAGACTAAAACGTTAGGGAGGGACTAATGGAGAAGAGAGTAATTTTATGTTTGGTTGCTCTCAGGTGTTGCGTGCAGAAAATAGCAGATCTACAAGCTTGTGAGCTTGTAGATCGGCTATTTTCAAAAATATAATTCTACAGTTGACTAAATCAACAGTGGATTTAGTCACCTAAAATGGATATTTAGTCGACTAAAATTAGACTAAAACTAAAACTTTTCAGGTGACTAACTTATGACTAAAACTAAAAAACTAAATCAAAATTTGCTGTCAAAAACAACACTGACACCCTCACTGTGGTGCAAGATGGGTGCACTGTGTAAACCAGTGTATACCAACCAGTAAGACTCCCTAATCAGGAGATAAGCGACCGTAGGTGGCTTATCTCCACAAATAGGGCAAAAATGTGTTTTTCCAAAATCTTCCTGATCCATGTTGATGACATGAGTGTAGACATGCTGTGTAGTGATATTCGTGATTTTAGGGCAAAAACTGTAGGAGCAGTGTCCAAAAATGTGTTTTAAAAATCGGCCTGAAGGTGGCGCTAGAATAGGGCCATGTGAGAAATGAGGGGTGGGGTCTCCGCGTTGCCTTGGCGGACGAATAGGTACCGGCCCCGGCTCTCCCGGACGCTCCTAGGCCGAGTTAGGGCATTTTATGTGCGCTGCAGTGGCAGGGGGTCCTCCACTGGGGGCGCCACCACTTTTGCATCCGTTCTGGAGCACCAGGAGTCGGTGGTCCCCAGGAATTCCCCGTGAGCAGCCCCGTTGGGGTGGTCATTTGGTCATTTTTGCACATTTGGTCATTTTTTACATCTGGGGGTCCCCCAGAGACCTGGGGGTCCCTGGGGCTCCGGGGGTCCTTGAAGGTTGTAGTTTGGCAGGCAAGGAGTGTGTGTGTAAAATCTGGCATGGATCGGGTCAACGGGTGCGGAGGTGCGGAGATATAAGCAGGGAAAAAGTGTGACGTGTGACGTGTGAGCACATTTGGTCATTTTTTACATCTGGGGGTCCCCCAGGGACCTGGGGGTCCCTGGGGCTCCGGGGGTCCTTGGAGGTTGTAGTTTGGCAGTCAAGGAGTGTGTGTGCAATATTTGGCATGGATGGGGGCAACGGTTGTGGAGATATGAGCAGGGCAAAAGTGTGACGGACTCACTGACTCACTGACTCACTGACTCACTCACTCACTCACAGACAGTCGGTGGAGGTTTTGGTAGTAAATGCGACCTACGGTCGCAATAAAAAAAAGGAATGAAATGAAATTGCTACATCAAAAGTAATCTACAAACTATACTATGTAAAAACTGGCCAAACATTGGCCAAATTGTCAAATATTATAAAAAAGAATTTAAAATATATAACATAGCGGTTTAATGAAAAACGTATTAGACCTTACCTTTAACACAATCATCTGGGATGAAATCCAACAGCTCCTTTAAGACAGCTTTTACTGGCTTTGCATTCTACAAGAACGAACACACACACACACACACACACACACACACACACACACACACACACACACACACACACACACACACACACACACACACACACACACACACACACACACACACACACACACACACACACACACACACACACACACACACACATTTTATTGATTTTCAAAAGTTATGACAAAAAAAACAACACACACAGGATTTTAATAAAGGCACATGCAACTCCTATGCAACATGTACACTGATCAGTGGTTGTCAACCTGTGGGTCAGGACCCCCAGGGGGGTTGTTTTCTCTCTCAACATTAAACAAACCAACATCAAGTTTGAGTGTATAGTAGAGGGTATCTGCACATTTATTGTCACTTATAATAATAAGTGACAATAAGTGACAATTTAAGGACCTTTTAATGCCTCTAAAATGACAAATTAAACATTGGCCAAATTGTGTGAAAATAGCTGATCTACATGCTCACAACGCCTCGCATTGCGAGGCGTTGTGAGCATGTAGATCAGCTATTTTCACAATAGAACCGTGTTATACAAAATGTTACGCCTCAAGCTCGTAGGGTGGGGGGGTCCCCAGTTAAAATGTGATTATCTCGGGGGTCGTGACCTGAAAAGGTTAAGAACCACTCCCTAGCTGACGGCGTCCCTCCGGGGTCAATAATAGGCCCGCTCTGTTATGTTCCTCTCTACACCTAATATCTTTGGAGTTCGGATATATTTGCTGAATGTTTTCTGCAGAATACGGTTACAAATTGAGAACCATAAATGCATTATTGTCGTACTGCTGGTCACCAAACCTATCATGGGGATAACCGGAAGGCTCGCCCCAAAACATGCTCGCCCCAATTTTCTGAGCAGATCGCTCGCCCCGTTCAACGACTCATTCATTCGTCACGGACACGGGGAGGTGAGGCACCGGCGCCTCACTATTAGAGCCAGGGACCGCTAACGGCCGGGAGGAGGAGCCCGGCTCCCCCCTCCCAAATTGAATCCCCCCCACGTGTGCTCCCCCTACCGGTGACAAAGTTAGGCACGCCTGAGGTGAGGTGACAGACCTGTATGCGGTCACTGATGATCTTCCTCAGTCTGAGGTTTTCTGCTCCCGGAAACAACTCGTTGAGGTCCTGTCTGGTCAGTGACTGGATGTCAGTGTCCCTGTCAAAACCTACCTCTAACACACACACACACACACACACACACACACACACACACACACACACACACACACACACACACACACACACACACACACACACACCTGTAACCTGTAACCTGTGTAGGGCAGGCCTACCTGTCAAACAGGGCAGCAAATCATAAATAGTATCCTACATGAGATTTAAACCAGTTAGACGCCTAAGGGCCAAAAGCGACCTCGCCCTAAAGGGCGACCTTGCCATCTGGCCAAAAGGGATTTGGTTCCCCTGACATCACAGTGATTATATATTTGCATTCACAGATATGGGCTTAATATTGATGACATCAGGGATCTCCATATATGGACATAAAAGGGATTTGTTTCCCCTGGCATCACAGAAATCTCTATAACTCCATATATGGGCATAAAGGGGATTTGGTCCTCCTGGCATCATAGGGATCTCCATATATGGCAATAAAGGGGATTTGGTTGCCATGACATCACAGTGATCAGAGCGTGAGAGTCAAACAACAAAAATGACAAGCGTTACCCATACAGACAGACAGACAGACAGACAGACAGACAGACAGACAGACAGATACGGTCAAGATGTGACGGTTACTTCTGATAGTAAACTGCGACTTAAGGTCGCAAATAAACATTCATTGTACAGTAATGAATGGAAGGACTTGACAGCCTATTATAATTTGTTGCTGTATTGGTTTTAAACCCACTGACACACACACACACACACACACACACACACGTGTACACACACACGCACAGAATAGTTGATAAAATAATGTTTCAGACAGTTCTACTTACTTTTCAGAACGTCAGCCGCATCTGGCGAAATCTCTCTTATTTCTCTCCACAACGACATGTTTGTGACAGTCAGTTAGTTACACTCATAACAGCTCCGTCATTCAGCACGGTAGAATAATGTGTGTGATATGCCTGTCTCGTATCGACTTGCTAGGAAAAAGAAACCGAAACTGAATGAATGAATGACGTTCTACCGGTCCAAACATCCATTCCCAAGCTTCGTCGCACGACAGTGCAGCGCGTCGATAAACAGCAGACCTACAAGCTCACAAGGCGTCGCGGACGCGACGCCTTGTGAGCTTGTAGGTCTGCTGTTTTTCTTCATCAGCAGCAGCAGCAGTAGCAGCGCTGTCTGCTCTGCCAACGCCCATTGGTCGTCTGCTGGGTGATTGACGTGTTTGTTGCCCTATCCTGATCCACCTGCCGAAGGATATGTTCCCTCCCCTTTAGAAACATGATTTTTCATTTTACAACTAATAATGACGATGACGATATTAACTAGAGAAATTGCAATTTGGGAAATTGCGAGTGTGGTTGCCTAAAAGTTACTCACTAGGCCTATATATGGTGTTTCCCATTCAAAGTCAATGGGAAAGGTCAGATACCTAAAAGTTACCTTACTATATATGGTGTTTCCCATTCAAAGTCAATGGGAAAAGTCAGATACCTAAAAGTTACTCACTATATATGGAGTTTCCCATTCAAGTCAATGAGACTAAGAGTTGTAAAAACTGCAAAATTCCCCAGAGTAATAATGTGGTTGCCCTGGCAACCACACTAATAACAATGCTAACAAAATGTATAATAAACCTTTGTTCGCTTCACACTGTAACAACAAATATTGAAAATTATGCCTTTCCAGAAGTTCTATTACCTAGATTATTATTTAGCAGGGGTGTGATATAGTAACTGTATCGAAATATCGTTTTAAACAAATCGAAGTATATCGAAATGAAAACTGCTAAAATCGAATCGTATTGTTTTATTTTGTATCGTATCGTATCGGCAGTGCAAAGAATCGATTGTATCGATACTACCTACTTGGGCATTGTAGCCTATTTGGCATTTTTAAGAAGAAAACTTTAAAAGGAGGGGTTTAATTACTTTTCCATTCCATATAGCTACACTGGTCTATTGATAAATGTGTGTAATCTCTGGGTTCATGTCAAGGTGCAGGTTTGTCAACAATGTCCATCTATTTGGCAGATAATCACTGTTTACTTATTTATATCCATAATAATACATGTTTCCCTTAAAAACCTGCACTATCTACACCTTTCACACAGATTCAATTTATTTGCTAAATAGTTACTATATCGATTTTAAATCATTGAATCGAATCGTATCATATCACCATGAATGAACCAATATCGTCCATGTATCGTATCGTCAACCATGTATCGTGATATGTATAGAATCGCTATTAAAATGTATCGTTACACCTCTATTATTTAGCATACCCAATAGTAACAGAATCAATTGAAAAATCTTTCCAATCAAAAAAAAAGAAAAAACGAGTAACTGCATCGAAATATAATTTTTAATTACAAAATTTCGAAGTATATCGAAATGAAAACAGCTAAAATAATGGATTGTATCGATACTACCTACTTGTGCATTATATTTAGCATTTTTAAGAAGAAAAAATGTAAAAGAGAGGTTTAATTACTTTTCCTTTCCATAATAGCTACACGGTCTATCAATGAATGTGTGAAATCTCTGGGTTCATGTCAAGGTGCAGGTTTGTCCATATGTGTTCAAATACAATGTCCATGTATTTGCCAGATAGTCACTGTTACTATCTATAATAATACATGTTTCCCTTAAAAGCCTGCACTATCCACAATTTTCACATAGATTTAATTTCTTTGCTAAATAGTTACTAAATCGATTTTAAATCATTGAATCGAAACGTATCGTATCGTATCGCCATGAATGAACCAATAACGTCCATGTATCGTAACGTCAACCATGTATTGTGATACAGTATGTATCGAATCGCTATTAAAATGTATTGTGCACCCCTATTTTTTATACATTCCCTCCCAGTCTATAGGCATTTTAAGCTCCCAGCAGCAATGTGTACAGTATGGCCTTCATCTTGAAAACTATGCCTTTCCAGAAGTTAGCCACTTTCCCCTTACATTTTATTGTGTTATTAGGCATATCCAAAAGTAGAAGAATCCAGGATCCAAAAATCTTTGCTATTAATTTGGGGTTTCAATGAACCATACTGACCTATTGGATTAATTGCAAACAGACCACTAGGGGGGCCATACCTAGCCTATTACCTTACTACACCATACCAAAAATCAGAAACTTTTTTTAACCATATTTTTATATATTCCCTTACAGCTTATTATAAGCATTTTAAGCTCCCGGCAGCCATCGTGCATGGACACCATCTTGAAAATGATGCCTTTCCATAAATTCGTTTTTCCTATGTCTTTGTATGTTATTATTGCATACGCAATACGGCAATAGTAACAGAATTATACTAAAAATCTGAAACTTGTCACCAAGGGATGAAGAAAAGAAATGAAAGAGAAAAGAACACAAAAACAATTCAGATATTAAATAGTACTAAGACGCTCGGGGCGACATGCGACCTCGCCCTTAATTATTGGCCATCTGGACCAGGGGCATAGTTCTGCCGATTTAAAATGACTCCAATACGGAAGTAAATGCCTTTACAATCTATGATGGCAACACCCATGCCAAGAACCCATATTGTGTCATTTGCGCTGCATAGAAACCAATGACTTCGCTTTGTCCATATCATTTATACAGTCTATGATCTGGACAGTGATGTTTATCGGACCAGTTACCCATATATGGAGACCCTGTGTACCCATGGAGATCCATGTACTGTAACATGCTTACTCAGTTATTCGTTATGTGAAAGTCCTATGATGTCTATGACATCTGACATCATACCCTTTTATGCCCATACATGGAGATCCCTGTCTGTAGAACCAGCCGTTATGTGGCCGATGTGGCCTCCATATATGGGCATTCCCATATGAAGTCCTGTTAGATATGGGCTTAATATCGATGACATCAGGGAACTCCATATGGGCAAAAGGGATTCTGTTAGTGTGACATCACAGTGAAGCCAGAGCGGGATGTCAGAGCAGCAAACCCATTATGTTAAGAGTGGTTCCCCTGATATCACACTCACAGTGATGTCAGAGCATGATGTCAGAACCACAGTGTCAGGCGTAGACAGAGATACATACGGACAAGCTGTGACCGCTCACATACTAATCTGCGACCTATGGTCACAATGAGTGCAGTGAAATGTACAAGGCACGTCGGATATTCCAAATATAAAGTACATATAATTCTAAGCAGATCAGAAATGTTATGAGGCAGTTAAAATAGCAGTAGATAGTAGTTTGTAAACAACTAAGGATCCAGAGATAGTCACAGAGGTCGGCCAGCTAGTGGTTCATAAAAGGAATGGCATTGCTTTGATGACCACTAGCATCAAAGCAATGCCATTCCTTTTATGAACCAGTATAACCAATAACAAATAAATAATGCTGGACTATGTTATATCGATGAGAGGATATGCCCCATTGTTATTTATTTACAGAACGCTGTGCATGTATTGCATTAACAAACCTAAGTCCCCCAGAGGTGTAAAATATAAGGCCCCCAGGCGCCAGCATGATGATGTTCCCTTATTTGCCAACTCTCTTCACCAAATATACTGTAGCTTATCTACAAGCTCACAAGCTTGTAGATCTGCCGTTTTTGGCAAATGCTTGCCCAAGATTAGGAACGCTGTGGTTCAAGTGGTTAATTTCAATTACACATTGACAAGAGGCGTGGATATCGCATTAGATTACATGATTTATCGTCAGTGTTCATTCAGATATATGTGCATTTACAGCATTAATCAACAGTTTATGCTGTCCAACATTAGCAACATAGTGTGGTACTTCCAATAATAGCCCTGAAACATGGACAAATCAACATGTAGAATATTTTCATGTAAGTCGTAAAACTCCTGCATGACATACAGAACATAATGTATTTATTTCACTTATGCAGGTCAAATGCACCTAATGATGACATCCATATACTTAAATTGTTATGTGCTTACACTAAATATCTAAAATAGATTTTTTTTGTTCCCCCACATAATGGGGATAAAGTTCAACTGGTTAATTATGGCCTTATAATCCTAATTCTGATTTAAAGGTTAAAAAGAAAGTGAATTTATTTCCCTCCAGTCCAGTTGCAACTCAATGTTGTCTCTACCACTTTTTTTTTTTTTTTTTTTTTGCTTTTACCACTTTCTTTTTGCCGTCATCATTCAAAATCAAAAAGGCCTTGATAAAATGACTTTTTTCCCCTTCTACTGCTGAAAAGTGTAGTTTCAGTTCCATGATTTCTGCAGGCTTTTTGGGTTGCAACAAAACACGACGTGTTCAACCAAAACAAAGCAGCACAACAAGGGGAAACGTTCAAATACAACAAGGCCAGCAGATGGGGGACACTTGCCGTCCCCCGCTAGACTCAGGGGGGACCGCGCCGTCGCTGGCCCCACCTTGTGGAACAACATTCCTGTCACTGTTAGGTCTGCCCTTTCTGTTGACGTTTTTAAAACCAGGATTAAAACACTTTTATTTTCACAAGCCTTTGAATTCCTCTGATGAACTGTGCACTTTATTGATTAGAGGCCTTTTCCCTGCTACTTTAAATGTTTTAATGTGAAGTACTATGTTTGTACGTTGTCTATTTTTCATTTATGATTGTTTGTAATGATGTATTTCTGACCTGTGTATAGCACATTTAAAAAAAACATTTAAACACAACTCTTACCCAAGTGCTGGTACAATGAGAGTTGTTTTTAAATGTGCTATACAAATAAATTTGATTTGATTTGATTTGAACACCAGCCACCGTTCAGATTATTTTGTTTAATACTTTATTGTGTCAAAACATGCCCATCATAAACTTTCTTCAAAAAAATTAACATGTTATGTCCTTTTTTTCCCAAGGACCTTTTGACACATTTTATGTATTTTTTTTCCACCACATAGAGCAAAGAAAAAAAAAGAAAATCCACACAAAAAAATGTAAAACAGTAAAACAGATACTTTACAAAAAAGAAACTGAAAAAAAAAAAAAAAAGAGGAGACTTTGTTATGTAATTGTTGTCATTTCATTAAAACAGAGAAAAAGCTGCTATTATTTAAATTAATATTTATATCTAGAATACTTTAGGTTTGAAATACAAAAGGGAGAAAGAACCAAAGGAAAAAAGAAAAAAGAAAAAGAAAAAAGAAAATCAAAAAGACATGTTTCCCCTATTTAAAACATAAGGGGCCCACCTTTTTTCGAAAGCATTTTCTCTGCCATTATTTCTATAGGTCACCTTTTCCATAAGGTACATGTCCTCTGTTTTTCCCACCATTTCTCTACCCTGGGAGGTTCCACACTTTTCCAACTCCTTGATATTTGCTTGAGCGCTGTAATTCTCAAAATCCAAAAGAGATATAAATCTCGACTTTGCAGACTCTGGGGGCGTGTTCCAAAGAGTATATTATGATTTTGTAAGTTTAAAACTCTCCCAAAAAAAATTGTTTGTGTGACTCCTGACCAGAAGGTTTGTACCTTGGGGCATGTGATCCACCACCGTTCAGATTAAAGTAACGTCAATTAACAACTTCTGATAGCACTGCCTGATATATACACACTATCCCTACACCAAAATCTACAAAATGTTGATCATACAGTAACATTCTTAAAATCACATGTAGTTACTGTGGTTAACTACTCACACCCTATATATTCTGTTGACTGAAGTCCCCCAGGGGTCCTAGGCCCCCTACTTCTTTCCCTCCACCCCATATCGGTTTAATGCCTTAAACTACACAATGTACAAGTCCACAACACGATGAGTTGGGAGCTTGTACAGTAGATTTTGGCAAATAATAAATCACCCCAGAATAGGGACGTTAAAGAGTCACTATGAACCTTTTTTAAATGAATAAAATATAATTGTGTCCAATCTGTATGATAAAGTATAGTATGTTAACACAATAACTGCCGGGCGCCGCTAGGTGCCGCTAGAGTGCCAGCCATTCTCCCGTAGGCATTCACTATCACATCCGGGTCGCCAGCCTGAACTGGCTTGGCTTTTCACTCGAATGAGTGCTATGCTAGCGAGCCGGAGGAAGTTAGCTTTCAGTTAGCAATCGGCTATGTAATTTTTTAGAAGACCGATCTAAAGTTATTCAGCCGCCAAAAAAACGTTTCTGCTGGCCTCGGAACACAATCCGGAGAAAATCCGCTGTAAAGATGTGTTTTTCTATTGGAGTGGGCGGCGTGGCGCGGCCTTTTTTTTCCCATTACGGGCCGTGTAAACAGAATCGCGGCCTTGTGCTTGGATGGAAAATTCGACCGGGGCTTCCGTTGATGCCTCCGATTATTTAATTCATTTTACTAAAGGAACCGAAATTTTTCGGTTCCTTAATACGTCTTGCTGAAACAGCGTTTTTTTGGGGGGGCTCTAAACTTTTTTCTAAACCATTTTCAATGGAATAAATCATCGGGACAAGTAGAATGGCTCGTTGGGAAGCGGTGGAGGAGCCAGAACCACCCACGTCGCTACTAGCAGCTCAGGGTAAGCGAAATAGATTAAAAAGTTAGTATTGGAATGGAAAAAAGAACCGAGATTATTCGGTTTTCGCACAGAATGAGTTAATAGAATATCAATTAAACAATTGAGGTGGTTGTATTTTGTCTCCATGCTCTTCTATTGAGACATTTAGATCGTGTCAAAGGTCATGTCTCACCTAGAAACAGGATCGGACACACATTTTGACCCCCCGAGCAAGCAGGCAGGCTCTATTACCTCAATGGTAAAAGCACAATGTCAGCACTTGCACAGGACACCGGGTTCAAATACAGGGTAGAAAACGAAAGTTACATGTGGCTTTAAGTGTTCATACTGTATGTAGGGTTAAAAACTAAAACAAAACAGAAAAACTGAAAGAACCTAACTCCTGTGTTCATCATTTACCACCACCAAACCATCCTTTACCCCAAGCATGGCCAGTGGTACTGCCTCCGTACCCACGGCCAGGGCTAGCGCCGCTGTACATATAGGCAGTGTTACCGCCACCGTACCCATGGCCAGTGCTACCGCCACTGTACACCGGGGCGGCGACAGGGCTCACGGTGCTGTGCTTCAGTAACGCGGTGTGCAGCTGTGCCACCGCCTTGTTGTTAAGCGGGCACGTCAGCAGGCCGTGCACGGATTCGTGGTAGAGCACGTCCACAAAGTCCTCCACCTCCCAGCTGTGGTCACCGCTCAGCGACCTGGTGATGTTGGTGTAGTTGATGTCGTAAGTGTGATGCATCACTACCAGGATCACCGTCGCTCCTTCTGGAAAGACAAGAGAGAGAGAGAGAGAGAGAGAGAGAGAGAGAGAGAGAGAGAGAGAGAGAGAGAGAGAGAGAGAGAGAGAGAGAGAGGAGTATTCACCTTATTCCTGGCCACACCCGTTTCCACTCGGGAGCCCCATATCAAGGGTTTTCCTGTTGTGTGATGTTAACTACAGTCTTATTCATAAAATGACTAAATGCGACAATGAGACCGTCACATTCAAATAACTCCTGAAACCCCAATAGAACAGAACCTTCGCTAAGACATCCAGGACAACGCCCACTCGTCCCAGACTCTTCTCCCTCCTAACCCCAAAACTGTGAAATGAACTCCCCATTTCAATTAGACCTGCAGACTCACTCCCTAGAGGTGCGGTTCCTGCCGCCTGATGACTATAGAAAATGACGCTTAGTTATTTATGCTCCCGACCATGCAGATCAGAAATCTGAAAATGGTATTGATCCCCAGGATAGACCTGCAGAAAGAAAGAAAGCTTTCCTGTTTACCAGTATCGCCATGTCTGTTTATTATAAGCGACTTTGGGCTTGTTCTTTTGAATGGGGGGGGGGGGGGGGGGGGGGGATTCTCAAATCCTTTTACATTTTTCCAATTGATCAATAAGTTCTCCGTCTGTAAGCCGCGGAGTTTACACAGTAAGCTAACGGGCCAAAATAGACGACGGACCATCCGCTTCCGGTTCACGGCCTCAATGTTAACTGGTCCGCTCAATAATGTGTCCGTGTAGAAACCGATCACGGAGCATTAGTTCCGGCCTATTTTGGTTCCGCTTCGATAAATTATTTATTTTTAATTAAAGCTTATTAAATCTTCGGGTTCCTCGGGCATGGCAGGGAAGGGGTACAAAGGGGTATTTTCTTGGCAGAGGTTGAGTTAATGGTCATTGCACGTATAACTACATCCTACGGGCTGAGGCAGCACCTGTCAGCGGGGAGTGTTGGGAGGCCTGGTCCTCCTGGTGGGGGCTCCTCACAACACAGAAATGTGTGTGGGGAGGAATCAAGAGGTATAACGACTAAATTGGGGAGGAAAAGGGGTAAAAAAACGTATTGGCTACTCTAAATGTAAAACAAAAAAAACACCCAGTGTGAAGTGAGCGGTGCTATTTATGAGTTCATTTCATCAAATCACACATTTATTTTTACTCGTACTAAAAAATAAAAATAAACTGTTAACAAAGATGGGGTGCCATGATTTTTCCCCCTATAAAACATGATTATCTACTATTATGATTATACTAGGAGGAACATTTTTTCCAAAAAAGTGTAGACAGAGTTAAAATGATGTTTTTATGTGGCCACACCCAGTTCATTGGTATGCGTGGTTGTAATGGTGGGTGGTGACCCAGCTGAAGTTAGCCACACCCACGTGTGTTGGGTGAATGGTAATTAGGGGAGGGATTGATTCTATGATGTAATTGTATCTGTGTTTTTGGACCGGCACTTTTGACCCACAAGGTGGCAGCCTCCAGCTAAAAACCCAAATACAAAAAGAATACATAATTGCTCATAACAACCACAAAACTACAAAATTATGGCACCGCCTCTTTAAACAAAGCCTGCTCTTACCTGGAACTTCACTCATAGCCGCCTCGATGTCGGTCATGCGGCGCGATGTAACCGGACAGAAGAGGACGACCACCTTGCCGCTGGTCGTCTCCTCCACATGAAGCCCACCCACCTGCTTCACCCGCTGCAACAGAGCACGGTGACTGTCGAAGGTCTGACCCCTGACTATGGTCTGGATCTTCACCGTAGGTGGGGCTGCAACATTTCCTGTAAATGGAAACACTGTTTAGGGGAACATATTTGGAGGTACTACTCAACTGTGCTACCGTTCATTTAGCTGCTGTCGAGCAATAACCTCCCATTTCTGTGTTTTTTCGTAAAAAACATTTGCATCAAATATCTAAATATTGAATCAAGCAACTTAAAAACTGTTCAGGGTGTTCATAAAAGCCTGATTAGATGATAAAATGACCAAAACCTTTTTTTTTTTTTTTTTTTAAGTGAAATATCCCTTCAAGTATTAACAACAGTGATTTTGCAGGACCTGTCACACTGATTTATACATTGCTGGTCACCTGGCAGCTGGAATCGTTCACATTCCAGTGCAGTGAGTGGACCTAGCATAGGCCTACTCTACAGCCAAAGATACTGTCGTATGTGGGGGGAGCAAAGTTCAATGACAAGTTAACTGTGTGCCTGAACCCTGAACACCCAATAGGCCTACTACTAATTAATCTACTACTAATTAACCTACTACTAATTAATCATTTGGAAGTAGCCTACCTACTGCCTTTTTGTTCCCTTTGTTTTTGTGTTTTTATTCCTTTATTGCACTGCCAGACCCCTTATAAGCTTGAATTATTTTGTTTGTATTGCAAACCTATAATCTATGCGCCAATGCACGACGGTCTCGCATGCTGAAAATAGCAGACCTACAAGCTTACATGGCGTCTCGTCTGCAACGCGTTATTGGAAATCACACCAGAGCTCCAGTAAAACCCCGCCCATGGAAGCTTTTGATTGGCTGAACCGGAGCTAGGGAGCACTTCTTTTGCACCGTGCGGAGGTGCCGGGTGGTCCGAGCACATAAACCTAACCTTAACCCGGCCTAACCTCAGTAAAACTATGCCTAAACGTAACCCTAACCCTAACCTCAGTCAAACTATCTAAACCTAACCCTATCTGCTAACGCTGGTGAGTGTGAGTGGCTCCGCCTGGAGCTGTGGTGTGATTTCCAATTGCGCGTCCACAACGTGTTTACACGTAAGCATACATTAAGTAGTCATATTAATACTTGAGAACACTTAATTTTACTTTAAAATATAGCATTTTGCATATATACTTTTTTTTTTATATAACTACCTCTCAGTTGCTCAACACCACGTAGCTTCTTCTCAAACTCTTGACTGAGTGTCTTCTCCAGCTGAGCCAAAGCTGTTCTCAAAGTCCCCACATGTGGAGACTGATGGACATTGAACTTTGTCCAGTCCTTGGTGCGTAGAGGGGTGTTGATGGATGCAAAGTTCTGGAGGAGGTGGAGGTGGTCTTCAGTGTGTGAGAGCTGCTTCAGCTCAGAGCTTCTCTTCTCTAACTGGGTGATTTCCTGTTGCAGATCTTTGATGAAGCCTTCGGCCTCTTTCTCTGTTGTTTTCTGCTTCTCTTCAATCACATCCTTGACCTCAGCCTGGCTTTTCTGAATACAGCTGATCAGAGCAGTGAAGACCTGCACACTGTCTGCTATCTCTCTGTCTGCGTCTTTCTTGCTCTGCTCTACTGAGTGTTTGACCTCCTGAATCTTCACTTGTCTCTCCTGGACCATCTGCTGAACTTCAGCCTCTTTCTTTCTCAGCTCAGCCTTCTTTCCTTCACTTTCCTCTTCCAGAGACACAACGTGATGTGACTTGTGGTCTGACTCGGTGCAGAAGCTACAAACGCACGTGTCGTCCGTCTTGCAGAACAGCTCCAGGGGTCTGTCGTGTTTCTGACACCTAAAGTCTTCCAGGTTCTTCACAGGGTCCATCAGTTTGTGTTGCATTAACTCAGCGACTCTGTGATGAGGCTCCAGGTGTGTTTCACAGTAGGAGATGTTACACACCAGGCAGGACTTCACGGCTTTGAGCTTGGTCTCAGTGCAGATGGCACAGGAGACCTCGTCTGCTTTAGCCGCCTCTTGCTTTACGTTGGACTTCTTGAACTGATCGGCCAGATCAGAGAGCACTTTATTGACAGAGACTTCTGGTCTCTTATAGAAGGTTTTGTTACATAGAGGACACTTACACACATCAGTGCCATCCCAGACTTGTGTGATGCAGGTCTCGCAGTAGTTGTGTCCACATGGAGTGGTGATGGGATCAGTGAACACATCCATACAGATGGAACACTGGAACTGATCTTCCGAATAGAGAATACTGGCAGAGGCCATTTTGACACACTCTGAAAATAATAAAAGTGAAAGTATCAGATGTAGTTCTTGAACACTACTTCTCACAGCTTAATGGTTGCGAATCTGCTCTGTATTGTATCGGAATAAAGCACAATAATGTTTAAAGAGGTTCTATACTTCATGAAAATATATGAATTATATAAATTGATAGATCAGAATGAGACATTTCAAGGAATATGAAAATGGTTCTCTGTTAATTCATAATTCATTATTATACAATCTGATTGGAACAAGCATGACACACATAGCCGTGGACCTAATCACAGTAATAAGCCACTCCGCACTTGATTAGACCATATATGGCACAGATGTAAGCAATTTACCCCGAGTGAGAGGACATTATGCTCTCATAATGTCCGCAGTGAGGGTGTTATCGGACGAGGCGCAGCCGAGTCCGATAACACCCTCACTCAGGACATTATGAGAGCATAATGTCCGACCCCGAGTGGTAAATAGCTTTTCTACCACTTTTTCCCGTATACATGAAAGAAAACACATAGTTGTAACTTGCAAGGATCTTAAGTTACAATCATTATTGCCTATAAAACTTCCGCGAGACAGCAGATAGTTCCACCAACAACATCTTCTACTCACCAACAGATGGCGCCAACTCCATACTAATCCATGCGTCTAGCTTACAGCTAAGCTAACGTCAGTTAAAAGCACCGTTCCGGCCGTAAATAGAGGCTGTTCGCTTCCAGAAAGGCATAGGTTCAGAGAAAAGGGGCTTTAAAGTTGGCGGATTGCATTGGATCCAAATAAATCGGCGACGATAGTACGCACGTTAGTAAACATAGGACCGCTGAGACCTTCATTTGTTGGTTAACTTGGGGGAAAGGTGTTCCGACTACCTCCTGAAGTCCCCGGATGTACACTGAGGCGCATTGATCTCGGACAAGTCCTCACACACAACTTTGCGGCAGTTGTCCTCTCATAACCTCCGGAATTTAGCCAATCAGAATCCAGTATTTGAACACGTGACTCGAAAAAGTGGTAGAAGCGCTGTTTTAGCCTAAGACTCTCGTAGATGTATTTAATCTATTTTAGTCTTTGTGCAATGTATTAATTAGTCCATATTTTTAATCCTGTCTGTGGCCGAACGTCATTTCCCCCCCATCGTATACTTCCTGTTTCCATTGAGTGTAATTCTGGCTTCTACCACTTTTTGTGGTCACATGTTCAGATACTGGATTCTGATTGGCTTAAAACAGTGGTAAATCAGTCAACAACCTTGAGTTGTCTCATGGACCCCGCCCACTCTGAAATAATTAATAATTGTAACTAAATAACCTTGCAAGTTACAACTGTGTTTTCTTTCATTTATATGGTAGAAGTGGTAGAAAAGCAATTTACCATTCGTTGTTTGGCACTCAGCTTCGCCTTGTGCCACAACCCTGAAACAGTGGTAAATCAGCCAACAACCCAATCCCTCTCATGGTAAATGGCTTACTTTCACCGGAGGCACACCCTCACTACCGCCCATTGGGAACTTCCTACAGAATTGGCCACAGTCAGGAAAAATATACATTGTGCAAAGACTCTGCAAGCCTAGTTAACATTTGAGGCACGAGGGTAGGCATATTTTGCATTTGTGCATGATCGGAGCTTTGCAGGCTCCACTGCATGGTGACATTCCAGGACAGCATTCCAGTTAAACCCTAAACTTGCGTCACCAGACTTTCCACCTCGGAGGAAAGCTTGGTATTCGTTCTTCTGAACTGGTCTAGGAGTGGCCTGAACCAGACAGAAAACAAGAAAAAAGGGGAAGAAAACTGGTGGTTTGCTGGTTCTGGCCACCTGATGACTACAACAAACTACAACATGACGTAACGTTATCTCTGTAATAATAATTATTATACCAAAAGAAACTAAACAATTATACCATTTTAAACATTTTGGAGGTGCATGGCACCGGTGGTTCGGGTTTGGTGGTTCTTGATGACTACAACATGACGTAAGTTATTTATGCTCTTGACCGGATCAGAAACCTAAAAAATGTACTGATAACTGATCCCATGCTAGTTGAACCCCGACCCCCTGTAGATTGAAAATGTCAATCTCATATAATAAAATAAACAGACAAAAGTTTAAGACATTACTGCTTCCTGAAGTAAGGGAAGGGCTGGCACTTCCCAAAATTCTACTACTACTTTAACTTGGCCTGGCATGCACAGCTCATCCATAAATGGGTCAAAGATTACATAGGTGGAGCATGTGACCACATAGATGAGTGTTGTTATTCACGTCCTGCACCCTTGTTGAGTCTGCTGACTAGCAGTGTGAAGCAGGTACCATAAAGCATTAATAATTCCTTTATCTATAACACAGTAAGGGCCTGGAGAGAGAGAGATACCATCTCCATGGGGTGAAAGGACTCTGACTCCCATAATTGGTGATACGAACTTTCCATCAGGCATAAACAATAATATTTTTAATTAATTTCTGGTTTAGGAAGGGAATAAGGGTTATAGGTGACCTTTTCACTATGTCATTCACTCAGGTTCAATCTCATTTTTGTACACGTGTAGGGGCTTTTACCAATAAGCCCTACCGAGGGCAATGAGTATAAAACATAGGCTCGACGCGTGTGTGTCTACATTAATTCAATGTCCAGAGTTTCAAGCTGTATTTGGATATCAATCCGTTTATTCACACCAAAAAATATAACAAAAAAGACTTTCCACAAAACACTGAAATGCCGACCTGCACAGCCCATGAGACACCGTTTCATCACGGTCGAAAACCGTTTGCTTCCTTCCTCATCACCCCACCTGGCCGCAATCAGTGCCAGGTATAAATAAGTTACCATGGCAACCTGCAGTGATTGACGGCCTACCACAACCATGGCAACCAGGTGAAGTTTACATTTGACAATTATGGCAAGGCCAAACAATTCATTTCAATAAACAAAATAAAAATAAACAATGAGGTCATTTTGGCTCCAACAACACCCAATAACCATTTTCATAACTTTGTACAAAAATGACACTATAGGCCTATAAGTCGACAAGGTGTTCCCTCCAGGTTGGATAGTTATGGATATTTGTGCCAATGATCCCAGTAAAGCACACCCTCTTGTGTAAAATGTAATCGCTTAAATTAACCAGTGTCTACTGTAGGCCTACTCACCGGTCTTTACGTTGTCAGTATATTTCTGTCAAAGTGCTGTTGGAGGTTTTGTAGAGTGTTTGTGCAGTGAGAGCTGTCACCAAACTACTGCACAGCACACCTTACTTCAGTTTCAACATCACTGAACTCCTCCTCATCCAGCTCTGTTAACCCTTCACAACCTCCAGTTCTGGGGACCTACAGTACCAAAGAAATAATAACATTTGAACTGGGGAACCACCAAGGGGTCAGCCGCACCTGGCGAAATCTCTCTTATTTCTCTCAACAACGACATGTTTGTGACAGTCAGTTAGTTACAGTCATAACAGCTCCGTTCCTCCGTCATTCAGCACGGTAGAATAATGTGTGTGATATGCCTGTCTCGTATCGACCGAAACTGAATGAAGGAATGACGTTCTACCGGTCCAAACATCCATTCCCAATTTTCGTCGCACGACGGTGCCGCGCGTCGAAAAACAGCAGACCTACAAGCTCACAACGCGACGCCTTGTGAGCTTGTAGGTCTGCTGTAGACTACTACTAATAATAATGACGATATTAATAATAATTAGGATATAACAAAATGTATAATATAATAAACCTTTGTTCGCTTCACACTGTAACAATATTGAAAATGCCTTTCCAGAAGTTCTATTTACCTAATCCATTGAAAAATCTTTCCAGCAAAAAAAATTAAATAAACTTTTGTATACATTCCCTCCCAGTCTATAGGCATTTTAAGCTCCCAGCAGCAATGTGTAATAGGCGGCCTTGATATCTTGAAAATGATGCCTTTCCAGAAGTTAGCTTTTCCCCCATTGTATTATGTTATTAGGCATATCCAACAGTAGAAGAATCCAGAATCCAAAAATATTTCTATTAATTCGGGGTTTCAATGAACCATACTGACCTATCTAATATATTGCAAACAGACCACTAGGAGGCGAGCCAAGGTGGTTTATGCCCATACCTAGCCAATTACCTTACTACACCATACCAAAAATCGGAAACCTGTCAACAAGTGCCCAATTTTAATGATATTTTATCCACCTCTTTCCGCAGGAATTTACTGGAGAATCTTTTGCACCACACTTCCGGTTAACAGCAGACATACAAGCTCACGTTGCGTCGCAGATGCACACACACACACACACACACACACACACACACACACACACACACACACACACACACACACACACACACACACACACACACACACACACACACACACCACTCTTCATTCTTAAACACTTGTGCTCTTGAATAAGCCTCCATGAACGTGAGCCTCACACACACACACACACACTCTTCATTCTTAAACACTTGTGCTCTTGAATAAGCCTCCATGAACGTGTATCATTCACAGGACATTTCCTACACACGCAACTGGTTGGCGAGCTGATTCAGCGAATTTAGCGAGATGTCCACGACTGGTTGGCGACCTGACTTTGGCGACATGTCCCGCGAATTTGGCGACTTAGATTTTTGGCGAGTCGACTGGATACCCGCAGATGCAACCGTTGTGAGCTTGTAGATCACACTCGGCTGCGGCGCCGGAAGCTCCGTCCAACTTCTGCGCAATGCACAATGGGATGTTGGCAGGGACGTGCTGGGCCCCTGATTCAGCCCGGGAAAAAGAGTTGGAGAGGCCCTCATTGCGCGCTATATAGATCTCTCTCTATAGCGCTGCTGCTACTCAAAGATTTGCCATTTCTGATCATGACAAGTGACAAGCCAGTGGGCCAATTACATGAGTTATATTTCGTCGTTGTCGGGTGGAAACCTTGTATGTCCAAAACCGTTTTGTTTTGTATTTATCATTTAAAAATGATTTAAACGAGTGAAAACAGCCGATCTACAAGCACACAACTCCTCGCACAGCGAGGCGTGTGCTTGTAGATCGGCTGTTTTCACTACTTTTGTGCAACGGCCTTGTATGATGAAGCAGGGCTTTGCTTTGCGAAAAAAAATGTACAAATTTGAAACTTGGAGATACAAGGTTTCTTCCCGACAGTGACGATTTACTTGGCCGCCCAGCCCCCAAAATGGAACGAAGGCCGACATTTTATTTGTATTTTTTCCTAATGGCCGGCCTGGACCGGCCGGGAATGAACCGGCCGTTCGGGAGTTGTCCCGCTTTTCCCAATGGCCAGCACGTCCCTGGATGTTGGAAACTTGTGGATAGCAGCTATGTTCCCATACAGCTTATTATAAGCATTTTAAGCTCCCGGCAGCCATCGTGCGTGGACGCCATCTTGAAAATGATGCCTTCCCATGAATTTGATTTTCCTATTTCTTTGTATGTTATTTTTGCATACGCAATAGTAACAGAATTCATACAAAAAATCTGAAACTTGTCACCAAGGAATGAAGAAAAGAAATGAAAGAGAGAAGAACACAAAAACAATTCAGATATTAAATAGTACTAAGACGCCTCGGGGCAACATGCAACCTCGCCCTTAATTATTGGCCATCTGGACAGGGATGTTTATCGGACCAGTTACCCATATATGGAGACCCGGTATAGCGTGTACCCATGGAGATCCATGTACTGTATAAGGAGGTATGCTGTGAGAGCCCAAACATGCTTATCAGTTATTCGTGAAAGTCCTATGATGTCTATGACATCTGACATCATCATACCCTTTTATGCCCATACATGGAGATCCCTGTCTGTAGAACCAGCCGTTATGTGGCCGATGTGGCCTCCATATATGGACATTCCCATATGAAGTCCTGTTAGATATGGGCTTAATATCAATGACATCAGAGCATAATGGGCATAAAAGGGATTCTGTTAGTGTGACATCACAGTGAAGCCAGAGTGTAATGTCAGGCGTAGACAGAGATACGTACATACGGACAAGCTGTGACCGTTCACATACTAAGCTGCACCTGTTGTCGCAATGAGTGCAGTGAAATGTAACAGGCACGTCGGATATTCAAAATATAAAGTACATATAGTTCTAAGCAGATCAGAAATGTTATGAGGCAGTTAAAATAGCAGTAGATAGCAGTAGTTTGTAAACAACTAAGGATCCAGAGATAGTCACAGAGGTCGGCCAGTGCTCTAGTGGTCATCAAATCAATGCCATTCCTTTTATGAACCATTATGACCAATAACAAATGAATAATGCTGGACTATTTTATATCGATGAGAGGTGGGGGTAACTTATTTATATGCCTGCAATACACGCTGTGCATGTATTGCATTAACAAACTTAAGTCCCCCAGAGGTGTATAATATAATTAATGGTCCTAGGCACCACCATGATGATGTTCCCTTATTTGCCAACTCTCTTCATCAATATACTGTTAGCTTATCTACAAGCTCACAACGCACCATGTTGTGAGCTTGTAGATCTGCCGTTTTTGGCGAACGTTTGACCAAGATTAGGAACGCTGTGGTTCAAGTGGTTAATTTCAATTACACATTGACGAGAGGCGTGGATATCTCCTTAGATTACAAGATGTATTGTCAGTGTGTATTCACATATATGTGCATTTACAGCATCAACAGTTTATGCTGTCCAACGTTAGCAACATAGCGTGGTACTTTCAATAATAGCCCTAGAAACATAGACAAATCAACATGCATAATATTTTCATTTTCAAGTCATACAACTTGCCTCCTGCATGACATACAGAACATAATATATTTATTTCACTTATGCTGGTCAAATGCACCTAATGATGACATCCATGAGAAAGTAATAACATTACATTCTCAAAGAGCATTCCATGTCAAGTATAGCTTTTTAACAACTTAAACTCTATACTTACATATTTATGTGCTTACACTAAATATCTTTGGCAAAAAATAGAACATTTTTGTTCCCCCACAGATGGGGATAAAGTTGGACTTATAATCCTAATTCTGATTTAAAGGTTAAAAAGAAAGTGCATTTATTTCAATATATATATATATATATATATATATATATATATATATATATATATATATTGCTTTTACCACTTTATTTTTGCCGTCATCGTTCAAAATCAAAAAAGGCCTTGATAAAATGACTTTTTTTCCCCTTCTACTGCTGAAAAGTGTAGTTTCAGTTCCACGATTTCCGCAGGCTCTTTGGGTTGTATAACAAAACACGACGTGTTCAACCAAAACAAAGCAGCACAACAAGGGGAAACGTTCACATACAACAAGGTCAGCAGACTTGCCATCCCTCGTGAGACTCAGGGGGGACCGCGCCGTCGCTGGCCCCACCTTGTGGAACAACATTCCTGTTACTGTTAGGTCTGCCCCTTCTGTTGAAGTTTTTAAAACCAGGCTTAAAACACTTTTATTTTCACAAGCCTTTGAATGAACTGTGCACTTTATTGATTAGAGGCCTTTTCCCTGCTACTTTAAATGTTTTAATGTGAAGTACTATGTTTGTACGTTGTCTATTTTTCATTTATGATTGTTTGTAATGATGTATTTCTGACCTGTGTATAGCACATAAAAAAAAAAAAACATTTAAACACAACTCTCATTGTAACAAAGTGCTGGTACAATAAGAGTTGTTTTTTAAATGTGCTATACAAATACATTTGATTTGATTTGATTTGATTTGATTTGAACACCAGCCACCGTTCAGATTAAAGTAACATCAATTAACAACTTCTGATAGCACTGCCTGATATATACACACTATCCTCCAAAATCTACAAAATGTTGATCATACAGTAACATTCTTAAAATCACATGTAGTTACTGTGGTTAACTACTCACACCCTATATATTCTGTTGACTGAAGTCCCCCAGGGGTCCTAGGCCCCCTACTTCTTTCCCTCCACCCCATATCGGTTTAATGCCTTAAACTACACAATGTACAAGTCCACAACACGATGAGTTGGGAGCTTGTACAGTAGATTTTGGCAAATAATAAATCACCCCAGAATAGGGACGTTAAAGAGTCACTATGAACCTTTTTTAAATGAATAAAATATAATTGTGTCCAATCTGTATGATAAAGTATAGTATGTTAATAGAATATCAATTAAACAATTGAGGTGGTTGTATTTTGTCTCCATGCTCTTCTATTGAGATATTTAGATTGTGTCAAAGGTCATGTCTCACCTAGAAACAGGATCGGACACACATTTTGACCCCCCGAGCAAGCAGGCAGGCTCTATTACCTCAATGGTAAAAGCACAATGTCAGCACTTGCGCAGGACACCAGGTTCAAATATAGGGTAGAAAACGAAAGTTACATTGTGTGTTCATACTGTGGGGTTAAAACAAAAACAAAAATAAAAGCTGAAAGAACCTAACTCCTGAGTTTATCATTTACCACCCCCAAACCATGCTTTTCCCCAACCTCCACCACTGGTTTTACCAGTGCTGCCGCCCCTGTTCGTATGGCCAGTGCTACTGCCACCGTACCCATGTTTTCATTCACTGCTTTTGTTTTAGCGATTTAATGACTTTTGTTTAATGACGATAGAGAGCAGTGAAAACATTTTAACACTCATCTTTTCGTTTCTCTAATTACAGTCTAAAATATGAACCCTTGTTGTAAAAAATCTAATTTGTCCTTTAATTAAGCGTCATAAGGTAGCGTTAAAACCTAAATCTGAAAGAAGCTAACTCCTGTTACCACCTGGTTTTAACAGTGCTACCAACACTGTGCACATGGCCAGTGCTACTGCCTCCGTACCCATGGCCAGCGCTACCGCAGCTGTACATATAGGCAGTGTTACCGCCACTGTACATACCGGCAAAATGAACTCCTGAGTTTATCATTTACCACCAAGCCTCCACCAACTTCCACCACTGCCGCCACCGTACCCATGGCCAGGGCTACCGCCACTGTACATACCGGCGGTGTTACCACCACTGTACCCACGGCCAGTACTACCGCCACTGTACACCGGGGCGGCGACAGGGCTCACGGTGCTGTGCTTCAGCAACGCGGCGTGCAGCTGTGCCATCGCCTTGTCGTTAAGCGGGCACGTCAGCAGGCCGTGCACGGATTCGTGGTAGAGCACGTCCACAAAGTCCTCCACCTCCCAGCTGTGGTCACCGCTCAGCGACCTGGTGATGTTGGTGTAGTTGATGTCGTAAGTGTGATGCATCACTACCAGGATCACCGTCGCTCCTTCTGGAAAGACAAGAGAGAGAGAGAGAGAGAGAGAGAGAGAGAGAGAGAGAGAGAGAGAGAGAGAGAGAGAGAGAGAGAGAGAGGAGTATTCACCTTATTCCTGGCCACACCCATCGTTTCCACTCGGGAGCCCCATATCAAGGGTTTTCCTGTTGTGTGATGTTAACTACAGTCTTATTCATAAAATGACTAAATGCGACAACGAGACCGTCACATTCAAATAACTCCTGAAACCCCAATAGAACAGAACCTTCGCTAAGACATCCAGGACAACGCCCACTCGTCCCAGACTCTTCTCCCTCCTAACCCCAAAACTGTGAAATGAACTCCCCATTTCAATTAGACCTGCAGACTCACTCCTTAGAGGTGCGGTTCCTGCCGCCTGATGACTATAGAAAATGACGCTTATTTATTTATGCTCCCGACCATGCAGATCAGAAACCTGAAAATGGTATTGATCCCCAGGATAGACCTGCAGAAAGAAAGAAAGCTTTCCAGTTTACCAGTATTGCCATGTATGTTTATTATAAGCGACTTTGAGCTTGTTCTTTTGTATGAAGTCACTAGGTAAATATTTGTATTTCTCTTATTTTTGGTGGGGGGGTTCCTTCCTGAACATTTTATTTTCCCCAATCTTTTTTAAAATAGCAGATCTAAAAATGCGTAGTGAGCTTGTAAATCTGGCATTCTCAAACAGAAAATAAAACAATTCTTTTGGGCTTGTTTTCATAGACCTGGCCGATTGTTTCTCTTGCCACATCTGTCAACATTAGCACCTGCAGTAGTCTACCAGGCGGAGGTGAACACATAATAGAATGGAGAGGTACACAGAGAAAAAGTAGTCTGGGATCACTTCACTTTTCGAGGTTTGATCCGGTCGGGAGAGGAAACCAATTTACGTCATGTTGTAGTACTCAAAGCACTACAATTTGCCGGAACTATCAAACCGGATTCAGTTTTAACCCAAAATAATTCCCCTGCGCTCAAGGACATGCTTTTAGGGCCTACCTAATAAACTCCTTGATGCGGCGCAGTTTTGCTTTTGAAAAATGTGTTTGGGATATGCATCTTTTATTCCAACTCGTAGCGACTGGCAAGCAGGGGCGGGCTGGCCTTCTGGCATACAGGGCATTTGCCCGGTGGGCTGGTAGGCTAGGGGGCTGGGGGGCTGGTGGCCAAAAAAAAAGAAAAAAAAGACAGTAACATACAGTAGCCTATAGTCTACCGCATATTGAGCAATCAAATACAACTTGTTTGTCCAATTCTCAGATCAATATGCTTCTTTTCCATTCATTAGCTAACTAGCCAAAGTTCTGACACATTTTGGCACTAATCATGTTCATACTCTACTTGTTGGTGGTGAGAACTCTACGCCAACTCATACAATTTATGGATTGTGTAGTTGTATAGTTATCATTTATGTTGTCGGTAAAAGTTATGGTATTAAAAGCTGGTGTATTTATATGTGCCGCGCTTTTGACCCGATGAGTCGGTAGAGTATCTGCGCACGTGCTGGTTGTGGGGGCTGGTCTGGCCAAGATGCCAGGGCTGAATTTTAGTCCCAGTCCATCCCTGCTGGCAAGACTACACTAGGTTACTTGAGCATTTTAATAGGGATTGGGGAAACAAACGGAGGGAACCAAAACAAGCGGTGCTGCTTCTTCGGGTTGTGGTTTCCGCCTAGACCGGATCAAACAGCCTGTTGTTATTTATGAGTTCATTTCATCAAGCTCAAATCACACATTTTATTTTTACTCGTACTAAAAAATGTAAAATAATCTGTTAAACAAAGCCTGCAATTACCTGGAACTTCACTCATAGCCGCCTCGATGTCAGTCATGTGGCGTGATGAAACCGGACAGAAGAGGACGAGGACCTTGGCACTGGTGGTCTCCTCCACGTGAAGCCCACCCACCTGCTTCACCCGCTGCAACAGAGCACGGTGACTGTCGAAGGTCTGACCCCTGACTATGGTCTGGATCTTCACTGTAGGTGGGGCTGTAACGTTTCCTGTAAATGGAGACACTGTGTAAAAATCCTACATAAAGATTTTGGTTATTTTATTTTACATTATGCGAAATTGACCTTACCTTGACCGTGGTCATGAGTTTAATAAGCTTAGTCTTTTCATGGATCTCCTTTTAGTAGACCTTGTACCAGTGAACTGTACCGTCATGAAACTGTACCTTTTCCTATGCAAACTTCTAATAAAGTCTTCAATCAATCAATCAATACTGTGGTTAACTACTCACAGCCTATTATATTCTGTTGACTGAAGTCCCCCTGGGGTCCTAGGCCCTCTACTTCTTTCCCTCCACCCCATATCGGTTTGCCTTAAAGTACACAATGTACAAGTCCACAACACGACAAGTTGGGAGCTTGTACAGTAGATCGGCTATTTTGGCAAATAATAAATCACCCAAGAATAGGGACGTTAAAGGTGATACACCATGCATTTGTCATATTGTTTATGTCCCAAAAACGTCACTATTTTTTAATTGAATAAAATATAATTTTGTCCAATCTGTATGATACAGTATAGAGTATGTTAATACTCTAAAATAATATCAATTAAACAATTGAGGTGGTTGTATTTTGTCTCCATGCTCTTCTATTGAGACATTTAGATCGTGTCAAAGGTCACGTCTCACCTAGAAACAGGATCGGACACACATTTTGACCCCCCGAGCAAGCAGGCAGGCTCTATTACCTCAATGGTAAAAGCACAATATCAGCACTTGAGCAGGACACCGGGTTCAAATACAGGGTAGAAAACGAAAGTTACATGCGGCTTTAAGTGTTCATACTGTAGGGTTAAAAACTAAAACAAAACAGAAAAACTGAAAGAACCTAACTCCTGTGTTCATCATTTACCACCACCAAAACATCCTTTACCCCAAGCATGGCCAGTACTACCGCCACTGTACACCGGGGCAGCGACAGGGGTCACGGTGCTGTGCTTCAGCAACGCGGCGTACAGCTGCCTCACTGCCTTGTCGTTAAGCGGGCACGTCAGCAGGCCGTGCACGGAGTCGTGGTAGAGCACGTCCATGAAGTCCTCCACCTCCCAGCTGTGGTAGCCGCTCAGTGACCTGGTGATGTTGGTGTAGTTGATGTCGCACGTGTGATGCATCACTACCAGGATGACCGTCGCTCCTTCTGGAAAGATAAGAGAGAGAGAGAGAGAGAGAGAGAGAGAGAGAGAGAGAGGAGTATTCACCTTATTCCTGGCCACACCCACCGTTTCCACTCGGGAGCCCCATATCAAGGGTTTTCCTGTTGTGTGATGTTAACTACAGTCTTATTCATAAAATGACTAAATGCGACAACGAGACAGTCACATAAAACAGAACCTTTGCTAAGACATCCAGGACAACGCTCCACTCGTCCCAGACTCTTCTCCCTCCTGGCGTCCAAACTGTGAAATGAACTCCCCATTGCAATTAGACCTGCAGACTCACTCCTTAGAGGTGCGGTTCCTGCCGCCTGATGACTATAGAAAATGACGCTTATTTATTTATGCTCCCGACCATGCAGATCAGAAACCTGAAAATGGTATTGATCCCCAGGATAGACCTGCAGAAAGAAAGAAAGCTTTCCAGTTTACCAGTATTGCCATGTATGTTTATTATAAGCGACTTTGAGCTTGTTCTTTTGTATGAAGTCACTAGGTAAATATTTGTATTTCTCTTATTTTTGGTGGGGGGGTTCCTTCCTGAACATTTTATTTTCCCCAATCTTTTTTAAAATAGCAGATCTAAAAATGCGTAGTGAGCTTGTAAATCTGGCATTCTCAAACAGAAAATAAAACAATTCTTTTGGGCTTGTTTTCATAGACCTGGCCGATTGTTTCTCTTGCCACATCTGTCAACATTAGCACCTGCAGTAGTCTACCAGGCGGAGGTGAACACATAATAGAATGGAGAGGTACACAGAGAAAAAGTAGTCTGGGATCACTTCACTTTTCGAGGTTTGATCCGGTCGGGAGAGGAAACCAATTTACGTCATGTTGTAGTACTCAAAGCACTACAATTTGCCGGAACTATCAAACCGGATTCAGTTTTAACCCAAAATAATTCCCCTCCGCTCAAGGACATACTTTTAGTGCCTACCTAATAAACTCCTTGATGCGGCGCAGTTTTGCTTTTGTGTTTGGGATATGCATCTTTTATTCCAACTCGTAGCGACTGGCAAGACTACACTAGGCTACTTGAGCATTTTAATAGGGATTGGGGAAACAAACGGAGGGAACCAAAACAAGCGGTGCTGCTTCTTCGGGTTGTGGTTTCCGCCTAGACCGGATCAAACAGCCCGTTGTTATTTATGAGTTCATCTCATCAAGCTCAAATCACACATTTTATTTCTACTCGTACTAAAAAATAAAAAATAATCTGTTAAACAAAGCCTGCAATTACCTGGAACTTCACTCATAGCCGCCTCGATGTCAGTCATGTGGCGTGATGAAACCGGACAGAAGAGGACGAGGACCTTGCCGCTGGTGGTCTCCTCCACGTGAAGCCCACCCACCTGCTTCACCCGCTGCAACAGAGCACGGTGACTGTCGAAGGTCTGACCTCTGACTATGGTCTGGATCTTCACTGTAGGTGGGGCTGTAACGTTTCCTGTAAATGGAGACACTGTGTAAAAATCCTACATAAAGATTTTGGTTATTTTATTTTACATTATGCGAAATTGACCTTACCTTGACCGTGGTCATGAGTTTGGGGGTGACGCTCTCTCTGCCGTGGCTGATTAGGACTCTCACTTGTGGGTCGAGCAGCTGACAAATGTAATGTAACATTAGTTTGGCAAAAATGGGGTTGAAAAGCACTCATTGCGACTGTCAGGTCGCAAGTTACTATGAAAAGCTCCACTGGCTGTCCGTCAGTCTGTCCGTCATGTCAAGTCAAGTCAAGTCACGTCACGTCACGTCACACTTTCTCTCACCTCTTATCTCCAAGCTTTAACTTTTTTTTGTAATTAACATGTTTTTGTAATTTAACACCCTACTGGGGCACACACACACTCACACACGCAAACACACACACACACACACGTGTCAAGCTGGCTGCAATTTGTAAAAAAGTACATAACTGTTAAACATTATATTCATCCCTGAAAATGAATGCAAGGAGTTAATTTTGTAATTTTTTTGTAATTGGTTTTAAGACCACTGCTCTAGAATACCAAAACGCCTGCCCCAAAACACAGTCACCACGGGGCAAATCCGGCGACCTCTGAAAAGTAGCCCAAAAGTATGTAAGGCAACTAACGTCTCGTCGGCCCCACAAATCCAGCGTCCAGTCGGAACGGTCGCACTGTTACATGTATTTCTACACAATTATTGCAATATAATAATATTAATTTATTCAATTAAATATATTTGTATTGATACATTTACATTTACATTAACAATTACTGTCTTGTCTCAATAAAATGTTTCTTTTAACAAGCAAAATATGCACCGTTGTTAATTAAAGGGATATTTCACTTTCAAAAAAGCTTTTGGTCATTTTATCTACTAATCAGGCTTTTATGAACACCCGGAACAGTTTTTAAGTTGCTTGATTCAATATTTAGATATTTGATGTAAATGTCATCAGGCCCTCCCCATACACACCCATTGTAACTTCAAACTCTATTTTAACCATGATAGATTCATTAAAAAAAAACATTATTTTTTTATGGTGACTCCTAATACGTGAGCAGGCCATGTTTTTTCAATAACGTTTTTCATTTATTTGTAATAATTCTTTGGGGAAATGGAACAAATGAAATACAATAAAATGTATTAAAAATAAATGAAAAAAGTTATAGAAAAAACACTGCCTGCTCACGTATTAGGATGGTATTATGAGTCACCAGAAAAGAATAATGGGTGTTTTTAATGAATCGATCATGGTTAAAAGGAAGTTTGAAGTTACAGTGGGTGTTTATGGGGAGGCGTCCTGCAGGAGGAGGGCCTGATAACATTTACATCAAATATCTAAATACTGAATCAAGCAACTTAAAAACTGTTCAGGGTGTTCATAAAAGCCTGATTAGACGATAAAATGTTTTTTTTTTTCTTTAAGTGAAATATCCCATAAGTACTAACAACAGTGATTTTGCAGGACCTGTCACATTGATTTATACATTGCTGGTCACCTGCAGACTGGCTGCTGGAATCGTTCACATTCCAGTACAGTGATCGAGTGAACCTAGCATAGGCCTTCTCTACAGACAAAGATAGTGTCGTATGTGGGGAGAGCAAAGTTCAATGACAAGTTAACTGTGTGCCTGAACACCCAATAGGCCTACTACTACTACATGTCATGTAATGCCTGTGTAATTAATCATTTGGAAGTAGCCTACCTGTGTACATAACAGAAACATGCAAAAAGAAATGTACCTATAACTTTTTTTATTTTAGTTTTTGTGGTTTTATTCCTTTATTGCACTGCCGGACCCCTTATAAGCTTGTATTATTTTGTTTTGTATTGTAAACCTATAATCTATGCGTCAACGCACGGCGGTCTTGCGTGTTGAAAATAACAGACCTACAAGCTCACATGGCGTTTCGTCCGCGACACCTTGTGAGCTTGTAGGGCTATATGCATGGCTTTAGGCCAAACGAGGCATGACTCCCTTTACCATTATTGCTCCATTTTTTACTATTTACACTTTAAGTATACTCAAGCATACATTAAGTAGTAATGTATTAATACTTGAGAACACTTCATTTTACTTTAAAATATAGCATTTTGCATATACTATCATACCTTTTTTTTTAACTGGTCTCTTGATCTCCCTCAGTTGCTCAACACCACGTAGCTTCTTCTCAAACTCTTGACTGAGTGTCTTCTCCAGCAGAGCCAAAGCTGTCCTCACAGTCCCCACATGTGGAGACTGATGGACATTGACCTTTGTCCAGTCCTTGGTTGGAGGAGGGGTGTTGATGGATGCAAAGTTCTGAAGGAGGTGGAGGTGGTCTTCAGTGTGTGAGAGCTGCTCCAGCTCAGAGCCTCTCTTCTCTAACTGGGTGATTTCCTGTTGCAGATCTTTGATGAAGCCTTCGGCCTCTTTCTCTGTTGTTTTCTGTTTCTCTTCAATCACATCAATGAGCTTAGACTGGCTTCTCTGAATACAGCTGATCAGAGCATTGAAGACCTGCACACTGTCTGCTATCTCTCTGTCTGCGTCTTTCTTGCTGAGCTCTACTGAGTGTTTGACCTCCTGAATCTTCAGTTGTCTCTTCTGGACCATCTGCTGAACTTCAGCCTCTTTCTTTCCCAGCTCAGTCTTCTTTATTTTCCATTCTTCTTCCAGAGACACAACGTGATGTGCCCTGTGGTCTGACTCGGTGCAGAAGCTACAAACGCATGTGTTGTCCGTCTTGCAGAACAGCTCCAGAGGTCTGTCGTGTTTCTGACACATAAAGTCTTCCAGGTTCTTCACAGGGTCCTTCAGTTTGTGTTGCTTTAACACAGCGACTCTGTGATGAGGCTCCAGGTGTGTTTCACAGTAGGAGATCTTACACACCAGGCAGGACTTCACGGCTTTGAGCTTGGTCTCAGTGCAGATGTCACAGGAGACCTCGTCTGCTTTAGCCGCCTCTTGCTTTACGCTGGACTTCTTGAACTGATCGGCCAGCTCAGAGAGCACTTTATTGACAGAGACTTCTGGTCTCTTATAGAAGATTTTGTTACATAGAGGACACTTACACACATCAGTGCCATCCCAGACTTGTGTGATGCAGGTCTCGCAGTAGTTGTGTCCACATGGAATGCTGATGGGATCGGTGAACACACCCAGACAGATAGAACACTGGAACTGATCTTCCGAATAGAGAATACTGGCAGAGGCCATTTTGACACACTATGAAAATAATAAAAGTGAAAGTATCAGATGTAGTTCTTGAACGCTATACTTCTCACAGCTATGGTTGTGAATCTGCTCTGGATTGTATTGAAATAAAGCACAATAATGTTGAAAGAGGTCATGAACTACCGGTATGTCATTTATATAAATTGAAAGATCAGACTGAGAAATTTCAAGGAATATGAAAATGGTTCTCTGTTAATTAATATTATACAATCTGATTGGAACAAGCATGACAGCACACCTAGCCATGGGCCTAATCACAGTAATAAACCACTCCCCACTGAGCAATAGTCGTTTTTTACACGACTAGTTTTTTTTTAGCCTTAATTTCACCCGGCTAGATTCCGGTTATATTCACACCGAAAATATACTTTGCTATTTATTCCATAATTCAATAACTATTTATTTAAAAAAACAACAGTATGGTGCTTAACTGATGTCCTATATTGGACTAACATATTTCTAATATCCGTTTATTATAGTCGGCGTATCAACGTTTATATTTACACCGAATTTAGACAATTAAAATTAATCCATATTTCAATAAACATTTCTTTAAAAAAACAACTGCACGTTGCAGAACTGATCTCGAAATATTGGTGTAAAATGATTCCAATAGCCATCCGTCATTATAAGGTATACGTCTGGGTGTAGTCGTTTTATAGCCGGCTTTTCAACGCCTTTGTTTAAACCAATGTCAATATAAAGTCTAAAAAACAAAAATATACGATGAAATGACCTCCTCAGTCAGACAGTGCAGTTCCTATTATTATTATCAATACATTATGATCTCCTATCAATACATTTAGTTTCCTCAACAATGCGTACTACCCTAAAATGAACACAGGTGGGCAACGTCACCTTCTAATAGGGCCAGAAAGTCTAGACCACTATGTCTGCATTGATGGCCCAGTGGATAGTGCTTTGGACTCATAAGTCAGAAACCGCTAGTTCAAATACTGCTGTTGCCCTTCATTTCATTACTTTCGACGGCCGCTAACGGTTAAATGTAGCTGACTTTTAGCGATCTAATAGTCGTCTTGTGTAAATATAGTCAACAAAAAAAAAATCAAATCTAGACCTTTACAACACTGATTTTCAACGCGTGGTGTAGAAGATAAAAACACCACTAATAGTCAACTAATAAACCTCAAAATGCTCAGTGGGTCCGCACCTGATTAGATCATATACAGTATGGCACAGCTGCGCTGTTTTAGCCTCAGATTAAGACTCTCTTAGATGTATTTGATTTATTTTACATTTTCAATCTATGAGAGTCTTAGCGTTCACCCCCCTCATTTTGCCCTGGAATTTCACCAGTAAGGCCTGCAGTTCTCCGAATATGTAAAATAAATCATATACGTGTTGCTTAACCGCTTGCCCCAAATCTTAACTAGGCTCACAGAGTCTTTATGCAATGTATTAGTATTTCAATAAAGAAATGTTGTAATCTCTTCTGTGGCCCAACGCTATCCTCCCTCCCACCGGGCTCCACTGGTGACATTCCATGACCAGGACAGCATTCCAGTTAAACCCTAACCTCGTGTCACCAGACTTTCCACCTCGGAGGAAATAGTCCATGGGCCATACGAGTTGTCGGTATCAAAAAGGTGGCAAAGGTTACCATGGATTTTATAACAGCTCTATATCTGTAGATTATATTTTGGTATGATAACCCTTTCTTAGACACAGCTAAATTGGTGTTATCAGCCGCTAGATTTGTTGTCCCATTAACTTTACATTACAGGGAAAAAAAGCTAAAAATTAAACTGCTTTAAGTAGCATATGAGGGTTCAAACTAGGGGGTTTTCATGATGCTGAATCCATTGCAAGCATCTGTTTTGCACAAAAAAAAACATTCCTTGGGCTAAAAACTGTCCCACAAGTCTATGGTTTAGTGATGAAAAGTGATGAGTCATCACTTTTCACACTTTTGTGGGGGCTGTTTTAGCCTCAGGAATGTTTTTCGCGCAAAACAGATGCTTGCAATGGATTTAGCATCATGAAAACCCCCTAGTTTGACCCCTCTTATGCTAC
This sequence comes from Nannobrachium achirus, assembly GCF_963921795.1. Lineage (NCBI taxonomy): Eukaryota > Metazoa > Chordata > Actinopteri > Myctophiformes > Myctophidae > Nannobrachium > Nannobrachium achirus. The sequence continues at coordinate 17,330,483 of NC_137823.1, read as the reverse complement.
TTAAAGCAGATTAATTTTTAGCTTTTTTTTACCTGTAGCCTAATGTAAAGTTAATGGGACACCAACTCTAGCGGCTGATAACACCAATTTAGCTGTGTCTAAGAAAGGGTTATCATACCAAAATATAATCTACAGATATAGAGCTTTTCAAAAATGCATGGTAACCCTTGCCACCTTTTTGATACTGACAACTCATATGGCCCATGGACTAAAAGCTTTATTCTAAACTGGCCCGTGTGGTCTGGTCTAGGCGTGGCCCGAACCAAAAATAAATGTGGTTACGGTTTGCGGGTTCGCCTGATGACTACAACAGACGTAAGTTATTTCCGCTACGAACTTGATCAGAAACCTCAAAATAGTACTGATCCCAGACTAGTTGAACCCCAAGACCCCTGTAGATTGAAAATGTCAATCTCATAAAAAAAAAACAGACTAAAGTTTAAGACATTACTGCTTCCTGAAGAGAGGGACAGGTTAGCACTTCCCAACATTCTACTACTACTTTAACCTGGCCTGTCATGCACAGATCATCCATAAATGGGTCAAAGATTATATCAGTGGAGTGGTGATGAGTGGTGTTGTTCACCTGTAACCTTTGAGTCTGCTGACTGGCAGTGTGAACCAGGTACCATAAAGCATTAAAAATCCCTTTATCTAAAAATGTTATCTCCATGGGGTGCAAGGACTCCCATAATTGGCACCGGGCATCAACAATAATATTTTAAATTAATTTCTAGTTTAGGAAGGGAATTAGGGTTATAGGTGGCCTTGGTACAGCCGATAACCATTTTCATGCCTTTTTACAAAAAAAAATCACTTTATACAAGTTGACATTGTGTTCCCTCCAGGTTGGATATAGTTATGGCATGCCGATAATCATGGTAAAGCACACCCTGTGTAATATTGATAGCTTAAATTAACCAGTATCTGCTGTAGTAGGCCTACTAGTACTCACCGGTCTTTAAGTTGTCAGTATATTTCTGTCAAAGTGCTGTTGGAGGTTTTGTAGAGTGTTTGTGCAGTAAGAGCTGCCACCAAACTACTGCACAGCACACCTTGCTTTCAGTTGCAACTTCACTGAGAAACTCCTCCTTGTCCAACTCTGTTAACCCTTCACAACCTCCGCACACACACTATACACTACACTACTAGCCTAGGCATAATACTAATAACAACAACAACAACAATAATAATACAATAATGATGGTGAAAAATTGTAATATACAGGCCAACATAAACTTTGATTGATTGATTGAAGACTTTATTAGAAGTTTGCATAGATACAGTACAGTTTCATAACAGTACAGTTCACTGGTACACGGTCAACTAAAAGGATAATATGCTCAAAAAATCCTATGGCTTCAATTGAGATATATTTTTTTAAATTGTATAACATTGTATGACACATAGAAAAGAACAAGATATCCTCAGCAAAACACAATGCAAAACAATTTACAATAGAAAGGTCGGAGGGAAGGATAGGCTTGTAGTGAAACATAAAAATAATACAACAACCTTCGGAATAAACATAAACATAATGCAAACACATTGATAAAAGAAAATACTCATCACTGGCTGCATAATAAACACACACTAGCCCTTACCCGTTCAAAGATATGAGCTCCGAAATGATGTGCAGTGTGTGGGTTATGGGGTGTGCACTGTGCTCACAGTATATGAGGGATGGAAAGTAACTTTAACTGGTGCTTGCATGATAATATGTAGGAGCATCAATGTAAGAAATACCCGTTTCGTTTAATGGCTACAGAGATACTGTGAACCGATCTGCATGATTTTTGGACAACATCTGTAACAGCCCCCCCCCCCCCCCCCCCCCACACACACACACACACAGAGCTGGTTAAACATGTTGCCTCATGCTAGATGCAGAATAGATATGCCTCATGCTAGATGCAGAATAGATAGTAGATGTACAGCAAAAGTGTCTTGATCCTTGCTTCCTTTTCTCTATTTCTTTTTTTCCTCTTATGTTTCTTTGTTTTTTTCTCTTGTTCTTGTTGTTGTTGTTGTTGTTGTTGTTGTTGTTGTTGTGATTTTCTTTTTTTTAATTTTTGAAATTTCCATCTCAAATCTGTTTTTGTAAAAGGGTAGGCATAATAAGCATTGCTTCAGCCTATGCCTTTTTGTTCAGAAATGTGGCTTTATTTTGTAGAGTAAATGTTCTTTGTATTCACTTTAAAAAAAAATGGTATGATGCCACAAGAATGACTGAAATAAACTAAACTAAACTAAACTAAAAGCTGGGGTTTAGTCAATGAAGTTAAAGGAGTAGTTCACCCCCCAAATCTATTTATTTCCTAGTGATTACTCACACCATGGAGACTTGAGTTTGTCATATTCCTAAGACAACATTTTGATCATACCACCCATTGATTCTGGATGGGGACCCTAAAGCATTCAGGTCCCCATCCAGAATCAATATGGAGGTTCATTTATTGTAATGAAATTATTGTCTTAGGAATACGACAAAAACTAAAAAATATCCATGAATTCAAGTCTCCATGGCGTGAGTAAAGAAAAAAGTCATTTTGAGGGTGAACTACTCCTTTAAGAGAAACGTCACTTCTCACAGATATCACGTTATTCCATTCTCCTCCTCCAGTGACGGGCCAGTAGAGTGCACAGTAAATGTCTTCATCACTAGCAGGCCACAGTAAACAACAACATGGATATGTATCCACATCCAGTGGTGTAAAGTAACTAAGTACATTTACTCAAGTGCTGTACTTTATACAATTTTGAGGTATTTGTACTTTACTAGAGTATTTCCAATTTCCAATATTTTTACTTCTACTCCACTACATCTTTGGATCCACATATTGTAGCTACGTTTACTCCACAACAATTATTTGAAAACTTTAGTTACTAGTTACTTATATAATAACTTATATAAATTACAATATTATAAAAATACATAAACCACTTTAGCCCTATTTCATACAGACGCTCCTTTGTTTGAAAGAGCAAGATTTCCCCGCAACGGCTACCGTCTATGACAACAGTCCTAGATGACACAAGGAATTCTTAGCTCCTTGCCCCGAAACGTTCTTAACAGTCACCTTTCACTCTGTACTTAGTCTGCTCTTTTTCCCCTCTACAACAAACCTCTTTGCCAAAAATAGACAATCTAAGCTCACGACAGACAGACAGTTTTCATAGTAACTTGTGACCTGGCGGTCACAATAATACTCACCTTTTGATGGTTTGGACTTCAGCTGGGTCACATCGTCCTGCATCAGGATGTTGTATTTGGTCTGTATCAGGGTCAGGTTGTTGTCGGTCTTTGACTGGTTCGTGGGTGCATGACCTGCAACAAACCAAAGGGGGATGAAAAACACAGTTGCTACTGTTTTTATAAAAGCATGAATTTGACCGTTGTCCTCCTGATACTCACAGTCCATGGTCTTGTCTATGGTTCTCACTGCCAGTAGGAGAAACAGCAGTGTAAGACACACTGCACACGCTCTGACGATGGCTCTCTGGACACCTGGAAGATATTAGTAGTTCAGCGAGCCCACGTACTGTACGTTATTGTCATTATTTGTATACTATATACTATACTATACTATATCAAGTTCTCCTCAAAACTTTGGCACATTTCTACTCCTACATACTTACACCGAAAATCGATATTCAAACATCAATGTTCAGCTTACTGTGGCGACGTGTGCTATTACTTTTTACAACAATCGGCCAAAGGGTGGCGCTGTAGGAAGCCTTTGAAAGTGCAAACTTTGAACAGGTATAGCTCATGCTCTGTTTGACGTACAGTACAGCCATGAAACCTGCACACACATATGTGTCTCCTCATGACGAACAACTTTGACACTCTGATTTTTGACCTCTGACCTTTAGATCTCTCAAATCATGCATGCAGTGTCCGATTGCGTCAGTAACGTCAAAGAGAGCACTGCCTGCGATTTTGACATTTTGTACTTTTATAGCCATTGTTTTTTGGCTTGAAGCGAGCCCACAATTGTTTCGAAGGAACAATATTTTCTAGTTTACAATAGAGTTTACAACTTTAATATGATCAGCTTCAATGTTTCATTTCAAAGGACACAGAGTGAATATTATGATGTAGGTCATCTCTGCAGAAATGTTCAGATGTATGATTTATACTGATGTAGTTCAACTTCAACATGCAATTGTGACTTCATCAAACATGCCACATGATGTAATCAGTACCCACCCTGTCTGTACACTGACGAAGGCTTGTTTGAGCTGAAACGTAATGGTCATATTGGACTTTGCCATTGAAGCCTTGCAGAAATAAAGGCTTTTTAACTGAACAGTCAGTGTGCCTTGGCATAAAGTGTTTTGCACGTTTTTTTTTTTCTACAAAGGAAATAAACTATTTGTTGTTGCTTTCGGACAGAAACCCTGTATCTCCATATTTCAGCAACAATTTTAAACTTTCTATTTCTTATTGTTGAGCTCCTACTGTACAGTATATCATGTAATGTTTGTCATGTAACAATGTTGTGAGAAGAGAGATAAATGGTTGTAAGTGTGTTACTGTTTGGTGGTGGTGTTGTCCTCTTGGAGCCATGGCCTCTGGCTCTCAGTCTGGGTGGTCTTTCATTAACGTATAGTCTGGGCTGTCCTCCTCTCCATCCTCCTGCTGCCTCTCCTCCCTGACTCCTCCATCGTACCTCGCTCCATTTGACATGACCGGCTGGCCAGTGACGTGTAGAGATCTTAAGGAACAACACACTATTATTTCTTTTGAATTATGGAATTTCGTATGTGTTTTAAAATGTATAAAAGTATTTAAAAAAAAATATATATATAATAATAATAATATATATATATATATATATATATATATATATATATATATATATTATTTTTAAATATATATTTTTTAAAATTCATGGCGCGAAAAACAACAAATGGGTCCCAACCCACTGTTTGGGAACCTCTGGGCTACAGTCACTCTGTCTGATCCTCACTTTTCTCCCTCAATGGGTTGAGCAAGCAATCTGAACTTGAACACAAGCATTATAAATCATTATATTCAATGACATAACCCCCTTTTCTGTCAACTCTAAGCACATTGACAGTTTATTCACAAGCACAACCTTCAATTGAATGTCATGATATTGCTGAAACAATGTAAACATGGACTTATCTCATCAGGTGTCAGGGAGTTAACAAGCTAATAACCAACCTACAAGCTCACAACGCCTCACAGCTCAAGGCACCGTGAGCTTGTAGATTTGCTATTTTCAGCTAATGTCCCCCTCAGAATAGGGATGCTATGGTTTTTTTTTATCCCACAATTTTGTAACCCATTTTTTCACCAAGTGCCAATTGCCTATGTAATCCTGGGCTCTGCTCTCCCTCTGACAGTGGAGATTTCCCTGGTTTGGACGTAGCATGTGGAAGGACCACATTATTCCAACCAGTTCCTTTCCCCTCCATCAGACACACCAGCGCCTTATTGAGACCAGGATTACGTACACGTTTTTGTGAGGGTATCAACCCTAGGAGACACTGGGAGAACATGCAAACTCCACACAGAAAGGCCCTATCGGCAACCCCACCTAGGGTGTGGGTGCTGATGATGCGGAGGGAGGAACACGCCGCCAATGCCCACAGCGTCCCCCGGTGGGAATCAAACCTAGGACCTTCTAGCTGTGAGGCGAAGCGCTAACCACTGCGCCACCGTGCCCCCTTAGGGATGCTATGGTTCAAGTGGACCCTGTTGAAGACCCTGTCCTAGAAACATATGGTAGTTTTCACCCACAAATTGGGTGATTTGATTGGTGTGCGTGTTTCATGCGTGTCCAGGCTTCCGCCAGAGGCACCAGCCCACTCCACAGAGCATGAGCACCAGCGGAGAGAGTTTGAGCTGTCAGGAAATTATGCTTTCCACTTGGTCATGCTGTAGTTTCTCCATCTGTTGTAAACCCATGCCTGGCTGCTGGCTCGCACAGGCTTTATTGGAGAGTGGAGAATGGCTCACACACATGAATTACAAGCTGTGTCTGTGTGTGTCTGTGTGCATGCGAGCACGCAACTACTTGTACTTGTATTACGATTTACTATAGGCCAAGGGTCTTTAACAGGGTCTTCCGTGAGGCTGTGAGCTTGTAGATCGGCTATTTTTGGCAAAGAGGTTTGTGCCGGGTAAAAAAGAGCAGTCTAAGTACAGAGTTAAAGGTCAAGTTTATTAAGTATTGATGGTTCAACTTAAGTGGTTAAATATCTGAAAACACAAATCGACATGAATCCAAAATACACTGATGATCGTGCTGTCAAACAATTAAACTATATGGAATTTGTGAAAAGGTTGTGGGGGTCCCTGCTTCATCTCTCTCTCAACTAAAGGGTCCTTGACGAAAACGTTGAAGACCTCTGCTATAGGCTACTATACTTGTGTCCCCACAAGTGCAGAATATTAGAATTTAAGAAATATACATTATGGTGACAATTTCCCTGGCCTCCTCACACAAGAATATACTGTACAGGTATGTGTTTTTCTTTATGGATAAACATAATAGGCCTACTGTTAGGAAAAGGTTCAGGTTGTGGTCAGGATTAGAAGTTATAGGTTTAGGGTTGTGGTTTGGAATTATGCCTGAATTATACGTAGGTTGCAGTGTGATGCACCAAAATAGTAGGCTAATATAGGCAGCAGTGGTAATGTTTGCAGTTGATGTTGCAATTCCTTAATTTCACTCTGAGGGACGGTTCTCATCATCTGTTTACAGTATACGCTCAAACAAGCACTCACACACACACACACACACACACACACACACACACACACACACACACACACACACACACACACACACACACACACACACACACACACACACACACACACACACACACACACACGCAGCACACGCACAGACACAGCCAGCTTCTGTCAGGGTGGACTGACTCTAAAGTGGTTAAGAGAGGCGATGGCTTGGTACTTGGTGGGAGTTAAGGGCTTGTCAGGGTCCGTCTGCAGCTGCCCCATCTAGAGCCTGATAAATGTACAGCTGCCCCTTCTAGTGCCTGATAAATGTACAGCTCCTGAAGATGCTTGCTCAGCCTCCATGTCCTCTTTCCTCATCACCACCGGGCCGGTCTGGAACAGGACATAGGCTACAAGAGGTCACAACCTTAAAACCAGAGGTGTAATTTCAGAATGACTTAAGCCCCATTTCCAAAATAGAGGATCTACAAGCTCTCAACATGTTGCCAAGCGACGTGTTAAGTTATTGTAGAGACAATAATTTCGCTATTTGTTTGGGGGCGAAAAGAGATTTTTTTTTAAACGATACAATGCTTACAATGGCGTTCCCAAAATAGGGATGCCACATTGAAAGTGGTTAATACATGGTTGTATTAAACAGTAAAAGGCCTGTCTAAATGATAACACCCATGTAGATGGACGGGCAATAGATTAATCTGCTAAAACAGTGTTGCGGATGATATGCATACAATAACTGTATTTAAATGTGAACACTTAGGCGATGGCAATTGCCTCATCATTTTAGATTCATTCAACAGCACTGTCACCAGTGTATCAATTAGGCTATCTTTGATAATAATTTTGTTGGATTCATTCTTGATAATGTAAATTTTAAGTTATTTTTCGGGGGACAATTTTCCTATCACACAAAGATGTGGCAGCCCCCACATGTACTAATCTGAATCCCCAGAAGTTCTTCTTTTTTTACATGCTGTAAAGCACTAATGAATGACTCAGTCATTTAAAGGGGGAATAAGAACATGGCTAAAGCAAGCAGCAGGGAGTATGGAGATAACAATGAAACATCATGTGTTAACAGCAGGTTTTCTTGATCGTCTGATCCAGATGTTACGTATACATCAGAGAGAAACTACTCCACTTTACCTGTTCACATTGGTGACAGGAAGGGTGGGCACCAATACATTCAGGGCACCAGGGGAAACTGGACACCTCGCACTAGCGAAATGTGGGCACCAGACCTCGGAAGCGCAGGCATTAGGGGAACTCTGAGTACCAAAACAGGAATACTTTGAAGTCTGGAATACATAGTATTACTGGAATGCAACTATACATTCAAAATCCCATCCAACAAAAAGGTTCAAACAAATGTTATGTTAGTTTGAGGTTAAGGTTAGGCATAGTTCTGTGAAGTTAGGTTTGTTTAGGCAGAAGTTAGGGTTACGATATATTGTTTTAATGAGATTAGGGTTAGGATTAAGTTTAAGGTTAGGCATAGTTTTACTGAGGTTAGGACTAGGATTAAGGCCGCGTTAGGCATATCTTACTAAAAGGTGCCCAGTCTTATGAGACCTGGTGCCCTCTCTTCTCTGGTGCCCAGTCCCTCCCCCAAATGGTGCCCAGATGTCCCTAGTGCCCTCTTCCTGGATTCTTTCACAGAGCCAAATGTCAGTTATTTGTGTGTGCAATGGTACATTCTGGCCAGTAGATGGTGTTCAGTTATCAGCTAAAAGCTACACATTTGTCTCATACAGAGCTGTGAGTTATGATGACAATTAATCTGATACCCAACCTGTGGGCCTGGGCCGCTGGTGGGACATGAGAGAATAGTGCAAGTGGGCCCCCAAATAATTGGAAAAACAGTAATAATTGAATATTAAAGCTGCACTATGTAACTTTCCTCTTCTACTCCAGATTTGAACCCGGGTCTACTGCCCAAGTGGTTCTTTCCTTTTACCATTGAGCTAATAGAGCCTGCCTGCTTGCTCAGGGGATAATAAACTGAATAAAATGCATGTCAAACCAGAAAAAGGATTGTGTCAAAGGTCATGATTCACCTAGACACATGGGGCCATATTTTCCTCAATGCCATAGCCCTTATCCCTAAACCTCTTTGCTTTTTTTACTATTTTGAAAAACATTTTTAAATAGTTCAAATAGCTGATCTACAAGCTCACAAAGTGTCGATGTAGATCGTCTATTTGAAGTATTTTAAAATGTTTTTCAAAATAGTAAAAAAAAAGGAAAAGAAGTTTAGGTATAAGGATTTAGGTATGGACCAAAATATAGCTGACGATGTCTCGATAAAAGAGCAGCAGGGAGACCAAATACAACCCCACCGATTGTATACGTTATTGAAGCAATAAGCCACGCGAGGCATGTGGTTACTTGGTATTTTATAACGGCTGAGAGGCGTGGTGAGACACGAGGCGCAGCCGAGTGTCTTCAACCCTCTCAGACGTTATAAAATACAGGTCGCCCAGCGTGGCTTATTGCTTTTCTTAAAACGGTTACTATATGGCAACATGAAAAATCATAGACATGTACCAATTAAAACTGTTCTACTTCAGAAACAATTCAATACAAGGTCTGAAAGAAAGTTCTCAGCTACAAGAAAGTAGTTCCCAGCTTTTTTGACAACAACACAGGTGCAGATAATTGGTGCACTGTGGAACACTTGTGGAAAGAAATAACAGCACCTGGGTTTGATATAAACTGATTCAAGGTGTGGGTTATAGTCTCATATACCACAGCAATTAAGAGAAACCAGCCAATCGGAATCAAGGAATGGAACTAGCCGTTTTAGAAGTGGTATTAACATACTGCACCATACAGATTGGACAACATTGTATTTTATTAATATAAAAAAATACACAATGTAATGAATTCTTTCCTTGAAAAATGATGATGATACTATGTAGAAAAAAGAGAGTAAGGAGTGCATCTGTTTGGCTATAGAGTCAGAATCTCGGAAAACAAGGTGTTCTTTGGTGCAAAGGTGACAAAATTGATACAGATAAGGTTAGGTTAGACCAAGGCACTCTTTCTTAACATCCTCCGGTGACTCCTTGTGACGTTCAGAACTAGGCCAGATCACAGCCCATATGGGGATGATCTTGACGTCATTACCAGGACGTCATATGGAAATGTTTGATTGACACGATTATTGTTATTGTTTGTAATGTTGGTTGAAATATGAGCATGTAAGGTTATATTCTGGGACATATCTGACCAGTTATGATATCTATCTGGCCTCAATCGGACCCTCTCTGATTAATACAGGATGTTCGTTTTTGTGGGCAGGATTTATGTCGGTTGAAATCAGGTGATATTCTTGGCCAGACCTGACTAGTCATGGTTTGACCTGATCTGGTCCCAATCGAGACGTCACTGATTGGTCCAGGTTCTGACCGTGCTTGCTGAGGAAAGTTAAAAAGACATATTTCAGGGCTAATGCATAGCAAGAATATTAATTATTGGTGCAGTTGTTGTTTTTTTAATATATATTCTTGCTATGCATTAGCCCTGAAATAAAGGCTTTTTAACTTTCCCTCAAGGCAGTGGCGTCAGTTCAGAAAAAGCTAAGGTATGGCAACATGACTGGTGTCTTGCACGCGCGCCTTCGCGTGTGTGCAAGACACCAGTCATGTTCCCATACCTGGAACCTGGGAATATACTATCTTGTCAATATGGGGAGAATACAAGTGTGGAGAATATTATTATAATACCTTGTTAAAGTGACCATTTTTTTGACATTTTGCATAAAGTTATTTTACAGTAATTTAACAACATAATAACCAGCACAGATAGACAAAGAGACATTCATGGATTTATATTTAAAAGTAACTTTTATTTTCCCCCTGGACCCAGGGTATGGCAGCTGCATGCATACCCCTGCCATACCCAATTGACACCCCTGCCTCAAGGTCTAACCTTTTTTCGCACTTAAAGTATGCAGCCGAAACATGACTCACTGATCATTAAAATAAGCATGCTCTAAAAATGCACGCGTCTCACTCATCTGACCACTGAACATGTTATAAGTGTGGACCATGAACACTTCCAGGATTTCCAAGGGGGCTCAGATCCAGATTGGGAACCACTTGAATCAGTGTACATGGTGATTTGGGATGATTTGACCATCACAGCTTATTTTTAGAGCCTTGACTCCGTGGAAGTGTACGTGTGACAGCCAGCTGGCACGGGCAAACTTGGTTTTGAAGCGTTATGCTCTCATTTCTTTCTTGTATGCATATGAGTGTATGCCATGGACCATTCTAAGAATAGTTCGCTTGGGCTGTTAAAATCTGGACGATTCTTTTCTGGGCTTCTCCTGCTGTAAGACACAAGTGAACGAGTGGGTGTTAAAAGGGTGTAAGTCATATTGCTGTGTTAAAATACGTTTAATATAGCTCTATTTTCCCATTGTAATCATAGAGAGTGTTTGTTCAGTGACACGGGTCTCTCTCCATCATCGACTTCAAGATTTTTCAACCTCCCACTAAACAATTTGAACTAGAAGTCTAAGTTTATATGTATAAAAAATGGTCTACCAGAGGTATAGATATGCAAGATTTTTAGACGTCTAAACTTAGACTAGACGTCTAATATACGTCTAATAGACGTCTAAGTTTATACCTGGGTCTAAATTTAGACGTCTAATAGACGTCTATATTTAGACGTCTAAAAAAACTTGCATAATACCCCGGGTAGACCATTTTTATACGTATAAACGTAGACGTCTAGTATAAGTTTAGACGTATATTAGATGTCTAATATACCTCAAAATGTTTGCTGGGCTATCTTGGTCCTCACTAATAATAAATAAATATTTAGATATTTATCGCAAGAACAATGGCTTCCATTATAACAGGGTAACTTTTCAGGAATAGAAAGCCTGCAGTTTCTAATAGCTTGGATTCCCATCGATGATGTCAATGGTAGATGGGTTTCTGAACTGCTCACAGCCCTCCATTGAGACACAGAGTAGTTGTTTTTCTTCCTATTTTATCAAGAACATTAGTGAGGAGGAGTGAGGACCAATTGAACATAGGTTGAAAAGTGGTGAAGTTGTTCTTTAAGTAGAAAATACTTTTCAGGTAGGGATATTGATTTCATTCAATCAGGGGAGATAAACCATGCAGTAATATGGCCTAATGCATATACTGTATATCAAACGGGGGGCTTCTTGAAATAAATACAAAACTTGAGAATCAATCAATTAAACCGATTCTGGATAATCTGGAACCGCCAATTCCATGCATAATGAACTCAGAGAGTGCCCAAATCAAACAGACTCTTCCATTTGTGCCATGCAGTAGCATATTGTCCATATACAGCATAGGGCCTACTGCATTATGCTAACTGTCTCTAATCATGTAAATTGTCCATATACAAGTAAGCATCTGGCTATTTCTATATGCGGGGAACCATATAGTGTACGTTTCTAACATGAGACTACTCAACAATCTGGCTCTGAAGGCTGGCAAATATATATATTGACAGAGAATAACACATGCAGCATTTCTATAAATAAATAAAAGGCTCCTGACTATATTATCCCAGAGCCTCCATTGATGTCACCGCCGTGGCAGGCGACGCCGTGGCAGGCACCGCTGCCGGGAAGTACTATTCGCTCTTTCTGGAGGCCGGGGCCTAGATCAGTTATTGTTGCTACTATTGTGTGATACCGTATTCATAAACAAAACTAAAAAATCAAACCTCGGTTCGAAGTGAAGCGGTGAATTTTTATTCTATGTGTTCTAGAGCTATGAAATCTGTGTTCTAGATCTATACATTCTGTGTTCTAGATCTATACTTTCTATGTGCTTTAGTTCTATATTTTTGTGAATTCTGAATTCTGAATGATTTTATCTGGAGGGCCAAATTGTCATGTGAAGCTTGACCAATCCTCAATTCTGCATGCACGGGACATGTACGGGACAGACAAAGCCATTCCTTGGAAGCGGCTTTCACCGCTTCAAAAATGCTGAAATAATGGAGATGCAAGGTTTCTGCCTGAAATCTACAATGTTATCCAAGAGAGCCTGGATTGATGCTGAATAAATGAGGGACTGAGGGAGACAGACACCTCAAACTAAAACAATAATGAAAGTTGATCATTTGACACCAGATGGGGCTTTAATGTGCCCGATGATGTCTGTACTGTGATTACTATTACAGGCTCTGCCAAGAGCTGTTGGCAGCGCCGGAAAAGATCGACCCGCGATTCATTCAACTGCATCCTGAAGGGTTTGTGATGGCGTTGTGATGGTGTTTTCTGTTTTGTAATGCAAGTTATACGCTTGCTTCAAATCCATAGCGGGGGTTTTACATATCAAATGGCAGCATCAGTTCTTCCACAAATGAATATGCTAACGGTGACCGCCTATTTCAGTTGTTTTGTGTAACTTTTTAACAACTAGCATTATTATGTCCCACATTATTATAAAGTTACTAAAGCAATAACAATCATCCTTCCATAAATGTAGTAATACAAGCCCCTGAGTCTATACTATAGACAAGGGGTGGGCAACTTTGAGGATAGAGAGGGCCACTATTTTTTCACACGCACTCCAGAGGGCCACAATGCATACAGTCAAAAATAGACGATCTACAAGCTCAAAATGTAGATCTGCTATTTTTGCTATTTTTTCATTGGAATCCTGAAAATAAAAATTGTATTTAATTTCAAATGCGTTTATATGTTCTTATGTTAACTTTATGAACTTAAATACAAATACATTTGGCATAAAAAAAAGACTAGTACTAGTCATTAAGCTACTAATATAGACTGAAGTAAAGTGTGTTATGTTTGCATGTTTGGAATTGTAACAGCTGAAATCTATCAGTATGCTGATATTAATCTGTGTGAAGGTGGGGGCCGCATGTGCCCCCCGAGCCGCCAGTTGCCCATGTATGCTATAGACTCAGGGAGCGTCCCTGCTAGGCGCTTGACTGTATTACTATGTAGGATAGGGGGGATTATGAGTTTCATCCTGGCCAAGGCACCAAGGCAAGAACTGCAAGTCAAAGCGAAGACTGGCCAATCACAGCGTGTACTAGCCGGACATGTTTGCCGAGACTCTTGGGTAATGAAGTCAAAGACGTTGGCAGCCATGTTATTTGTGTCCAAAGTGGCCAACCATACTCCAAACTACGTAGTGCTGCTTTAAAGGCATCCCATTGGCTACTATAAACGCCAAACAATATACAGTATGTGACATGTGCCACCATATCTGATTGTTTTGACAGGAAAAGCATCATAACGCATCATAACGCAGAATATCATGATTTCTATCATGTCATGGTGTCTTTAAAACCTGTATTATTTAACCAGAGTTCCCCTTGGACCTATACTAGGCCCCATCGTTTTTTCACAGAACAATTGCCAATGCAGAGACTCACAATGAGTCACACTTCGACATGTTGTGAGCCTGTAGATCAGCTATTTTTTGCCAAATGTCCACCCCAGAATAGGGACCCTATAGGCTCCAAGTGGCGTTAACTTGGATTTATTTTACAGTTCAAGTTCAGTCTTTTGCCTTGCTTTCATTTCCCCAGAAAAGCATCCACAAACATCAGCGTTGGTTGGTGTCGATACATCTCTTGCTCTCAGCGCCAACAGCCAACTGCATAATGCTGACATTACCATGCTTCCCATACGGGGAGTTCATCTGATTTACATTTGTTGTTGTACTGCACTGTTCTTGGCACCAAAAATAGAAGAGCTACACAGTAGCTTACAGCAGTACTTAGATTATAATAATTTTGTCCTTAAAATTAAATACATGAAATACTCACATACAAATGAAGTAAAAGGCCTGTATTTATGGCATCAACATATCGTCGTTGTCGGGTGGAAACCTTGTATATCCAAGAGCGTTCGTTTTGTATTTATCATTTTAAAAATGAACTAAACTAGTGAAAACAGACGACCTACAAGCACACAACGCCTCGCACCGCGAGGCGTTGTGTACTTTTGTGCGACGGCCTTATGATGAAGCAGGGCTTCACTTCACAAAACACATTTTGAAACTTGGAGATACGAGGTTTCTGCCCGACAGTGACGATATATTTAAACTGCAAAAAGTAAAAATAGCCCACTCATTCAGGAGGTAGAGTGGACGCATGGGAACTGGAAGGTTCCTGGTTCCCATGTGTTACTGTCGAAGTGTCCTTGAGCAAGACACTGAAAGGATGGAGGAAACCCCTGGATCCCCTTCCAGGACCCCGGACCCTACTTTGAGAACCAGCGTCTTAGAGTAGTGGTTCTCAACCTGTGGGTCCACAGATGTTTTGCTTAAATGTTAACATTGTTTTTTCACTCAACCGTAAACAGACCAACAAACAGTACAGTATAAGTGTATGGGTATGTGCACATTTCTAAAGACACAAATTAA
>NC_137823.1:17305345-17312845 GCF_963921795.1 Nannobrachium achirus | reverse complement strand
GGGGGGGGGTTTAACCCATTTAGACTGTGATGAAAATCATGGACATTTGTGCAAGTCTCGGAATATTTCAGATCCTTCTAGGGTTTTTTAGAAAAAACTATGTTTCTATTTCAGTGGTAGAAGTATTTGCCCACAGACCTCCATCTCAAAATATATAGTTCCAGGGACCCCCCCAGAAGCTAAATTTAAGTTACAAATGTTTGCTTAAAAAAGACATACAGTATATTGAAGGATTTGCACAGATTTTCATGACTTTTCAAAAATAGCAGATCTACAAGCTTGCAGCCGCGCTGTGAGCTTGTATATCTGTTATTTTTCAATAGCTAAAGTATAAAATAATTAAGGCCCCTCCACCTTGGGCCCTAGTAACTCAGTCCCACTTTTCCCCCCCTTGTGACGCCCCTGGCCTCAGCCTTGGCACAGTAAACATACAGACTTTTCACTGCCGTACCCCTTCAGTCACATAGGCCTATACTGTAGCTTTGCTATTATATGACATTTGTTACTTAAGCCCTAAAGTATCAACATTGCAATGTGTAGGGAATCAGGGATACTCTGTTACATCATGGGGGCTGCAGCAAAGAAAGCTATCAAAGTCCACCATGGAGGTGGCAAAGAGAGACTCCAGATCAGATTTTGGATCCTGAGGAGTCATTTGTGGGCCAATGCTACTATAGGACACAATATCTGTGGGCCAACGCTACTATATGACACAATATCTGTGGGCTAATGCTACTATAGGACAGAATATCTGTGGGCTAATGCTACTATATGACACAATATCTGTGGGCTAATGCTACTATATGACACAATATCTGTGGGCTAATGCGACTATATGACACAATGGGCTCTATTATGATCCAGATCTTATGCCTTATGCCTTAACTTCTTTGCCTTTTTTTACTATATATACACATTTTTTTAAATATTTCAAATAGCTGATCTGCAAGCTCACAACGTGCAGATGTAGATCAGCATTTTAAGTATTTAAAAATGTTTTTCAAAATAGTAAAGAAAAGGCAAAGAACAAGAAGTTAAGGTTAAGTTTACTTAAGTTCTGGCAGGTTGAATACAAACGAAGAAAAAGATACAAAAATGGCTTGGTTTACAGCAGCGTTAGCTGGCCGGCTCTTGCACAATAACACTGTAGCAAACGGAAGTATAGTTTTCCCGGCTATTTTCAGGTTGTCACATGACACAATGTTAAACGAAAACGTAACTTCCTGTTGTTCTCTTCAGAGTAAAACGTCTAAGTGGTTCCAAGTAAAACACAATATAAATTGCAACAAATACAAACGTGCATGCATTGAATGTGTGTTTAACAGTAAATAGCATTTCTTTTTAACTGTTTACTATTGATTAACTCAATGTTTTATCACAAATGAACTGAGATGAAATGAATACCTTTTAACCACAAATCAATATGATTATGAAATAATTCACAACAAGGACACAATATCTGTGGGCTAATGCTACTATATGACACAATATCTGTGGGCCAATGCTACTATAGGACACAATATCTGTGGACCAAAGCTACTATATGACACAATATCTGTTATCTGTTGGCCAACGCTACTATAGGACACAATATCTTTGGGCCAATGCTACTATATGACACAATATCTGTGGGCCAACGCTACTATAGGACACAATATCTTTGGGCCAATGCTACTATATGACACAATATCTTTGGGCCAATGCTACTATATGACACAATATCTGTGGGCCAATGCTACTATAGGACACACGGCCATCTTGGATCACATGACCACATGGGGTGGCAGCCTGCATTACAAACCATTGTAAATAATGGAGCGATGGTCCCACAATATGAGTTCTGTTCAACCAATTCCTTTTGACCAAATTGACAAATATTGGCAGATGACTAGGGTTGGGTATCGTCGGCGATACTTTTAATGGTATCGATTCACTGGCGTCGATACTATCGAGTATCGGTTCACGTTAAAACGAACGATACATTGTGTCAATACTTTTGAATGCACCCCTGGCCGGTCGCATCTGTAACAGTTGGGCTACTGAAAGTTTAATGACTGCTTTAGTAGGCTACACGCGTTATTGTGGAAAATAGCAGAGAATAGCCTATAATGTTTATTATTATGATGATTATCCAACGTCTATAAAATAGCCCATAGAAAATGGCAAATAATAATTATAATGGTAATAATAAATAAAAAGTATTGAAAATGGTATTGAAAAAGGTATCGTATCGATTCCCAGGTATCGAAAAAGATATCATATCGATTACAAGGTGAACGATACCCATCCCTACAGATGACAACATCAACATCCCCAAAAGGATTAGAAGGGCTACAGTAACTGGATTGATGACATCCACGGTAACGATATTCAAGTTTGGTTGCGACCTTAATGTGTACAAAGACTTGCTATCTGTGTAGTGCTTGCTCCGCCATCATATTAACTATTTGTTGTTAGATTGTTCCTGATTGATATGCAAAAATCACAATACCGTATGATGGCAGAGCAAGCACTAGTCTGCACAGATACTGTAGCAAGTCTTTGTCTCCGTTCTATGTAATTCTTTTGGGGATGTTGACTTTGTCATCTGCCCATTTGTCGATTTGGTCAAAAGAAATTGATTGGGGTCCCTGTACCCAACATGTTTTCAGTTAGGGGTCTGCAGCCATACAATATTAAGGGGTCGTTTATGTGAAAACGTTTGAGAACCACTGGTCTAACTAAAGGTTCAGGAAGCATCTATTCTATTCTATTCTATTCTATTCTATTCTATTCTATTGTGTAGAAAGTAATTATCTCGACCAACCGTAGATAATAAGCAACAGGCCTGTTTAATTATCTGTAACAGCAAGTCATCACTGTTGGCCAGCACTGTGTGTGTGTGTGTGTGTGTGTGTGTGTGTGTGTGTGTGTGTGTGTGTGTGTGCGTGCGTGCGTGCGTGCGTGCATGCGTAGAAATAGTGTGAAAAAGAACATATGAGCATGTGGGTACGTCTAACTCGATGGTATGTGTGCACGGTGTGCATGCATGCACGTGTGTATTTGTGTGTGTGCGTGCGTGTGCGCGCGAGCGTGTGTGTGTGTGTGTGTGTGCGTGCGTGTGCGCGCGCGCGCGCGCGAGCGCGTGTGTGTGTGTGTGTGTGTGCGTGTGTGTGTGTATGCGTGTGCGTGTGCGTGTGTAATCCATCAGTATTATTGCTGCTGGCTAGTTTAAATTTAGACACTTAATGATTCCAACAGCATGAAGCCATTATCTCTAATCTAATAAACACACAATAAGAGAGAGAGAATAAAAGGAGAGAGGGAGAGAGGGAGAGAGACAGAGAGAGAAAGAGGGAGCGAGAGAGACAGACAGACAGACAGACAGACAGACCTTTGAGGCTGCATTCAATATCTGGCCATACAACTGGAAGAGAAACTAAACAAGATTCATCCATCTGTCCTGCTCGTTCTGTAACACACATGGGCACGCACTCACACAATCAACTGTGTGTGTGTGTGTGTGTGTGTGTGTGTGTGTGTGTGTGTGTGTGTGTGTGTGTGTGTGTGTGTGTGTGTGTGTGTGTGCGCGCGTGCGTGCGTGCGTGCGTGTGTGTGTGTGTGTGAGAATAATTAGGGCTATTAAATGTCAGCCGGTTCATCTCTAGTCAGTCATTTCGAGCCATAAAAGTCAGTTATCCTGTCAGACAAGCTGTACTGTACCACCGTTCTGTAGTTCAAATTACTGTAATTCAATTCAAAGATGCTTTATTGGCAACAAACAAACATACCCAGCAGAACAAAAGAGCACACACAAACATGGCAAATTAGATCCAACACTTGAAGATAAACATCTCTCTTCTACATTTCAAAATGAAAGTCCTCTATCAAAATCAAAACCAACCATCAACACTTTTTTCACCTATAATGAAATGGCCAAAATAGCCAAAATGCCTGGTTGAAAGTGGTTAAAGCACTTATTTATTTATAAAAGGTAGTAATTATTATTACTTACAGTATAATTTTTTTTTTGCAACAGTGCCTCAAAACAGACTAGGACTACTACAGTAAGTGATCTTTTCTCTATTTTGTCACCCATTTTTTCACCCGATGTCAATTGTCTAATGTAATCCTGGGCGCTACACTCCCTCTGCCGACCTGGGGAGACAACAGACTGACCTCATGCTTCCTTCCATGCATGAGGAGTCCAAGCCGCTTCTTTTCACCTGACAGACGTAGTGTGTGGAAGGAACGCATCATTTCAACCAGTTCCTTTCCCCTCCATCAGGCGCCCCGGCTGGAAAGGGGGAGGCAGTATAGAGACCAGTATTACTGCATGTTTTTTGTGAGGATACTTACCCTTGGAGACACAGGGAGAACTGGCAAACTGCACACAGAAAGGCCCTTTTGCCAACCTCACCTATTAGGTTGTGTTGGTAGTTTCTGAGTATTTGTCTTGTTTAACAATGACAGTGAGATACTTGTTGGTCTCTTTTTTGTAAGACACTTTATGTATATATACTTATATTTAATTCGCCCCCTCTATTGATGCACCTTCTCTTTTTTGGTACTGTACTGCTCTTGTTTTTTACTCTTATCTATCTTTTCCTACTTCTCTGTAACTTTGTAAATAACTGTATACTGCTGTGCTACAACTGGACAACTGAATTTCCTCCTTGGGATAATAAAGGTATCTATCTATCTATCTATCTATCTATCTATCACTGATGAGCAGAGAACACGCCATGGCGTCCCCAGCGGGAATCGAACCCAGGACGTTCTAGCTGTGAGGCGACAGCGCTACAGACATGCGCCACCCTTCCGGGAATCTCTGTCCCGGACCCCCCCAGGTTTGGGGAACACCGGCATAGGATATGTCTCCTCTTTGACCCGGCCCTCCCTCATCATCAGGCCATGATTTATGACACGTCCGCCAGAGTGACCCGCATGTCGTCGCAGATATGTCTCTGTCCCCTTCTTTGTTCTTGTAACATTCTTTGTCCTTGACCTTCTCTTCTCTCATTCCTTGCTCTCGTCTAAGGCTTTTGTTTTTTGGCCGCGGACCTCCTATCTGAAAATGCTTTAAGGCAGGGATCCTTGGAAGAGATGTTTTGTGTTAAAACTAATTGAAATTTGCTAAATTGTTTCCTAAAATGTCCATACTTTTCCCAAAATGTAAACAAATAGCAGATGTACAAGTGAACTTATTATGGGTCTTTAACTCACAAAATGTGATTTTTTTGGGGGCGGACAAGGATCGCTGATATGACACGATATACAGCACACATTTGTGATAAACAAAGTGAAACATTGATTTTGATCTTAAGTTCTTTTATCCAAAGCATTGGCTTTCAGTGCGTAAGCAATCTGCAAAAAACTGTGATAAAGGAGACTCCTCAGAGTCTGGATGTGTGAACTGGATCTACAGTCTAGTGTTACACAGTGTGAACTGTTATATATGGTAGCTGTCAGGCAGAAACCTCATATCTCCATATTCTAACCTTTGTGTTTCTTCGTTAAAGGTAGGGTAAGTGATTTAATTTAAGTTTCAGTTTCAGTTTTCATGTACTGTAGGTGACAGGCGGGGGCCTTCCTCCAATCATGATCAAGCGGGGGCAGGCCTTGGTGCGCGTAAGGCCGGCCCCCACTCGACCATGATTCGACACGACCTGTCTCCTCCGCCAAAATTGAAACTGCTTTTTTTTTCTCCCCACAGGGGATATGGCTGAAGTCCAAACATGGACCAAACACTTTATACTATAGTAACTAGTACAGAACTTAGACGCATTTTGTTTATTCTTTTATTATTTGAATTAAATGAAATCACTTACCCTACCTTTAATTAACGCCCTATTTCATCATCCTACAGCGTCACACAAAATCATCAAAAGTAGCAGATCTACAAGCTCTAAACACGACATGAAGCGACGCGTTTAGAGCTTGTGGAACTGCTACTTTTGCTATTTTTTTATCTGAATCATGAAAAGTCACAGTTTTGGACATACAAGGTTTCCACTTGACAGAGAGGAAATACAGTAGCTAATAGCTATAGTGTCGTGAACACGCAGTGTGTCCATGACACTGTGGTTGTGATATCCTCACTTTCGGGCAGAAACACTGCATCTCCGTTATTTTCTCGTAAATGAACGTCCTATACTTCGTCGTGTAAAGGGTTGTCACACAAAGTGCAATTTAGCACAAAAAGAAGTGAAAGTGGGAGAGGTTAAGCGTGTCTGTCCGTTTTATATTTTAGTGAGAGGAGGACGATTTTGCATTTTCCTGATCCTCCTCGCAATACAAACGGTTGTGTTACGGGTTAAGAAATATTATTTTACAGTTCCAACTTTGGGAGAGCCCATCAGCCTAACCACACAGCCATGCACCACATGGAAACATAATCAGATTTATTCGTCACATCAGAGGTTTACAGAATTAGAGAAGAGGGTGAAATTAGTTATTGTGTATCGATAGAAAGATACCCATGTACCTGACAAACTGCTTCCTAAAGGTCAAGGATGTTCACGATCACAACACCAGAGGCAGCTCCACTAATCATCATCAACGTAGATTTAACACTAAACAAGGCTCTAACTCGTTCTCCTGCTATACCACCAACATGTGGAACGCCCTTCCACAAGCCTTAAAGGGGTGGTGACATCCAAAAATAAATTTTGAGTTTTTTATGCTTTTTTTAATGTTTCCTGGCCTCAATTACACCAAAAAAACACCAACTTTTAACTTGCAGTCGTTCCCCTGTTATCTGTGTTTTTTTGACGATTTCTGCATAATGAGGCTCTGATGCTCTGATCATTGGCTCTCGGACAGTGTCGTCACTAGCAGTTAGTGCACCCCCCCCCCCTCCTCCTCCTGGGCTCTACTCTCTCCCTGTCTGTATTTCTCCACAAGTTTTGAGGAAGTAATCTCTACATTATATTGTCCTTTAATTGTAAATATGGGCATATAAAATACATGTGTCCATTCAAATATCTTATTTACATCAATATCCTTCATATCAAGTAGTCAGTTTATGCTTAAATCGCTATGTATCGCTATGTATTTTCCGCCCTGGCTGGGTCCTTGGACAGCGCCTCCCTCCTCATTACCGAGGCCGAGGACAGCGCTCTGCTCCTGGGGCAGCAGAGCTCCGTGGAGCAGCCGACTATAACTCCACGCTGCCCTGTCCTCCCTCCACACACACAGGCACGGCGACTCGGAGAGCAGACAGTAAAACGCTATGATAACACAAGCAATAGGTGGTTCTCTAAACGGAGGCATTTAGACAAAATATGTTACTATAATAACTACAGAAGGACCGTGAAGTGTTTCTGCAGCGCAGAGCAGAGCTATTGAAACGTTACCGCGTACGGTCTAAATTGAACTCCGCGGGGGTACAGATGTAACCACAGAGATCCGGTAACGTCGGTCCCGGGGAAGAAAAAAACACTTGCGACGAGTCTCTATGCTGTTTGTGTGTGCCTCGTCAGGGCTCAGCTCAGCCTCTGTGTGTCAGTGTGTCAGTGT
>NC_137823.1:17160345-17300345 GCF_963921795.1 Nannobrachium achirus | reverse complement strand
GTAACTGACTGAGACACCCCGGGAAGACGACTGAACCGAGCGCCAAAGTCACATTACAAAAGGTAAGACTTCACTCGAAGCAAATCAAACAGAACAGAATGCATCAAGACAGGGGTCTTCAACATGGGGTCCGGGGACCCTCTAGGGGGTCCTCAGAGTCACTGCAGAGGGGCCTCCAAATCTCTGTGAGATAGGAACTTTATTTTTTATTTGCACTGCGACGCGGTGTGAGCTTGCAGATCTGCTATTTTCGGCCAAGAGGAGGAGGGGGGAAAAAGAGCAGGCCAAGTACAAAGACTTGGATCAAGTTCCCTAAGAACCTATATTCGCGTAGCCAGACAACTATTCCACAATCTCCACAGTCTGGAACTACACCTGTGGCCGAGCTGGCGGAAGCTGGCATTTCCGTTCACGAAAATACATTTTCTATTATTATCTTCTGCTAAGAAGCAAGCTATGTATATGCCTAGATGATTTAAATTTATATATTAGGATACAATTGCGCGACACATTACATACACTTCTGTTAAAGATGAAATGGAAGTGGGGAGAAGGCTCACATCCGCTTGATATTTTACTCATGATCAGAGTTTCCGTTCTCCAGACTATGACCGGAAGCATTTGGAAACTGTGTGAGGCAACATTCTGGCCACGCGAGACCAAGTAACTAACACTGATGATAGTGCTGTCAAACAAGTCTATGAATCTATGACATTATGAAAAGGTTTAATCTGCATGTGGATTCGTGCAGCTGAGCTCACTGACTGACATATACTATAAGTCTTTGGTTATAAGGTTGAAAATACTTTTCATTACTGTCATTTAAGTCAGTGCCAATGGCCCTCAACCTTTTCAAAATAAATCGTCACTTTAGAAATGTGCAGATACCCTCTATATCAGGCGCGCGGGAACTAATAAATGTCAGGGTGGGCTGTGCGTGTCCGTGCGTTTTTTTGGCGGATTTGTGTGATTTCTATAGCGGTTTTGGGGGACTTTTATTACGGTTTCGGTCGGTGAGTTCCCCCCACGCAATGCAAGGAGCCACAGACAGACAGGCAACACACACACACACACACACACAAAATATAAAACCCCCAGCCAGCCATGCAGAATAATAATCAACAGTGCAAAGCGCACAATAGCCTGAAAAAAACTGCACACTTAAGCTTAACAACAATAATTATTTTTTTATTACAGGCCAGCCACTACAGACTGAACTGCACAGCGGTATAAGCCGATCAGAAAACAAACTGTACTGGATATACATCCACACAATCCACTGGTCTATTTTTACAATAGAACTTTACTGAAACAAACAATAAGTCATGCTTTTTGCATACACAGCGGCAGCATAAGAAATATATTTCTCCAAGGGGGAAGGAGGGAGAGAGAGAGAGATAGAGAGAAAGAGAGCACAGTATAAAGTCATTCTTACCTTGTTAAAACCCCCCTTTATCCGATAGCGTACAAACTGTCCATGATGTCATGCAATAATCCCTTGGTGCTTTGTTGCAAATTAATGAAGCAAAACACACAGTCCACCATAATGCAATGTTGTTTGTTTACATATGCCTGGAGCCTCGCGGTTCTGTATTGAAACTAGGAGACTGCTTCCGGAAGGAACGTAAGCACAAGGGTGGGGGCCAGTGGGCAAGGAGGTTGGGAGCGCTTGGTTGTATCCTCTTGGACCGCACGGGGGTGCCGAAATTCGGGGGGACGAAGATTTACTATTCTATAAAAAAAAAAGAAATCCCCCCCTGGCCCAGGGGGGGCTGGGACGCTTCCAGGGTGGGCGCCAGCCCCCATAGCCCCCCCCTTCCCGCGCCACTGCTCTATATACACTTAAACTTTATGTTGGTTGAGTGAGAAAACAACATTGCACATTAAGTTAATCATCTTGGGGACCCCCCTGGGGTCCCGACCCACAGGTTGAGAACCACTGATTTAAGTCAAGGATTCATTCGCGCCTTTGTGAGAAGACTAGACAGAAAATATGCACTATAAACATATTGGACACATTTAACAGCATACCGAATAGCAAAAACACCCGATCGACAAGCTCACAAAGAGTTGCGATGTGACACGTCGTGAGCTTGCATAGGTTGGATATTCTTGCTACTGTGGTTCTGAGGTCTTTGAACATCTTTGGAAATTTGAAATGATTTATTCATTCAACGTCAATGACACGCGTGACCTGCATGTGCAAGCTTTTAACCACGTGCCGAAAATACGGACGCCATGGTCGAAAGGGATGAAGTTATATACCTAAACCACTGAGCATGTTCTCATTATACGTAATTGATATTCAATGAATGAACTGATGATCAATCGCTTCTATTTTTTTCTTTGCCTAAAGTGGATTTAATCCTTCCAACAAAGGATCTGATTGGTCGGTGTTGTTGCTATCGCTCTGCCACTCCTCCTGAAGTGGACTTTATTACATGTGTTTTGCATCATTCTGCTGGGGGAGGGGGGGGGGGTGTAGGACACAGTAACACTGTTTGCTTCTATTCTCTCTATGTTTTTTCTTTTGTTCATTGTGTATAAGTATGGAGATGACAGGTAGACTCAGGGGCGACACAAGGGGGGGGGGGGGGGGGGGGGAGTGTGACTAGGGCCCAAGGTGGAGATGCCTTAATCATTTTATACTTAGCATTATACTTAGCTATTTAAAAATAGCAGATCTACACGCTCACAGCTGCGAGCTTGTAGATCTGCTATTTTTGAAAAGTCGTGAAAATGTGTGCACATCTTTGAATATACTGTATGTAGTTTTTGAAGCGAACATTTTGTAACTCAAATTTTGCTTCTGGGCGGGGTCCCTGGAACTAAATATTTTGCGATGGGGGTCCGTGGCCAAATACGTATCCTTTTGGGGGTCCTTCACATGAAAACGTTTGAGTACCACTGACACTGACACTGACTGACTAAAACATAGGTTTTTCAAAAAACCTTAAATATTCAAAGAATTGCATAAATGTTCACGATTTTTTCAAAAATAGCAGATCTACAGCTCGCAGCACAGTACCACGCTGTGAGCTTGTAGATCTGCTATTTTTCAATACAAAATAATGCGTAATAATGCGTTTCCAGTCTAAATGGGTTAAACCCCCTCCCGCTATGAAGAACATTCATGGGGGGCCCGCAGTGAATCGATTGTACCGCCAGGGCCCGGAATTTGGTGCGACAGGTAGACTCACTACTGGATCAATAATATTTGAACCGGGGACCCCCCATCCTGCACAAGCACTTGGAATTGTAGAAGTTGGCATGACATTTAGTTTGACTTGATCTATTCCATTGTGAAAATAGCTGATCTACATGCATGTAATATTGCCTCTAATATTTGACAATTTGACCAAAACGGTCTTTAAAGTCCTTAAATAATTGAAGGACTATAAAGTGACAGTTATTGTCACTTTAGAAATGTGCGGATACCCTGCATACACTTATACTGTATGTTGGTCTGTTTACTGTTGAGTGAGAAAACAATGTTGACATTTAGCTAAACATCTGGGGGCCCACCCAAAATTATTTGGGGACCCCTCTGGGGGTCCTGACCCACAGGTTGAGAACCATTGGACTAGATCACCTTTTGCCAAGTAGTCCGCAGTCTCCGCACGCACGGACTCACACATTCACAGAACATACACACGCAGTCACACACATGTAAACACAAGCATGTGTGTGCGACAAACAGCTGCTGACACACCTGCTGTGTGTCCCCTCACTTTGACCCCCCCCCCCCTCCCCCCTCCTCGTCTGATCATCTCCATTGTAGAGCACAGGGGTCTTCAACAGGTGGTCCGGTACCCCCAGGGGGTCCTCAGCCTTACTACACCACAGGAGGGTCTACCAAATCTTTGTGTGATAGTAGCATCCCTACTCTGCAGGAAAACTGCGAGGCTGATGTGTTGTGAGCTTGTAAATCTACTATTTTCGGCAAAGAGGTTCGGTGTAAAGAGGGGAAAAGAGCATACCAAGTACATAGTAGAAGGTAAAGTTGTCTAAACTATTGACAGTTTTAGTGGTTTGTGTCTGAAAATACAGATACACAATGCTACACAACACTGATGATAGCACTATTGAACAAGTCTACGAAACTATCTATATGAAATGTATGAAAACGATTAATAAATGCAACATCATTTTATACAGTATAGTGCTTCTTCTCTCTCTCAGCTATAGAGGTCCTCTACTCCTTGACCTGAAAAAAAAAATAAACAAACAAACATTGAAGACCCCTGGTATCCCCACAGTGAGTTTCAGAACACAGTTTGTTCCCCCTCTCTGCAGTGCTCTAAGCCTCCCACCCACTCAGCTTCAGTATATACTCCTGGTCAAATGTTACTCAGCTAGGTTATTGCTAGGCTACTTCAGTATTCAAAAGTAAATCATTTCAGATTGCATTGCTGCATCAAAATGTTGTATTTCACCCTATTTATATATCGTCGTTGTCGGGCAGAAACCTCGTATCTCCAAGTTTCAAATTTGTACATTTTTACACAAAGCAGAGCCCTGCTTCATCATACAAGGCCGTCGCACAAAAGTAGTGAAAACAGCAGATCTACAAGCACACAACACCTCGCGGTGCGAGGCGTGGTGTGCTTGTAGATCAGCTATTTTCAATAGTTTAGTTCATTTTTAAAATGATAAATACAAAACGAAACGTCTTGGACATACAAGTTTTCCACCCGACAACAACGATCACTGTATATGTTCATATTATTGGTAGGCATGTTTGGTCATGCCTCCGCAAGATTTCAACTTATTTGTTTCATTTCTTATGCAGGAACAATGGCTTCTATTTCAGCTTGCTAACTTTCCAGGAAGAGATAGTCTGTAGTTTGTGAGTGACAGAAATTGTTCCATCTTATAAGGAGCATTTGTTTGTTTTGGTTGCTTCTTACCCCAATGCAGGGGTGTTGCACCAAATTCTGGGCCCTGGGTACAAGGATTCACTGTGGGGCCCCTGTGCTTTAACAATTGATAAATAGCAGATATACAAGCTCACAGCTTGTACAGTAGATCTGCTATTTTTGAAAAATAGTGAACATCTTTGAATATTTCAAATCCTCCTAAGGTTTTTTGAAGAAAACCTATGTTTCTATGTCAGTGGTGCTCAAACCTTTTCATGGGTATTTGGCCACAGACAAAGAATATTTAGTTCCAGGGATCCCCAGAAGCAAAATCTTAGTTAAAAATGTTTGCTTAAGCCTTAAAGAATATATATATTCAAAGATTTGCACACATTTTCACGACTTTTCAAAAATAGCAGATCTACAAGCTCGCAGCGCGGCACTCGGTGCCACGCTGTGAGCTTGTATATCTGCTATTTTTGAATAGCTAAATATACAATAATTAAGGCCGCCTCCAACTTTTGGGCCCCAGTAACTCAGTCCTACTCCCCCCAACCCTTGTGACGCCCCTGCCCCAATGTAATGCTATGCCAATTGATTTCTCCCAGCACACATTTGTTTTGTATGTTGTTGTCACTGCTGTTGTCACCTTACTGACTGACCTGCCAGTGAGGAGCCCCCACTGGGAGGACACAGAGCAGCGTGGTAGGCTACTCCTCCCACCCAACACTCCCCTGCTGCCCCAGCACGTATACGAGTATCTACATGCTGTGACAGAATGTTAGAGAGGCAGGGGCTGAAATTGGCCTTTTGGTGAAAATGTTGAAAATAGCAGACCTCCAAGCTCACGACGTGTTGCAGCACGACACGTTGTGAGCTTGGAGGTCTATATTTGGTACTTGATACCCCAGTAAACTAAGCATAATCAAGTCAATACTGCATGGAGATGTGGTGTAACGGCATGGATTTCTACACAGAGAGGGCAATTATGTCAACATTATTTCACAAGATGCTGCATTCAAGTTCAGGAGAGATTGGACATTTGGACAAGGCAATTCTCTTGAATGCCGCCTTCAGGTATGGCATGGAAAGAGGGCATTTGCATTTCTTTCACCATAGTAAAAACTGCATTCATGGTCTTGGGCAGACACTATACCACTGCGCCACCCGAGCACCTTATAAGGACATTAGTGAGGAGCAATTATCGTTAGCCTCATAGCACAATTGCCTTGAAGTCTCTTTACTCACTCTACTCTCCTGCTGCATCATTGTGTTTTATTGTCTTTGTCCAAGAGATAGAGAGTGAGTTTTTAACGTAACAAGCACTGGCAGGCTGCATGGGCAATAAGGGAGGGTGAAGCAGCAGTGTTAGGAAAGTAGAATTAGACAGATAAAATGAAGGCAGATAAAATATCATTTTGACAAAAAAGCACTTTCTGCCCAAATCATCTCTTTGACTTAAAGGCAGATAGTGTTTTCTATTGTCTTTTCCAAAAACATTAAAATGCCAGTCCTGTGTCCAGGGGGGTGTGCACAGTATCTGAGGGATTGAATGTAGTCTCAGAAGCAATGGCAGGCAGTGATGGCTGAGTGGTTAGTGTCCATACCTACGACTCCGGAGTCCCCAGAGGTTGCAGGTACGATTCCCTGCTCCAGCTATCACTGTTCCCTCCTCGCGCTCCTTGTGGGCTGCACTGGGTTAAGCTGAAAAAAGCAGCTGGGTTGGGCTGCGATATCTGAATTTCCCTTGCGGGAGGAGTAGGTAACTATCTATCATATCATTATCATAGTAATGTTGTTGGAGTGCCCATTGCATTGGGCAGATATGTCCATGTTGGAGTGCCCGTTGGGCAGATCTTTATGCCCATACATGGTGTTCCGTGTCCAGACCAGGTGTTCCGTGTCCAGACCAGTGTGTGATGTCAGTACTATGACGTCAGAGTATGACGTGATGTCCGCATGCAGACAGACGGTTACCTTGGCGGCGAAACTGTGTACTATCAGTGATGTCAGCATGCAGATGGTCAGACAGACATTAGCTAAATGAATAGTTAGATGATTATGCTGAGGCTAACGTTATATTAAGAAGAGATTGAAAAGGAGTATTTTCCTGTATGTACAATACAAAGGTAAAAGCACTGGGCTCTCTAAGCTGGTAACAGGAAAAGCCGACCTAAACTCATTTCCCAACATGCAGAATAGACCAAAATCAAATCTTTGCATCTGGGGTCCCTGGAACAAAATATTTTGCGATAGGGGTCCATCCGTGGAACAAAATATTTTGAGATGGGGGTCCGTGGCCAAAAACACATTTTGGGGGTCCTTAACCACTGATAAGCACATCTATCTATAAATGTCTTTCTCAAACCTTGTCATGTCAAGGACCCCCAGAATGATATGTATTTGGCCACAGACCCCCATCGCAAAATTCTTTCGTTCCAGGGACCCCCAGAAGCAGATTAGATTTCGGTCTATTCTGCATCTAGCTTAAGGCCACAGACCCGTTGGGAAACAAGTTTGGGTCGACTTTGTTTTAGGTCGACCTTTCCTGTATTCCTCTAAGCCATATGCAGGCTCCCTGCAGTGCTCTGTGAGCCTCCGTCACAGTGACATGCCGGCCATTAGCTATACCTGCTCTCTGGATCAATGTGTTGTCCTGGACAGCTACTGTCAGCACGCACTGGATCAATGAGACGGACACACACACACACACACACACACACACACACACACACACACACACACACACACACACACACACACACACACACACACACACACACACACACACACACTCTTGCACATAAAAACACACGTCCACGCACGCACATACACGCACACACATGCACGTGTCAGTAAGCAGAGTTATGTTGGATCGATGGCGCAGCACCAAAAAGGTCAGGCTGAACCCTGTGATGGCATCAAAACAAATGCTCCCAGACAGACAGACAGAGTACAGACAGTACAGATAGTACAGACAGTACAGACAGACAGTGCAGACAGACAGTCTTAACACTGTCGGGCAGAAACTGCATTTCCATTATTGCATGTTTTATGTTTTTTTTTTTTTTGGAGTGCATTTTATTCATGGTCACAGGGCTGCTAATTCACCCTTTGTCAAGTCCCGCCCGTTGTCCCGCCCCTCTTCACACCCATTGGTTGCTGTGTCTTGGTGGGACACTCGGTGGGACACTCCACCCATTACCATTGTAATTCAGTTGCTTCGTATTGTTATTCTGTGTATTCAATTCTCATTTCAAACTTGGTTTCAGTAAAATGGAGCTGCTCAGTGGCAGTATAGTGACTCAGCATGTTTTAAAATATTTGTATTTCTCCAAGAATTATGTTTTAGCTAATTCAACATAAAAATGGAGGAACCAGGGCGGGACAAGCCAGATAGAGCTAGCTGGTTGGTCAGTCAGGGACCAACCAGAAGGCTAACAAAGGGTGAATTGCCATACTGTAGCTTCTCTCTTCTCCCCTTGTCTCTGTAGCCATATTGTTCTCTTCTTGTTTACCTTCCTCTCCTCCTCAAACACCAACAAACCCCCCCCCCCACCCCAGTTTCGAGTTACAGCCACCGGCCTGTAAGTGTTCTGTCAGAGCGGTTTTATCTTTGACTTGGGTGTAGGCTTTGTCTTTGACTTTTTCCAGGGGCCAGTTTCGAGTTGCAGCCACCTGTTAAGTGTTCTTTTGGAGCGGGTTTTAAAGGGGTTTAGGGATTTACACTCCTTTAAGGCCATTGGACAAAATACTGCTCACCACTGAGAAATAGTACAGTATATAGTAGGGCATTCACGAATAGTGATTTTTAGTATTCGAATTATTCAACCTCAAAGTATTTGAATAGTCGAATATTCAACAGGACTGGCCAAACTGTCAAATATTAAGTAAGCAAGAGGCGAACATTGTGAAAATTGCAGAACTTCTAGTTCTGCTATTTTCACAATATTTATCTGTGGAACCGAGTCACATTGAATGTAATAGCTACAATTCCAAGTGCTTGTCAGGGTGGGGGTCCCCAGTTCAAATGTGTTTATTTTGGGGGTCACAGCCTAAAAAGGTTTGAGAACCCCTGGTATAGAGCATTAACAAATTCATCCACCAGGGGCATTGGCAACTCATTCTTATGACTTCCTAGCCAAGCTTTATAAACTAAATATTTTTTTAAAGAGAAAACAATAAAAAAATAAAAATAAGCGAATATTCGACTTCGGTGAACAACGTCGAATAGTGACTTTGATATTCGAATATTTGAATATTTGGTGAATGCCCTATTATATAGTTATGCTTATTAAGTATTTAAAACAGTTCTTAGTTCATAATAAATACCAGTTGTTGCTAATAAAGAATGTGAAGGTGTACTGTATTTTGCTGGTTCAGCCCTGAAGTTACATCTTTAAGTTAAAAGGTATTTAGATTTATCATCTTCTCAGTAGGCCTACTTCCTCAAATTTGAATCCCATCACGATGTAAATCAGCAGGTTCAGCAAGTGATGTTTACCTCGTCGTATCAATAACAAAGTTGATGTCAAATTAACTCGCTGCATATAACAGTATTATCCCATTTAGAACGGGTACACATTATTGTGTATCATTATTTAATGCTTTAACTATTGAAAAATAGCAGATATACAAGCTCACAGCGCGGCACTTGGTGCCGCGCTGCGAGCTTGTAGATCTGCTATTTTTGAAAAATCGTGACAATAAAAATTTTGACCCGATTCTATAAGTGTCTTTTGAATCCTTCTAAGATTTTTTGAAAAACCTATGTTTCTATGCCAGCCATCGTCAAAGAAAAGGTCTTTTTCACTTAAATGGAGCTCAGTTAGTCTGTTCTTGAGAGACTACTATGTCAGTAGTTCTCAAACCTTTTCACGTGAAGGACCCCAAAACATGATATGTATTTGGCCACGGACCCCCATCTCAAAATATTTCGTTCCAGGGACCACCCAGAAGCGAAATTTTACAAAGAGTTACCAAAAGTTCGTTTTGAAAATGCATACATTCAAAGATATGCACACATTTTCACGACTTTTTCAAAAATAGCAGATCTACAAGCTCGCAGCGCGGCACTCGGTGCCGCGCTGTGAGCTTGTATATCTGCTATTTTTCACTGGTTAAAGCAATAAGTCTAGGATTAAATGGGTTAATTTGATGTTGCGTTTGCGTGAGGAAACAGCTCTGTTCGTCAGCTTTGCTTTGTTCACTTCACGCTGTGTTTTTGAAAGCTGATGAGGGACCTTGATCATCAACACACTGACGCCTCTCTGGTGTTAATCAAAACTCAAAAAGCTTCAAAGAGAAAAAACCCCATCATTCATTCAAAGTTTGCAGTTTCAAAAGTTCTGAACCGAATAGGGAACAGACCAAACAGAACGGTCTTTGCATCTTTAGAGAAATCATGGATTTAGCGCTGCATCCAAACTCATGAATTGATGATTTTTTTTTTGTTTTGTTTACTATTTGCATTCTACATTTCGCCAGTGAGGAAGAAGTTCTCACATTTTCCACTTAAGTAAAAAGTATACGCTATTATAGAAATACTCTGTTACAAGTACAGTACAGGTCCAGTATTTACAATTTACTTTAGTAAAATTACAAAAGTATTGGCATCAAACTATACCACCAAAAGTAAATGTACACCTTATGCTACAATCCTTTGAAAATAGCTCACACTTTGCAACCCATTGTGAGCTTGTAGAGCTGCCAAATTATATATTATAGGTCTGAAGTGGTTTCGTAATAATAATCAAAATCTAGAAATTAGTAGGCCTAACAAAAGTTTTCAAATAATTCTAGTGGAGTAAAAAGTATAACATGTGCCTTTGAGATGTAGTGTAGAGTAGAAATAAAAGCATTGACATTTTTCACCATTAAAGTATTTTGAAAATCTAATCAGTATTTTTAAGTAAACACAATTACTCTAGCACTTTAAGTCAAGACAAGTACAAATCTGACTTTCACTTGCAATTGAGTAATATATATTTAACTTTGACTAAAGAATTGGAGTTGAATACTTTGTCCATCACAGATCCTGATCAATCTCTCTTGCACACTACAGTTGAATCATATGGGTGCATGTACAGTTTATACTAGTGTCTACATGTAGGCTATAATACGCATACGCACTGCGTCACGCACCAAGGACAAGAGGCAAGAAAACTGATACGGGAGCCAAGCCAGGGCAACCCGGGGCAAAGCCAGGAAAGCCAAGAACGAAAGAGGAAAGTAGATGGTGTCAGTTGGAGCAGGATGAGGGTGTCTGGCAGGCAGGCAGGCAACGTAGCAGGGGAGGTGAGCTAACTGAGGCACAGGAGAAGAGACTGAGGCAAAAACACAAAGAATCAAAAACAAGGTCGCGAAAAGATGAGAAAACGAAAGCAGGAGTACCTGAGCGAGAACACATTTGCCAGCAGGAGGGGTTGGCTAGAAGCGTGACCGCAACGTGAGGCAGTGGAGCCTGATGAGCTGATGGCAGGCAGGTGGGGCAGAACGAGGGAACAGGTAACAGGTGTGCCACGCTGGACGCGTGGAGCCGTGCCTACCTGCCTACCATGGTGCCTACGCCTACGCACGCACGAGCGCACGCACGAGCGCACGCACGCACGCACGCACGCACGCACGCACGCACGCACGCACGCACACACACACACACACAGGCCACTCTCAAAGTTACAGACACATACTGTAATACACTGTGTATTATGTGTCTGTAACTTTTAATTATAATTGTATAATACACAGGGGTACTGACAGAGACTGTGAAAATAACTGTGTACTAAATGTTCAGAAATGTTCAAACTGAAGTGGATGACAGCGACAGGGATATTGTCGGGGTCGTTTTCAGAGCGATTTGGAACACGGTGACAGCAAATGGAAATCCATATGCGGTTCATCAGCATGAACGCTCACGTCATTACCATTATAGTTATTGTGACCGTAGGTCGCTACTTAGTATGGAAGCCACCAGATCCTGTCCGTCACTCAAGATCCCTCATCAATTTGTTTGTCACTCAAAACCCCACATTAATTTGTTTGTCACTAAAATCCCTCATTAATTTGTCACTCACCTTCATACAATAGTGCTTGGCTGTGTGCTTGTGACATCTCACTGATGTCACGATAATATGTTAGCTACTTCTACATTAGACTGATGCCAGCACTAGACGTCTTTGCCTTCTCCATATATGGAGCAAAAAATCTACCTGGTCCAAATATGGAGTCCATGGGGTCAGACCCAGATAAGTCGGGTAAGTATGTGTCGGGTAGCTCCACATAAGCTTTCCGATTATATAGGCCGAGTTAAACGTGTAGTGTGACACGTCCCATGACACATATTTCCTTATACGGCCGTTGCCTTTGTATGGGCCATGAAGTCAGCCATGGCAATGCATACCGTCTATGACCATAGTCGTGTGACACGATAGGGTTACCTCCATATATAGGTGTTCATAGTCCCATATATGGATCACTGATGTCATCAATATCCTCCCTGTTCTTGTCAGAACCATCTGAGCTGCCACTTTACTATAAGTCTATGGGTTTAACTACTTCCTGATCTATACAGCGCAAGTGTGCACACAGAATCTGCTCCCACACAGAGGCCCAATTCCAAACCGCTGCCTTACCGTGCAGTCAGTGAGGGCTTGAGGGTATAAGTCGAGGTTAGCCAGTACGCTGCTGTACTACTCTGTCTCACTTGTTTGTTTTGTATTCAAATCATCAACTCTCCACAGCTGGCACCGCTGCACAAGAAGACATGGCGCGTCTGGTTGCTGTTTGCAGGAACGGGAAAGAGGACTTTCCATTCCTCTCCAGGCAGATTCCCTTATATGTTGATGATAGTCTCACTTTGGTGATGGAATTGTCAGACGGTCTCATGGAAGCTGAAAGCCACCAGATTAATGACTCTCAACTAAAAACCTTTGCCCAGAACCTGTCTAAATTGAAACAACAGGACTTGAACGTTGCTACGACGGTGACATCCAAAGAGGTGTTCGGTGCTCTGTCCCAGCTGGTGCCATGTGTGGGCTGCAGACGGAGCGTGGAGCGCCTCTTCTCCCAGCTGGTGGAGTCCGGGAGCCCTGCCCTGGAGCCTCTCACCGTGACGTCCACAGGCACGCTCTCTGTCACCAAGGCCTGTTTGCAAGACGTGAAGAAACTGTACTCTCTTTTCTACTTCCACGGGTTAAAGCTGAATGACGTGATCGACGCCATCCCAAAAAGCAAAAAGAACAAGCGATGTCAGCTGCACTCCTTAGACACGCACAGACCCAAGCCGTTGGATGGATGGCGTTGGATGGACGTGTGGGAGTGGATGTCTCAGGAGTGCAGAGATGAGCTGGTGCTCGTTGACAGTGCCCGTCTCTTAGATACACTAGAGACATACATGTGCAAACACATGTTTTGCCCGGACTGTCAAGATAGGGTACTCAGGGCATACGACATCTTAGTGGGGGACTTGGACTGTAGTAAGGAGAAGGATTACTGTGCTGCCTTGTACGCGGGTCTTCGCTGCTGCCTCCATGAATGCCATGTCCACATGTGCTGTGAGCCTGACCTCATCGCCCACCTCCTCGGCCGGGCCGAGCCTGAGATTACAGGGCGTTATGAACGCAGCGAGAGGCATGCCAGGACGATTGACGCAGCGCAAGAAGAGGTCCTGACCTGCTTAGGAATCCTCTTTTATGAACGGCTTCTCAAGATCTGGCAGAGACTGAGGGCTGAGGAGCAGGCGTGGCAGATGCTCTTCCACCTGGGAACCGATGCGCTGCGCAAACGTTTTGAGGCGGCTGTGGAGAAGATGCAGGGGTTCAGCCGACTGGAGCGGCTCGTCGAGGAGCTCTCCAAGGAAGAGAGGGCGAAAGAGTTGAGGCAAGAGAAGAAGAGACAAAAGCGAAAGAACCGTCGCAAAAACAATATTGCTTCCGAATCGACTAAGCAGGAACCTGAGGAGAAGGAAACAAGTCTGGACGAGGGTTTGTTTGAGTCTGTGGTGAGCACCTGCAATGCCTGTGGTAGTCAGGATGAAGAAGAGGAGGTCAGCACCGGGGAGGTTATTGTTGTCAATGGAAGCGCTCCCTGTAACTGCTCAGAGTGCACAATCCTGGGTTCAACCCCAGTTGAAGGCAGTGAGACTGTCTCAAGAGTGGCCTCTGATGTCGGCTGCACTGAGGGACCACAACGCAACCACGACAAAGCAGATTATACACATGGTCACCACTGTGCAGAAGATAAGGAAGGGGATGGAGTGGACAGCCGTGTGGAGTGTCAGGCGAACTCTGAAGGAAACACCAAGTGCAAAATTAAAAAGAAGAAAAGAAAAGGCAATGGCTTATGTATCGATCGGCGACAAACATCTGAGTTGTGTGAGACGGATGGTACCACAAGGGAACGCAGTCCGACAACTTCACACCCTTCCCGAAACAAAGAAGCGTGTTCCTCCTTGTGTGACAGCACTTTTGAAAGCATTTCGCCACAGTTACCATGGGCACGGCGTCAGAAGACCCTCAGCCATCATCTTGACAACATGTGTGGCCAGGTGGACACCAACACAAAAAGTCTGCTGGAGCTTCTGGAGGATTCTGAAGTGACATCGGATGAGGGCGGGCTAACGCAGGATGAAATCCAGGCATTTGTCGAAAGCAACAAGTCCTTCTACAACAATCGCGATCTGTACCGTCAGCATTTGAAAGACAAATTCACCAAATACTGCTGTGAAACACTGAGCAGAGTAAGCCACCCTATAATGTTGAATGACTACTAGCCACTGCTAGTAATAATAGTAGCCAGTGCCGATCATGGCCTACAGTATTTAACGCCCCAGGTGAGATTGGCATTCAGCACCCCCCGGGGGCCAAAAAATATTGTTTTCTTGGGGCCCTTGGAGACCTGACACCCCAGGTAAGCGCCTGTTTCGCCTCTCCCAATGGGCGGCCCTGATAGTAGCTGCTGCTCTCATCAGCTCGTTCAATGGGAAAACATGCACTCATGACCTCTTGTTCAGCTATTTTGTAACTTGTTTGAATTCAATTCAATGCGATTCTTAGTTTCTATTCGTCTCTTCTTGCTTGCGCACTCATGCTTTTCTCTCCCACCTTCCAACCCTGTAATGGTTCCTTTTGACAAAGCCTAGTTTTGTCTCATAAAGGGCACAGAGGAATTTGGTGAATCAAACTTGTAAGCTGTGACGTTAGGGATATATTTAAGTAGTCGTATTTTTGTTTACTTCTGTGACAGTTCATGTAGTGATAAAACCAATAAATGTATACAGAAATTCTAAATATAGAGATTTTACAAAGAATAAACATCCATTTATATTACTAGAAGCTGGGCCGCCCTTCGGGTGGCCCAGCATCTAGTCGGCGACCTGGCCAACTTGGGAACGATGTAAATAGGGAATGAATGCCCTGCCCTTTAATGCAAACCCCATTATACCTGTTGTCATAGGACCCGTTTTGACCATCTGTTTGCCTGTGTCCATTTATGCCCATATATGGAGATATCTGTATCTGTCTGTCTGTTGGCGTCCATTTTATGTCCATATATGGAGATCACTGCAGATATAGTTCTGGGTCCATTTTATGCCCATATATGCCCATATATGGAAATATCTGTCTATTTGCGTCCATTTTATGCCCATATATGGAGATCTCTGTATCTGTCTGTCTGTGTCCCTTTATACCCGTATATGGAGATATCTGTTTATCTGCGTCCATTTTATGCCCATATATGAGATCTCTGTCGGTTTTTGTTTGTTTCTTCTTTAAGCAGAATACACAGCCTGCTTAAATCTGCATCATTCAAGTCATCCTCCCAGGTCATCCATGTCATCCTCCCAGTTTCTTTTTTGGAGCGGACCCCATGAATGCCCCACCCTTTAATGCAAACCCCAATATACCTGTTGTCATAGGACACGTTTTGACCATCTGTTTGCCTTTGTCCCCACCCTTTAATGCAAACCCCAATATACCTGTTGTCATAGGACCCGTTTTGACCATCTGTTTGCCTTTGTCCCCTTATGCCCATATATGGAGATCTCTGCACACACAGTACCGGTTGCGGAAAACTCTGATGTCAGACATCAGCTCCGCATTCTGGCATACATTTTATGCCCACCCCAATATACCTGTTGTCATAGGACCCGTTTTGACCATCTGTTTGCCTTTGTCCCCTTATGCCCATATATGGAGATCTCTGCACACACAGTACCGGTTGCGGAAAACTCTGATGTCAGACATCAGCTCCGCATTGGGGCATTCATTTTATGCCCATATCTGGAGAACGCGCGTGCCGGTGGGAAGAACGGTTCTCGAGATACGCGGATTACATACATACATACACATTCACAGAGATTTTTTGTTGACTCATGTGGCGTACGTGATGTCAGAGCCTTTTATGGAGTGATGTCACAATGAGTCAGCGCTTGCGCAGATTTCCTCCGGAACAGCCTGATGTCAACAATCAGCTCCGCATAAGGAGATTCCGAACGTTTTGCGCCGGTTCGAAAAAAACGTGCGTCGGATCGGGTCGAGGCCCGGCACTGCACTCCACGCCGCGGCGGGGATCGTGCGTGCCGAATCTGAAGCCGGTGGGACGAACGGTTCTCGAGATACGCGGATTACATACACACAGACAGACAGACAGACAGACAGACAGAGATTTGTCGCATTTATAGATAGATGAATTGGGTGTGATGTGCAATATGCAACATTGACTAAATAAAGAATATTTATTAATATGCATTAAAAAGTGAGTCAGTATCCATGTGGACGGCAAAGGAATTACCCACAGTTCATTGCGTTACCAGGGGAATCCTCTAAATGTGACTAGGTCTGGTACTTTGTTCCTTATGTCTGCATTGGTCATTTTTCTTTTTTGTACAGATTATCCAAGTACAGAATCTAAGCTTTCATATGATGTATCATTTGTTGGAATTGGAGCATATTTGAAGAAGTTATGGGCATTTTAAACTTGTTGCACCATAAAACCCAAAGTGCTTAAAAAGCCATTTCAATGCAAGGAACATTTTTACACCTCTAGGTAGCCAGAAGTGGGTGTGACAATGGGAGGGACAATAGGTACTTACCCCCCCCCCCCCCCCCAAATCACTCCCCCCAAGTCAAACCACACCCACAGTGGTATAGCTGTCAACTTCAAATTTACTTTTATTCCACTACAATTATTTCAAACTACTATTTAGTAGTAGACCTGTGGTATTGTGCTATAGTGCTTGCAGCCATGTCAGAAATAGTGGCCAGTGGTCTTTTCTACCTCCTCCCCTCCTTATATGCTCATCCTGTCATTTTCTTCTTTTTGTAGTTTTTATTTTTCACTAAAATAGTGTATTACAAAAGTACCTACATTTTATAATTAAGTAAAAGTATCAATACTGCAATGTAGAATCACTCTGTTACAAGTAAAAGTCCAGAATTAAAAAATGTACTTGAGTAAAAGTACAAAAGTATTGGTATCCAAATGTACTTAAAGTACCAAAAGTAAAAGTACAAAAATGTTTGAAAATAGCAGATCTACAAGCTCACAACGCGTCGCACCGCAATGCGTTGTGAGCTTGTAGATTGGCTATTTTCAAATAGCCTTGGTATAACATAGGGCTAAAGTGGTTCATGTATGTTTTAA
Source organism: Nannobrachium achirus (assembly GCF_963921795.1). Taxonomy (NCBI): domain Eukaryota; kingdom Metazoa; phylum Chordata; class Actinopteri; order Myctophiformes; family Myctophidae; genus Nannobrachium; species Nannobrachium achirus. The sequence continues at coordinate 17,282,844 of NC_137823.1, read as the reverse complement.
ACTTTAGTTATTGTGATTTAGCATTATTGGGCTAAATGTAAAGACGCTACGCTGCGCCAACCGTGAATTCACTTCAACCTGGTGTGGAGCAGAGCAGTTAAACCTATTTGCTACGTACGTCTACAAAAACGTTCATATTTCAAAGATAAAGTGCTTACTGAAGTCTCACAGATGTCACCATAGGGTACGCTCCAGCAGAATGTCCCGTAATGATCGTATTATTTAACGAGGAGCATTTTAATCCGATCGGTCGGCGTTTCCTTAAAAAGGTATTAATGTATCTAAGTGCAGTACACCTCGCAACCGATGGGGTCGCATGGCTGAAAAACAACAGAAAATGGCATCTGATCGGATTAAAATGCTGTTTATTAAACAATACGAAAGATACGGGTAATTCTGCTTGAGCGTACCATACTGTGACATCTGTGAGACTTCAGTAAGCACTTTATCTTTGAAATATGAACGTTTTTGTAGACGTACGTAGCAAATAGGTTTAACTGCTCCACACCAGGTTGAAGTGAATGTATTACGTGCGCAACACCGTAACTCGAGCCCTATCTAAATTGGTCGGGCTAACTGTGTCAATCATTTAAGTATGCAAATTAATCATAAAATGTAAACAACCAACTAATTAATTAATAGTCTTTAAAAGACAAAGAAGCGGCCGCACACACTGTAGCCAAAGTGCCAATATTTATTTTAAGACGCAGAGGCAAAGGGTACCCCAAGCCAAAGCGCCAGCGCTCGCCCAGCAGTCTGCTGTCACCCAGGCGGATGCGTGGCATTGGTCACTTCTCGCCCTTAGGGTGTCTTATTTATAGTGATTAGTGTGGATTCACACACCATTTCCTAAACGTGTAAACAGAGCTGTGTAGCAAAACGACTATGAAGTTTAAGTCTCTCTCTCTCTCTCTCTCTCTCTCTCTCTCTCTCCTCTCTCTCTCTCTCTCTCTCTCTCTCTCTCCTCTCTCCCTCTCTCTCTCTCTCTCTCTCTCCAGCTCCTATAGCTGAGCGATGGGGGAAGGCGGCAAGTCTTCGAAGAGGTCCTTCCTGGACGACCTGCTGGTGACCTTCAGCTCTCCCATGGCGTGGCTGCTGGTCATGGCCCTCATCCTCACCTGGTCCGGGGTGGCGATCGTCCTGTTTGACCTGCTGGACTACAAGACCCTAGCAGGTAACACTCGACCAGGTAACGCTATGTACAACAGGGTTTCCCAGAGTGGGTGCCGTGGCACCCTAGGGTGCCGTGATGCCAGTCCAGGGGTGACACAGAATACTTTGATAATATTTGTCAATGTCACTTCACTATGCTTAGTAAAACAGACCTGATTTGCACTGTACTTGATGAGTTCTTTGTCCATCTATGGCCAACGCTCTTCACCAAAGTTAGCAGATCTACAAGCTCACAACGCGTCACAACGTGACACGTTGTGAGCTTGTAGATCGGCTATTTATGGTGAACCTTCCTCCCAGAATAGGGATACGTGGGTTCAAGTGGTTAAACGTCAAGTATAAAGTAACTCTCAGAGTTACAGACCTGTAAAGGTCCATTTGGTTGCAATTGTACCCTCTCAGAGTTACAGACCTACAGTATAAGGGTCCATTTGGTTCCCAGCTATCAGTCATTTAGCCACATGGACCCTTATCTCACCCTAATCAGTGGAGGTGGTAACATGGACCCTTATGAGATCATTTGGTTACAAATGGCTAAATGAACACAGAAATGTTGCAGTGCAATAGGGTGATTTTTACATTCTGAGTTAAATTAACACTCTGGACTACAGTATGGATCTATTCATACATTCATCAAAAAAAAAAAAAAAAACATAACTTACAGTAGCCAATTTTCAACTTATCTTCATATAATCATATACTTGGTCCTCTGATGCTCTTTAGAATAGGGTATCATTTCTGTCTACTCACTCGCAGTGTCTCACTCTGTGGACGGTTCAGAAACCTGCCCATACCAGACTGACATCATTGGTATAAAGGTTTGGTCATTTCAAACACTGTACAGTAGATCGGAGGTCTTCAACAGGGGTTCTGGGACCCCTAGGGGGTCCTCAGAGATACAGTGGGCAGATCTACAAGCTCACAAACAACGCGTCTGCGACATGTTGTTTGTGAGCTTGTACATCGGCTATTTTTGTCCGAAGTGGTTTGCTTTACATGGAAAAAAGAGCAGACTAAGTACCGAACCAAAGGTCAAGTTTATAAATAATTGAGGGTTTAAGTCATTAAATGTCTGAAAACACATTTACTGTCAATCCAATATGTAGTGGGGGTCCCTGCTTAATATCTCTTTCAGCTAACCTTGGACTGGAAAAATGTTGAATACCTCTGATGTAGTTTCCATTAGCTTGGAATCCACACTGATGATGTCATGGACCCTATTCACGCCCCGCCCAGCAAATTTCTAAGCAACTTCCTGGTGCTGACCAAGGAAGTTATTTTAGAAGGAATGGAAACACGTGACCGCTGGGCATGCATCATGAAGCTCAGCATGGGTGCTAGAACTCGCAACGGAAGTACGATAAAATACATGTCAGTGAAGCGACCGCAGTTTTCCCAGTGACCCTGAGTGCAACGGTGGGGGCCGATGGGCAATAGACATATCAAAGGTATTTTTACAATCACTTGCTTTTTGATGTGCACAGTACATAATGAAATAATAATAATAACAGTAAATAATAATCGTTTCTGTCTCCGAAGTATCGCGAGATTTGGTTCCCAGACAGGAAACGGTGGATAGTCTCGCGATACTTGGCACGTTTAGAAACATACTTTTTGCTCTTTAGATACTGCTATAAAATGACACAGTGCACACATCGAAAATCCACGCAGCACAAGAAAATGTGTGACATGCCTTCTTTTATTTTCCTGAGCTGAGTATGTTATAAAGGTCTCACTTTTTCATAAATAGTGTTTGTTCATGAACTTCATGAGCTGCTGGGAGGCTGCTCCACAGTCTTCCACCGAACTTCCGGCTGCAGTTTGGCACCCATGGTGCGACGAATCTGCCGGTTGGAACTGCGAGATAGCGAAAGGGGCGTGGCTGTCTTTACCTCTCTATTTACCTTGGTGCTGACGTCAGCTTTGAAGGGGAAACTAACACAGAAATCGCCAACAAATCCTTATTTTGAACGGTAAAGTAAATTATAACGCTTTGTGCCTTTTACTATTATGTTCTTGATCATGCTAGCCGTATTTTATACTTTACTATTCGGAAATAGCTTACATTTGCGATATCTGTGTTAACTCTATGGGCTTTTAGCAGGGTTTACCCTTCAAAGCGTCACTTCAGCACCAAGGAAGGTTAGGCAGGAACAGACAACACCCGGAAGTTGGCACACCATGGGACGCCGCCATGACACTTTTTGGGTGGCGGAAGTGACAAAGTGCTCATAGACGCTAATGTTATTTTGGGTGGCACTTCCGCCACCCAAAGTGTCATGGCGGATGGCCTTGGAGCCTAAAATGACGTTGGTGACTGTTCTTGCTGAGACCTTCTTTGTTCAGCACCAGGAAGTTGCTGAGTGGGCGAGGCGTGAATAGGGCTAATTGGTAGGCATTTTTCGGGTTAGGGTCCACACGCGGCCCACCAATGAGACACAGAGTGAGCAGACAGAAACAGTGCCCAATGCATGGTCATTAGTGAGGATGAAGATGAAGGTTGAAAATGACTGAAGTGCTCCTTTAATGGAAGTTCTCATACCGTAGTGTCATTAGAACGCTCCTGCAATGTGGTGCTTATGTTATGGTTTTATGAATAACCCTTCAACTGTTCCAACATCATTGTCATGTTTCATTCAAACATACATTTGTCATCCAGAGTTTAGCTTTTTTTCTTTTCTACAAATTGGGCACTTATTGGGCATTTTTTAAGCTGACTTCAAACATGGATACACTCTTAAAACAGCTGTGTCAATTTCAGCACCTCCGTGCGTGTCAAGTTAGTAATTGTGTTACTTTTAACAATTCTTTGTTTTGAAATGATAGCACCACATGTGTTGTTATGGCTATTATCGTTAAATGGTGCTATAAGTGATATGTTGGTTAAAAAAAACAAAAGGTTTTTGTTAAAAGGTCAAAGCTCTATATAGAGGGTATGCGCGTGACATCATCATCATACCCGTTATGTGGGAACACCTACTGAGTGGCAAAAAAACATACTTTCTGGCCTTGACAGCCCACATCCAAACAGAAATTGCATTAAATTATGGTAAACAACGTTAAACTCACTTTGCAACTCACTTTGCCACTCGATATGCCACTCGATTTGCCATTCACGTCATGCATGCGCATACCCTCTATTATGATTATCATTGCACAGAAGAACCTTAAGTCCACTGAAGGCAGTTCAGTGCAGTGGAAAAGCATCATTATCTATATAGAGTCAAACGTGTTGAGAAAGTGATGCTGTTTCTTTTAAGAGTGGAGACCATGCATTTTAATGTTCCATTCTCCAACAGCCCTGCACCAGATGGTGTGTAACAATATGTAAACTATGGTTCATCTTCTCCATGTCATTTTGCCATCACTGTCACTGTCATACACAAACATTCTTTACACATAGCATTAGAATGGATGGAAAGTGTGCATTCATTACTCCTCTATAAAATAAACGAATTATCAAAGATAGTTTTAACAAAAGATTGTGTATTCAGCAGTGCTGTATTGCTCAAGTACTGTATATGTAAATGTTTGAGGTAACTTTACTTTAATTTAGTACATCCATTTTTTACATCTTAGACTAGGCATAATTGCACTTTTTACTCCACAATTATTACTAAAAGTAATTCAAAGTTACTCACTATACATCCACTAATCTACTACATTTAGATTATTAGAAAACTATGAATTGCTACAAATTATTATACATAGTCTATTCAAAAATAGTGATTCAATCTCACAACACATTGTGATTTGACTAGTGAAATAGGAAGTTCATAATGAATACTTTTGGTACTATAAGCCTATTTCAATGCCAATACCTTTGTACTTGTAGTCACGTAACAAAATATGCAGAACTTTAATGTTACTCTTTTAACCAAGTCTTTCTATATTGCAGTATTACTATTTTTACTTAAAGGAGGACTTTGCCACTTTTCAACCCATCTTCATATAATAGGTCCTCACTAATGTTCATAATAAAAATAAAATAGCACAATTTTTTTCTACTCGGTCCAAGTCTCTTAGGAGAGCTGTGGGAAGTTCAGAAATCCATCGTCTTGTGACATCATCATTTTTCAAAAAAGAAATATAAAAATCAATCAATATTTTTGAAAGAAATATTTAGATTTTTATTATCGCGAGAACAATGGCTTCCACTTTAACATTGCAACTTTTCAGGAGTAGAAAGCCTGCATTTTCTATTAGCTTGGATTCCCAATCGATGATGTCACAAGACGGTGGGTTTCTGACCTGCCCAGTGCCCACAACCCTCCTCTGAGAAAAAAAAAAAGCTATTTTTTTGTGAGGACCAATTATATGAAGATAGGTTGAAAAGTGGTGAAGTACTCCTTTAAGTATTTGACTCTTAAGTAAAAATAAGCACTTTCCATCAATTCTAGTTGTTATGTGTCTTTACTCTACCATCACCACCCAACCACCTTCAAACACATCACATCACATCACCTATCACAGTAATAAGGCAGTCCAACATCCACACGTCCGACTCCACACCCTCCCATCTCTAACTCCACCCTCCACCCTTTCTCACTCCCATCCTCCTCCTCCACCTCCTCCTCCTCTCCCATCCCTCCATCCCTCCTCCAACTTCTCTCCATCCTCTCACCATCGCCGTCCGATCACCGTGTTGTCATGCCGACTGTCATCCCATCCCAAAGACTACACGTCATACTGTGACGACCCCAAGTGTTTCTCTCCTGGTAAAAACTGCACCACCACCACCATCTTAACACATCTTGTTGTGACTCCACTGTTTGCTTGTACTGCTATGTTTGTGCTAGAGTTGTCCCGATACCGGTATCAGTATCTGCCGATACTGCCTAAAACGCTGGTATCGGTATCGGCGAGTATATCATCTTTCATCATGATGATATTTAATTTGTCAATTATTTGTAATGCTTCAGTTCATGTTGCACGACTGTTTCATACTATTTACTATTATTTTACCAACCTTTTTACTAACAGGCTGCACTTATTTGGAACGGAATCTTTTCCTAGATCAGTGGTAAAAAAAAAAAGGGTACAAATGGAACCAAATGGACCCGCAAGTTTCCATTTGGTTCCATCCTCTCAGAGTGTACAAAAATTAGCATGGATCAGATTGAAATACCATAATGTATTTATTTCGCTGCAGATAGTCTACATATTCAATTTAAAATCACCTAATCACTTAACACTAAGGGGAATTCCGGACTAGCGTTTGTATTACCTTAATTTGATGTTATCATATCCCAGAACGAGCAGCAGAGTTTTTTTTTTTTTTTTTTTTTTTCATCTAGAGTCCACCTCAGATCCGACCCGCCCAAAACAACAACCCTACCACTCGTTCTGAGATAATGACAACATTATCTCACAACACAAAGAGGCTAGTCCGGAATTCTCCTTTAAATTCAATTAATTCTTTCAATGGACTAAACTCTTGTTTTATTGGATGGCCTTCCTGTCCTGGCATTTGGCCTTTTTTGTGTCCTCAAAAAAGGGATAGCTCAACAAAAGGATCTGTTAGTATCAAAACCTTCGCCTCATGTCAGTCAGTCTGTCAGTCAGTCAGTCAGTCAGTCATGCCTCGTGTCACACTCCATATATGGCTGTCCTTGTCCCTTTATGCCCATATATGGCGATCCCCTGATGTCATCAATATTAAGCCCATATCTGTGAATGCCCATGGACATACATTATTGTGTCAGTCTCATGTGGTCTCAGCGCAACCTCGCCTCTCGCCCTTAGGGCGTCTTACTAGTATATAATTGTGTTCAAAATGGAAATATAAAATCATGTGGATGGCTTGCTATGTTTCCTTTTTTTTGGTATTTTCCTGATTTGAAGAGACAATAATCCTGTGTGGTAAAATCAATCATTCATCAAGCAGGGTCAAATATTTGTTATGTGCCAAACTCTGCAGTATGCATTAGCACCACACACACAAAGAGAGACCGCATGTATTAACCTTTTCAGACCCAGCACGTCCACACACACACACACACACACGCACGCACGCATGCACGCACGCACGCACGCACGCACACACACACACACACACACACACACACACACACACACACACACACACACACACACACACACACACACACACACACACACACACACACCTGGGTCCGGGGGCATTCTCATCAGCAGCGGATATGAAATGTTGGAGTGCATCTCCATGGTTACCTGCATGCCCATTAGCTAAGTGGTTCGCCGGAGTCGTTATCAGCCCTCTTCGAGACCCCCCAAAAATGGCCATGAATAACATCCAAGTTATACAGAAAAACAGGTTGTGCTTCTTCGGCGGTGAGATTCTCGGCAGAGAGAGAGAGAGAGAGAGAGAGAGAGAGAGAGAGAGAGAGAGAGAGAGAGAGAGAGAGAGAGAGAGAGAGAGAGCTGTAAACCCCAAAAATCCATTAGACATGTGCCAAAAGATATGAAAAAGGCACAGTAGCACATCTCGAGCTGCAGAGTCAAAAGAGGACAAAATACTCACATTATCCACAGGCTCACGGCAAAAAGCCCTTCCTCTCAAGGCTCTGAGGAAGGCTCTTAGCCTGAAAGACGAAGGATTTGGTTTTGTGTTCGTTTTTTTGGGGGGATGATGAGTGGAAATATGAGTATTTTGGCCTCTATGACAGGAGTCTTCAATGTTTTTCAGGACAAGGACCCCTAGTTGAGTCAATACTTAGTAAACTTCGAACCTCCCACATGTACTTGGTCTGCTCTTTTTCCCCGTCTACACCAAACTTCTGCTGAAAAGTTCACAACGATCTAAGCTCTAAGCGCTGCGAGGTGCTGTGAGCTTGTAGATTGGCTATTTTTGGGCTAAAGCTCTTCTCAGAGAATAGGGATGTTATCCTATCACACAAAGATTTGGTGATGGTTCATCTCAAGGGGTTACCGGTATTCCCAATAAAGAACTTCAACACATAGGGCCATTACCAGATATGGGCTTAATATTGATGACATCAGGGATATCCATATATGGGCTTATAAAGGACAAGGACAGAATTCATTTGCTAGTGTTGAGTCTCACTTCAGTGTTGAGTCACACTTGCAAACTAGAAGAAGTGCTCTTCCGAGCACAGGTCTCCACCAGCCACGCGTCCTGGTAGTGGTATAATAGGCTAATGTAAAAAGGGTGGCATGTGTTCTTCACCAATCTTAGGCCTTTCATGGCGCCACCATGAGGCTGATTTGAACATTTTGTAGTGTAATTTCTTCCTTGGCCTTTTGCGAATGTGCGTTCACAATTTCATTACAATTGGACGCTGTGTTTGATTTGAGGCATTTTGTTTGAAACGGACCAATCCTTTTTGGAGGCCAATCTTAACCAATCAGGATGGAATATTTAATACAGGACAGATCTGTCTTGATCATATGACTGTAGAGATACTGTGTACTGATTTGTGTTCATTTTGGGTAAAATCTGAAGGAGTAATATCCAAAAATGTGTCTTACACAAGTCGGCCTCCCGGTGGCTCTATAAAAGGCTGATGTGAAAAAATGCAAGGAAAGGGTTTTTCCTTGGCCTATAGTGGAGTTATAGGTAAAACCACAAATTAGCGCCACCATGAGGCTGATTTCAAAAATGTGAAGTGGCATTTCTTCCTCATCCTAGTAGGAACGTGTGTACGCGATTTCATGTTTATTGCACTCTGCGTTTGTGATTTGAGGCATTTTGTCCAAAACTGACCAATCTTACAAACTTTGAAAGCCAATCTCAGCCAATCAGGAAGGAATATGGACAATCAGAGAGATCCATGTCGATCACATGACTGTAGAGATACTGTCTACTGATTTGCGTGTTTTTTTGGACAAAATCTGTAGGAGTACTGGCCAAAAGGTATTTTTGCACAAATTGGCCTCCTGGTGGCGCTAGAACAGGCCCATGTGAAAAATGTGGGGCAGGGGTTCTGAATTGGCATCCAGGGAGTGCGCTTACAAAGTTAGAAACTGATCGGTGCAGTTATAGGTAAAACCACGAATCGGCCTGTTATAGCGCCACCATGAGGCTGATTTCAAAAATTTGAAGTGTCATTTCTTCCTCGGCCTAGTGGGAACCTGTGTGCGCGATTTCATGTTAATTGCACTCTGCATTTGTGATTTGAGGCATTTTGTCCAAAATGGACCAATCTTACAAACTTTGAAAGCCAATATCAGCCAATCAGGATGGAATATGGACAATCAGACAGATCTGTGCCGATCACATGACTGTAGAGATGCTGTCTACCGATTTGCGTGATTTTCGGACAAAATCTGTAGGAGTAGTGTACAGAAATGTGTTTTGCAAACATCGGCCTCATGGTGGCGCTAGAACAGGGCCATTTGAAAAATGTGGGGCAGAGGTTCTGATTTGCCATCCAGGGAGCGTGTGTGCTCATTTTGGCAGCGTCCCGGCCAACGGCGCCGGAGATTAGCTGTACACAAACTCAGAGGACGGACGCACGGACGGACGCACGGACGGACGCACGGACGGACGGACGGACGGACGGACAGGGGCGAAAACATACTCTCCCCCTGCCTTTGGCTGGTGGAGACAATTAATTCTGTCTTGGCCATACAGTATATCGTCGTTGTCGGGTGGAAACCTCGTATCTCCAAGTTTCAAATTTGTATGTTTTTTCACAAAGTAAAGCCCTGCTTCATCATACAAGGCCGTCACACAAAAGTAGTGAAAACAGCAAACACTGATTTGATCAATTAAATTAGTTACAGGCAATTTTAGGCATAGATGATTACGTTACACATCCAATAAACAGTGTGGGGGCTTCAAAGACAGAGCATTTTGTCCTCTATGACTTGAAGTTTGAGATTCCTTCCGTTTTTCATTTATTTTGGATTAGTACCTTGATACACTTTTGTGTCGTTCGGATATGAATGTTTTAGGTGTGCTTCCGCCAGATGGCAATTAATTCACAGAGATATAAAGCGTGCACACTGTCATCGACTGTTTCTGTCTCCAGAAATGAACAAATCTCTGAGACGAATAGTCTCAAAGCGCGTCAGAGGATGATGTAAACCAACAGCAGAGATCCATGGTAAAAAAAAAAAAAAAAATTAAAAAATTAAAAAACAGTGGTTCAGTGGCTCACTCAGCCAGCTGAGGTGAGTCAGGTGACGCTTTATTTATTTGGTTTCGTCAAGCCCTGCTGAAGCTGGAAAAGGTTCGCCGTGGTTTTCAGCCTCTTTTAGAGACATACCATACTCAGACCTTCTCAAGGACCCCTGCATTAACATACGGCTGTGGACCAACATGAACATATTTTGTGCCAACAGCGACCCCCATACATGATATGTGTGCAGTTAAAATGTTTCTTTCCTTGTTTGTAAAATAGCAGATCTACAAGCTCGCAGTGGTTAACATGATTTTTCTGCTAAAGGGCGGCTTCAGTTCAGAAACGCGCCTAGTGACATTATGAATGGGGAATCCAAGCTAATAGAAACAGCTGGCTTCCTATTCCTGGAAAGTTATATATATATAAAGATATTATTATGCTGGTTTCTGAACTGTCCTCAGCCTTCCTATGAGACTCAAAGAGATTATAAATAGTACAATTTTATCATGAGCACCCCCTGGTCCCAGAACCCCTGCCGTATATCATTGGAAACAGAATCGTTACCTAGATTCACTCTCCTCTCTGCCTTGCTGCCTATTCATCGGATAACAGCCATCAGGTCAAAAGTACGCCTATTATACATTCCACTACCTTTTAGGCCACCGAATGCCAAACTCTCTCAATTCCCATACTAAAAAGGGTAATAGCCGCGGTGGAAGAACCGAATATAAGCTGAATGTGTGTATAAAAAGCCTAAAAGGGAGCCGAATTAGTCTCAGTCCAAACTCTCGGGGCAGAAGAAAAACTAGCGTGAGAAGCGGTTCAGATGTCATCTGTAGAAATTGTAGTTCTATCTTCTGTGAGGAAGGTTAGAGCATGGCGGCGGGTGACAGAGACAAAACGTTGGCCTGCATTTTTAATCACGCCGCCTTTCCTCTCCAAACCGTGACATTTCCCTCAAAGGCCAGAATGTGTAAATGAAATGTGGCAGAAATGGAGAGTTCTCCCTGGTGTGTAAAAGCCTGGCTTTATGTAACGCCGTACAACGGAATCATGTAGCAGGAAAAGAGATGACCTATAAGCTCTACAACAAGTTGTGAGCTTGTAGATCAGCTATTTTTGACCCGCATTTTTCGTTAAAACCGGGGAAAGCGTTTAGATTTTAGCTATAGGCTACAATAGCAACATACGTTATTCAGAAAACTCTTAGGATTTAGATCAGTGGTTCTCAAAAATAACAGATCTACAAGCTCACAGTGCGTCACTTCATGCCGTGCTGCAAGCTATCTGCTATTTTTGAGTGTTTTTTGAAAAATCTTGAAAGTGTTTGAAATATTTTGAATAATTTCACATTTCTAACACAAATCTTTTCTCCATGGGGGACTCACTGGCACAAAACATTTTCAGATTGAGGTCCGTGGCCAAATACATATCATTTTGGGGGACCTTGACATGAAAACATTTGAAACTACTGGTTTTGAAGGTGTAGCAGAGTGACTCACTACCTCCTGATGGCCTCAAAAGTCAAATATCTCCCTCGTTCTATAGGGCTATCCCTTTATAGCTATACTGAACTTTGATGCGGGAGACCTGAGTTTGAATCCCGGCCATTACAAAGGCATTCGTAGAATTGGCCTCAGGTCTTTGATGGAGGTTGAAATGCCGGACTGCCAGTTTTTTTGCAGGTGTTCTAGGCTTGTCCCTTTCTGGCAGGAAGCCCTTTCTGCTGTAAGTCACATGTCGTCGTTGTCGGGTGGAAACCTCGTATCTCCAAGTTTCAAATTTGTATGTTCTTTCGCAAAGTAAAGCCCTGCTTCATCACACAAGAATGTTGCACAAAAGTAGTGAAAACAGCCGATCTACCGCGAGGCGTTGTGTGCTTGTAGATCGGCTGTTTTCACTAGTTTAAATCATTTTTAAAATAAGAAATGCAAAACGAACGGTTTTGGACATAGCCTACAAGGTTTTCACCAGACAATGACGATATGAACCAAGATATTTAAAGTTCTCGACTTCCCTAATGTAATGATCCATCCGTCGAATTGATGCAATTTTTTTTGGGTGATACACAATGCAGAGAGACAGAGAGAGGATGCATGGTGAGATGTAAAGGCTGAACAGGACAGTGGGATATAAAAGATAAACTGATGCAGAGAGAGAGAGAGAGAGAGAGAGAGAGAGAGAGAGGAGAGAAATTGTAATGTTTTATTACAGTAAAGGAAAGCTGCAAGAACACAATAATCACTGGCGCTCTCAACAGGTGGTTTCAATCAGGCATCTAATCAGACTGCTAACATCTCATGGCCTAAGAGTCTAGGACCTTACAATCAAAGACCCCCCATGAATGCGCGCGCGCGCACACACACACGCACGCACGCACGCACGCACGCACGCACGCACACACGCACACACACACACACAACCAGAGAGTTGAAGCGTCGAAATGATGACTCAGAGTCTAAAGGGAAGGAAAGAAAGAGCGAATAAGAGAGAGTTGAAGCGGCAGAGCGGTCAGGGAGGAAAAGCGATAGAGAACAAAGGCCATAATGAGAAAGTGAACGGCTGACAGAGATGAAGGAGGGAGAGGGAGAGGAAGAGAATAATCACTAGAGAAGAACGAAGGGTGACAGAGACAGAGAGAGAGAGAGAGAGAGAGAGAGAGAGAAAGAGGGAGAGAGAGAGAGAGAGAGAGAGAGAGGACAGACAGACAGTCAGACAGAGACAGAGAGAGAGAGAGAGAGAGAGAGAGAGAGAGAGACAGAGAGAAACGGATAAAAAGGCACTGGAGGAAAACGGAATGAATGATTTACACAAAGCTGAAGAAAGAAAGGGAGAGAGAGAGTGAAACGAGGGCGAGCGAACGCTGCGACAGTTCTGCTGACCAGTGGCGTCAGTTCAGCTAAAGCTAAGGTATGGCAACATGACTGGTGTCGCGTGCGTGCAAGACTCCAGTCATGTTGCCATACCTTAACAACAGGCATGATGAATTCATTTTAAAAGAAGTACTTAAAATCTTTGTCTCCACCAGCCAAAGGAATGGGGCAGAGTATGTTTTCGCCCCTGTCCGTCCGTCCGTCCGTCCGTCCGTCCGTCCGTCCGTCCGTCCATCCAGTTTGTTACCAGCTAATCTCCGGTGCCGTTGGGCCGGTCGCTGCCAAAACGGTCACTCCCAGGATGCCAATTTAGAACCTCTGCCCCACATTTTGCAGGATTGCTCCATTTTTTAGCAAAATGCTGTGAAATTTGACACACATATTCCCATTACGTCAAGGAACAAATGCTACCCTCACATTGGCCTGTTATAGTGCCACCAGCAGGTAGACTTTAGCAAAACATATTTTTGGAACACAATGCCTCAAATCATATATGCAGCGTCCGACTGCCATGAAAGGTTTAAGACTGGCGAAGAACACATGCTACCCTTTTTACATTGGCCCATTATAGTGCCACCAGGACACCTGGCCTGGTGGAGACCTGTGCCCGGAAGAGCACTGCTTCTAGTTTTCCCCTGTAGCCAACGTGTGGCAGCTGCCATACCTTGCCATACCCAATTGACGCCTCTGCTGCTGGCGGCGTCCGCGTGACACTGGCAGGCCCCGGAGTGTCAATCACACCAAATGTCACTGAATTAATCAGTTGTTTATGAGGATTAATTATCACGCGGCGGAGGCCGCAGCCCAGACTGTCTCATCCGCAGTGACACTGACTGTCCACCGGGAGATCAGACTACACAGCGGAGAGACGCACATAATAAACAAAGACATTACCATAAGCAGAGAAGACAATAATGACTCTGTCTCCAAATATTACCAGTGATGGGAGACGTGTTAGGCTACTCAGATTTGGGACCATAGTTTTGTACTTTTTCTGGTTTTCATGTGTCTTGGAGGTTGACAGTATTTCATTAGACCCCCTGGCGTGGTTGTTATGAGCAATTATTATGTCATTAATAGGCTATACCAGGGTTCCCCAATAGGCGGCCCGCGGGCCATTTGCGGCCCGCGGGGGGCTACTGTCTGGCCCACACCAACCCCAGTAATAATGGTGGTATAAGAGCAGCAACAACACTAGTATATCGTCGTTGCCGGGTGGAAATCTCGTGTCTCCAAATTTGTATGTTCTTTCGCAAATCATACAAGGCCGTCTCACAAAAGCAGTGAAAACAGCAGATCTACAAGCACACAACGCCTCGCACCGCGAGGCGTTGTGTGGTTGTAGATCGGCTGTTTTCACTAGTTTAAATCATTTTTAAAATGATAAATTCAAAACGAACAGTTTTGGACAGACAAGATTTTCACCCGAAAACGACGAAAACTGTCGCTGGAGTAGTGGGAACGCCACCGTCGCCCCCTGCAATGTTGTGGCCCTCGGCTTGGTACCCTAGACATAATTCGGCCCTTGGGGAAAACTAATTGGGGAACCCTGGGCTATACCTTACAGCTGTGTGGAGCTACCGATCCATGCATCCGATCGCTGAGATCTGTTGTTAGGTTAAAATATATAGATAAAACAACCAGGATCTGACAATATTGGTTAAAATGTGATTTAAAAGTTGACTAAAAGTTGTGCTAAAAACTCAGAGGCAAGAGGAGCTGCCGACAGAGCAACATCAAACACTCGTGCATGCGTAAACTGCACGAGCACAGGGACGATACTACTGTATATGAAAATGTGTGCATGCTGTTGGTTGACAATGAGTTTGAAATTGAGTTGTGAATGTTGCATGTCTCCCATTCTAACCGCCCCATCCAACATCTGTCAAAATGTGTTCTATCTTTTGTGTCTCTGTACGGTCACTTTAGTATCTTACAGTACAGTGTACTGTATATGTATATCTCCTCACCCTCTCTTTATCATCTCACTGCTTCTCAACATAGGGTCCAGAGTTGAATTAACACTGGTGATTCTTGCAGTGTAGATAGATTGGGGTCCCAGAACTAATAAATGAACCCCATGCTGAGAACCAGTGATCTATGATAATATATCATCTCTGTCCCGTGGAAACCTCATATCGTCGTTGTCGGGTGGAAACCTCGTATCTCCAAGTTTCAAATTTGTATGATGTTCTTTTGCAAAGTAAAGCCCTGCTTCATCGTACAAGGCCTTAGCACAAAAGTAGTGAAAACAGCAGATCTACAAGCACACAACGCCTCACGGTGCGAGGCGTTGTGTGCTTGTAGATCGGCTGTTTTCACTAGTTTAAATCATTTTTAAAATGGAAAATGCAAAACGAAAGTATTTTAGACATACATTCACCCGACAACGACGATAATTATGTTCAAAACAGCTACTTTTCAAGATTCAAATTCAAAAGTAGAAAAGGCAGCAGATCTACAAGCTCAACGCACTGCGTTTCGAGCTTGTGGATCTGCTACTTTTGATGCTTTTGTGTGATGCTGTAGTATGATCGAGTAGGGAGTTAAATGACAAAAAATGGAGATAAGAGGTTTCTGCCCGACAGCAACGATATAATGTTGTGTGTGTTAATGTGATGTCCTCCACCCTCTCCAGGTCTACCCCCTCCGTCCGCTGTTGGCAGGAAGATTATGAGATCTAAAGGCAAGTACTGAATTCTGTTCTGTTCCATTGTGTTCCTTCCTACACACTGCTAAGTGAAATTACTCAAATACCCCAGTCAGATAGCGTAGTTGTTTATTATTTTGTTTGTCGCTTTGACAGAACCCTCGCTAAAAATCCCAGGACAACGATCCACTCGTCCGAGACTATTTGCCCTCCTGGCCCCAAACTGTGGAATAAACTCCCTGTCACACTTAGAACGACTGACTCACTCCCTAGCTTCCACCGTGGCCTGAAGAATCACCTCTTCAGACTCCACTTAGAACTTACCGTAGCACTCGCCTACCCTCAATGATCATACATGAAAGCTAGATAGCATTTTTAGGTAGGCTATATATTTTTACTGATTAGGTGCTTGGTCTACCTACGTTATTTTTGGAGCGGTGTGCTAGCACAGCTCCCTTTGTGTGGCTTTGTGTGTCCAAATTGTGTTGGTCAGCACGCCGGCATCTGCGCATGCGCAGACTTTTACCGTGTCCAAATTGTGTTGGTCAGCACGGCAGCATCTGCGCATGCGCGGACTTTTACCACACACACACACACACACACACACACACACACACACACACACACACACTCACACACACACACACACCCGTGATAGCCGCTAGAGTGGAGGCTCACGAAGCATGCAGCCACCGTAGCGAGCCACGGGCAATCAAGAATTGACACATGTCAATATATAAATTGGTGAAAAAAAAGTCAGGGACTATTCTATTCTCTTCCCCCTGCCACGGGAGGTTAATGTTGTCAATCTGTGGGTCAAGACCCGCAGAGAGGTCCCCAAAATATGTATATTCAATATTCAATTATATATATATATATATATATAATATATATATATATATATATTTACCTGGAACTGCTCAAATTCACCGCTCC
Source organism: Nannobrachium achirus (assembly GCF_963921795.1). Taxonomy (NCBI): domain Eukaryota; kingdom Metazoa; phylum Chordata; class Actinopteri; order Myctophiformes; family Myctophidae; genus Nannobrachium; species Nannobrachium achirus. The sequence goes on along the minus strand of NC_137823.1, from coordinate 17,266,144 downwards.
ACTTCGAACCGAGGTTTGATTTTTTTTTTTTATTCTAGATTGATATTTCTATATGCAATTCATGTTTTTTATGTTGATATATTGGATCACCTTGCTTTTTGTAAGTCACTCTGGATTAAGAGCGTCTGCTAAATGACTGTAACTGTAACTGTAACTTATTTACTTACTTAGGCTACAAAATTTTGCTAAAAGGATTTCAGACTAATCTGTCTGTCTGTCTGTCTGTCTGTCTGTCTGTCTGTCTGTCTGTCTAAGGTATCATTATACTTCATAATAGCGGAATTATATGGTTTCTAATTTGAATTAAAGGAGTAGTTCACCCCCAAAATGACCTTTTTTTCTATTTCTATTACTCATGCCATGGAGAGTTAAATATAATTTTTTGGTTTCGGAATCAATTGGGGGTATGTTTATTGTAATCAAATTATTGTCTTAGGAATGAAAATATATTATTGAACTCAAGTCTCTGTGGCGTGAGTATGTGATTTTGGGGGTGAACTACTCCTTTAAGTTGACTTAGACGGTATAGACACTAGGGACGAAGCCAGTGGAGGAAAGACGAGACGGAGAGAGACACACAGGGACATCCTTTGACCTGTTTCTCACATCGCTTTCTCATCTTCTCATCTTCTCATCCTCTCCTCATCTCTCCTCAGTTGGTGTCAAAGCTTTGAAAGCGGCCCTGGCCCCCGCCCCCGTGGAGGAGGAGGCCACTGATTGGATGGAGACAGCGTGGGCGTTCCTGGCCAGCCTGGTGGCTCCCGATGACGAAGAGGAGGAAGGTATTCAACAGCTAACTGAGTTCACATGTAAGACCAGTAGAACCTCTCCCTACACAACTAACTCACTATGATGTCTGTCCACCCGACACACTTGTTTAGGCCTAGAATTATTTAATGCTTTAACTATTGAAAAATAGCAGATATACAATCTCACTGCGAGCTTGTGGATCTGCTATATTTGAAAAGTTGTGAAAATGTGTGCAAATATTTGAATATATGTATTTTTTAAAGCGAACAACATGTTTTGAGATGGGGGTCCGCGGCCAAATGCAAGCAATTTCGGGGGTCCTTGACATGAAAAAGTTTGAGAACCACAGATTTAGAAGAAGACATGTATTGAATCGGGTCAAAAATATTCAAAGACTTGCACAAATGTTTTTTCAAAAATAGTGGATCTACAAGTTCGCTGTGAGCTTGTTTATCTGCTATTTTTATTAACAATTAAAGCATAAAATAATGGTTAAAGTGGTTCAAATCAAAAGTGACACAGATTTGCGTTCTAGGTCTAAATGGATAAACAAGTGTGTTGGGTGTTTCATTTAAATATACAGTAAATATATTGTTGTTGTCGGGCAAAAACCTCTTATCTCCATTACTTTACCTTTTTACTTGCACCAGCAGAGTGAGCAAGTACTGCGTATCTGTCGCGTATCAGTTTGCCCAGCGTTATTTATATCAGGTCGCACTTGTTCATGGTGACGTCACCAGGAATGCTGCTCCCTGATTGGCTACGGCAAACAGATACGCGTCAGATACGCCACCAAACGCAGTACTTGCGCGCTCTGCTGGCGCACAGGTAGGCCATACATGGCCACGGGTGCACCAGGCGCAAGTTGGCACCTCGATAGAGTGCAGTCGAGTTATGTTTTATTTTTTTCATAAATCATCCTAAATCATCCTGCAGCGCCACACAAAAGCATCAACAGCAGATCCACAAAAGAAATGCTAGGCGCGAAGCGACATGTTTTGAGCTTGTAGATCTGCTACCTTTTGATGCTTTTGAATTTGAATACTGAAAAGTTACAGTTTTGGACTTATGAGGTTTCCATCCGACAGAGACAATACGAGTGTGTGCGTGTGCGTGTCCATGTGCGCGTGTGTGTATGTGTGTGTGTGTGTGTGTGCGAGCTGTTTGGGATAAAACAATATATTATAATACCTATAAGTATTGATGGAGATGATGACTGAAGTGAAGACAATATCGATTCAAACCGCTACACTCACCCTCTTACATGTGAGAACAATCATGGCTGTTACGACGCTAACACACATTCGTAGAGCCTTACCAGAGAAAGACTAACCTTAATTCACTGTGTGCCTGCCTGATGATGAGAATAATGACGATTTCAGAATGATCTGAAAAGCAGTGGTGTGAAGTTGAGCACATGACTGCAACTCCTCTGTGGCTGGACGCTAGAGTGTCCTTATTCCCCCTGAGCCTCCTGTCTCTTAAACCCATTATGACATGAAAAATGCCTTAAAAAAAAAATATATATAATATATATATATATATATATATATATATATATTCTAAATCCTAGCGGTTTTCTGAAAAAAACACATGTTTCTATATCAGTGGTGCTCATACTTTGTAATGTCAAGGACACCTAGAATTACATGTATTTGACTGCGGACCGGACCCCCGTCTCAAAACATTTTGTTCCAGGGACCCTGTGAAAGAAAGATTTGAGTTACAAATGTTCGCTTTAAAAGAAATATATAGGCTATATTCAAAGATTGCAAAAATGTTCACGATTCTTTCAAAAATAGCAGATCTATACAAGCTTGCAGTGTGAGCTTATATAACTGCTATTTTTCTTTAGTTAAAGTTAAAACTTAAAAATAATGGTTAAATTGGTTAAAATCGGGAGTCACACGGATGTGTTCCTGGTATAAAGGGCTTTTAACTCTCCACAGAAACAATCATAACAGAATAATTAATAATGGATTAAGCCTGAATTTGTCAGAAGCTGTGAAATTGCTTTCTAAAGCAATTTAACATTTTGTACTTTAGTTTATAGAACCATGTGGGGGGGCGGGGGGCTGTGATAATGTCTTTCTGTATGGTTTTCTGTTTTGTAATCTTTGTGAAGTGTGACATTTGTACTGACAAGTTTTTACTGACAATCAAATTTCCTCACTCCGAGATTATAAAGGTGAACTTGAGTGTTACCCTCTAGCCTCTAGACTCTAGATAATACATTATTCATTCATTCATTCATTAAAAATAATGTCAACTTGCCAGTCAGTCTGCTTAGAATCACAAATAGTTATCCGCTGAAAATATGAAAAACTGATGTAGTAGGCCTACAGTTTGGACATTGAACTCTCTTATTCATTCGGGGGAACTTACGTTACAGCTGCAATTGCACCCTTCAGTGCAAGACTCAGAGCAAGAAAAAAACTGAGCCAGTTCAAGAAAAAGAAAGAATAAAATAAAATGAGCAGGAACTAATATAACATTAGCAAAGCAGGGAACAAATTGACAAAAAATAAATGCAAATAAATGCCCAGGAATAAAACAACAGTTTTCTTTACGTAGGATTTGACACGATAACAGTAACCTTAAAGGAGCTATAGTCAACTTTTTCTACGGATGCTAAAATAAAATAAAAATCGAAAATATATATTTTTTAAAAGATTAAGCTTCATATATCTATTCAAAAATGACCACAAAAAAAAACGTAAAATAACGATAATATGATTATTTTATCATCATTTTACGCTTTTTGTGGTAATTTTTGAATAGAAACACAGCTTAATCTTTTTTTTAATATTTCCGAAACATTATTTTTATTTTAGCGTTCGTTTTTCAAGAAAAAGTTCACCATAGCTCCTTTAATATTTACTGGTACACAGTAAAAGTATTCGCGTTAATGTTTCCATTTTAAACTATGAGAATGGAACCACGACCCCAGCGAGAGCAAATCATTTCAAGATGTATAGAATATAATAACACAAACTAGACCCGTGCTAGTAAATAGAACATGTCCGCCTCTTTTTCAGCCATCCTGTCTGAAGAACTCTGAAGGTCAGAAGATAGACGATAGACCGAGGGAGAAGAAGAGGCGGAGAGAGAGACGACGAAGAAAGAAAAACAAGAATGTGTTTGTATCTTCAAGGACAGTGTTGGACGAAGCTCAAAGGAGGACAATATACATATATATACATATTTCACTATTGTTTCTAACTGTTTGTCTTTCACTAGACTGTGACAAATAAAAAATCAACCCCCCAAAAATGTTTGATGGACTTTGATGGCTGACATCTGTGTGTCATTCGAGCGTTTCCAAAGCTGTGCTGAGTTTAAAAGTGAAAGTCAAATTTGGGCATAAAAGGGACAGCCAGACAGATACAGAAATCTCTATGTGGGCATTAAAGGGACAGGGTATTGCAAATCTGGGTGGGGGTCTGTTTCAAATGTACAGAATGTTATTTACAGTATGTTGTTTAGAAGATGCTAGGTTCATTGTTTACCTGGTTTCCTAGTGTTTTTTTAGGCACTATAGAGCAGTTACGTCTGTAGTTCTCAACCTTTTCAGGCCGTGACCCCCAAAATAATCATATTTTAACTGGGGACGCCCCCACCCTGACTAGCACTAAGAGTTGAGGCATTGCATTTTGTATAAAATGGTTCTAATGTGAAAATAGCCGATCTACATGCTCACAACGCCTCGCATTGCGAGGCGTTGTGAGCATGTAGATCGGCTATTTTCACAATTTCTGCCTCTAATATTTGACAATTTGGCCAATGTTTAATTTGTCATTTTAGAGGTATTAAAAAGTCCTTAAAATGTCACTTTAGAAATGTGCAGATACCCTCTACGCTTAAACTTTATGTTGGTTTATTTACTGTTGAGTGAGGAAAACAATGTTGCACATCATCTGGGGACCGCCCAAAATAATTTGGGGACCCCCCTGGGGGTCCCGACCCACAGGTTGAGAACCACTGCTATAGAGCACCGCAGTGGGAGTGGTTTACAAGTGCCACTAAAAACCACGAAACCTTTGTTTCTGTGCAAAGAAAATGTTGAAAATCGCTAAACAAAGGGTATTTAAATATATCAAATCATTAAATATTAAAATATGTTTTTATATAGGATCAAAGGTTTTATGGTAATGATTCACTGACATCCTGGATGGCTTGGTTCTAGGCTTAACATAATTGTTAGGGGGGGGGGTGAGGTGGAGTCTGAAGAGGTGAGTGCTTGAGGGTGGAATTTGAGGAGGTGAGTCTTCAGACTACAGTGAGTGAACAATTGTCAGTCTGCTGTTCTGACTATGATGGGGAGTTTATTTCACAATTATCACTCACATACCACTCTTTGCAACTACCAACAGCTGTGGAGACATTAATAAGTCATTTGCGTAGAATATGCATAAATACACACACATACATGCGACGCACACTCGCTCACACATGCGCGCGTACACACGCACGCACGCGCACGCACACACACACACACACACACACACACACACACACACACACACACACACACACACACACACGATGTGATAGAAAAATATTAATATCCAGTCAGGGTGAAGTCAACCATTTATTGAAGAAGATTCATCAGCATCAGAGAAACAGCATACAGCATACACAGCATAGAGAGCTCTGGCCTGCTGGCCAGAGCTTTGCCCTGTTGGGCAGAAGACCCTCCTCAAGTGTCATATGGGACACTTCTTATACACCAAGATGCTCTCCCTAGATGGAGATAGAAACTAAGCATCTATACTAAGTACCATACAGTTTATAATAAGGCTGACTGGTTAAGTTGCAATGACCATGTATAGTATCACTTAGTACAGGTTTTATGCTGACACAGAGGAGAAGTGGAGGTCACAGTCCATGGTTGTCAGCTGTTAGATTGACAGCAGCAGGTACATCTAAATGTAGTAGCCTAGTGAGATTTTCTTGTAGACTACATACAGTACACTTATTTGTTACACTATAAATATTACTACCACAACACACACACACACACACACACACACACACACACACACACACACACACACACACGGACGGACGGACGGACGGACGGACGGAGAACAGGCTTTAGAGGAAAGCCAGGTATAGAGGTTGAGAGGAGGACATGGCAGGAGAAAATGAGAGATGAGGAGGAGAGACAGAGGAGGAGAACAGCTCTGAGGTGCCAATGAAGCAAGACAAAGTGAAACATTGATGAAGATATCCATGAATTATAAATCTATATCACAGTGGTATCTCTCTCTCCCTCCTTCTCGCTGTCTCTCTCTCTCAGGGTCTTCAGAGAAACTATAACGATTTTTTCAAAGGTTGGTGAAAAACGCTCTCAATCCTGGCAGTCAATGGGTTTTAAAGATGGGGTCATTGGGGTGTCATGATTTTTTCGCCCCATAAAACATGATGATCAGGTATTTCCAAAAAAGGGTATGTTTTTATGTGGCCACACCCATCTCTGTTCATTAAGTATGCCTGGTTGTCAAGTGGGTGGTGACCCAGCTGAAGTTAGTCACACCCACAGTGTTGGGTGAATGGTAAAAGGGGAGGGGATGAGAGTATGACGTCATTAACCCAGTGTTTTTTCGACCCTTTAGAGGCTTTCAGCTTTCAGTAAGTAACGAAAGTAACCCCCAAAAAAATGTGCACATTAACCACACCTGGGCATCTATTAGAGTAATGTTAACTCCATAGACACATACAGAAAAAGTACAAAACTATGGCACCACCACCTCTTTAACCTTATATCTGGAAGAACGAGACCCTTACTGATATATCGTTAGTGATAGTGACTATTAGAAATATATTCGTTTTTTTCCCCCTAAATATTCACAGGTTGACAAACTAGACACAGCTACAAAGCTAATATTCCAGACATTTATTTTCTATTGTGTACCGTAGACATCCATAGACATTGTACCCAGAAATACCTGTTTGTTTACAAAACATTCAAACATTCTGATCTCTGCTCTGTAGCACTTCATAACCAAGCAACAGTACGAAACAACTTGATACATTAAAATGTGCTGCTCATGTACGCTATCAGCAACCTGTAATAATAATAGCCTAACTTCTATTTAGTGTCTGCTCAGTTTTCTTCACATGACAACTTGCATTGTCCTCCACGTTATTTCAATTCCTCGGGAACAGAAGGCGCCCCGTGGCGACTGGCTTTTAGTCGGAGTAAAATGACATTGTTGTGACGTGGAGTAGATTTGGTACACTGGGCGCCCAAATTATATTTTTTACACAATAGTATGAATTGAGTGATCTGCTGTGGAGCTTTAAAGCCTCTACAACCTGCCGTAAGAAAGGCTGAATAAATCAGTCTTTGTGCCGTTTCACACCGATCGTTTTAATGACAGCATGTTCACATTATTAAAGCACAAAATTTCCATTCCCATCAAAAACCAAAAATCAAAAAGGGTCCATAAAAGAGCCAACAGAAATAAGACATGATGACAGAAGCAAAGGAACCGGCACAACATCAAATTCCAATATAGAGCATTACAAGCATTCATTTTCAACTGAGGAAACCAGATTAAATGTTCCTAACCTGGCGTAGATAGATTTGCCATTGCAAAGAAAAATTGCCCTTGGCAGATTAGGTCTGGCTCAGTTATTCAAATATTTTGCAGCTCACAAGTCGTGAGGAACAAACCAGGTCCCAGTATGCAAATCTAGGGCAGGCTTTAGGTCTTGAGAAACCAACCAGGGTCCAGTATGCAAATGTAGGGCAGGCGTAGCACCTTTGCGCTACTCTCATTGGTCGTAGCGTAGGTTTGAATCTTTTTGTAACCGCCCATAGGAAAAAAAAGAGTAACACTGAGAAGAACCAGACTAATATTCACACAGTGATATTGCGAGGCTAAAATGTTCCATCCTGTACACACCTGAACTAGTTTTTGTTTTTGACAGGTGCTCATTGAACTAGGTGGGTGCAGGGGGAGAGTTCCGCCGATTTAAAATGAGCCCTAACATAGAACTAAAACTTCCTATGATTGGCCGCTAGTTGCGCTGTTTTCCCCCTGGCCTGTTGCAAAAAGAATTGTTCTCCATTGGATCACATTCATTTTCCCCTTTCGTGTTCTAACCTTAATTAACATTTTCATGAATACTTTATGGTTCCTATCGCTAGTTAAAAATTGCCTTTCAATCACGATGATATGCATTTTGTGAAAATAAGGTCCCATTTATGTTAAAATTGATGATAAAGTTGCGGGGGGCATGGCCAATAAACTGATACCAGCCGGCTGTGTTCTTCTTCGTGTGCTGTATTTCGGAGGCTCCGACCACAGTCTCCCATGTATCCCTGCGGTTGCACGTGACCGTTGGCAGCCATAGCTCCTCTGTTTGCATTTCAATCTATGATGGCAACACCCATGCCAAGGACCCATATTGTGTCATTTGTGCTGCATAGAAACCAATGGCTTCGCTTTGTCCATATCTTTTATACAGTCTATGGGTGGGTGCATGGCGGCTTTATTACCCCTTGTAGAAATGATACAATCTTTAGGACTGGGGTCTTCAACGATTTCAGGCCAAGGACCCCTTAGTTGAGAGAGAGATGAAACAGGAACCCCCACAACCTTATCATAGATTCCATATACTGTTCATTGTCTGACAGCACGATCATAGGTATACTTTGGATTCATGTTAATGTGGGTTTTCAGATATTTAACCACTTGAACCGTCTGTACTTAATAAACTTGACTTTTCACTGTACTTAGTCTGCTCTTTTCCCCCTCCAAAGCTCTTTGCCAAAAATAGCCGATTTACAAGCTCACAGCTATTTTTGGCTAAAGTTCTCAGAATATGGATGCTAGGGTTCAAGTGGTTAATATATAAAAAAAAAAGTTCTATCACACAAAGATTTGGAGGACCCCCTGGAGTAACTATGAGGACCCCCTATAGGGGTCCGGGACCCCTGTTGAAGACCTTTGCCATAATATATGTGAGCGATCCCCAATCATTCCACAGTACCTCCAACAATCCATTGCTGTTGTTCGACTATTAACACAAACCCGTAACAAGCAACATACATTTTCTGTCATTTTGGAATAAATATTTGAAGTATTTCAGAAAACTGTTGTCATACACTGGGATCAATTCACTTTTGCCAAGCTGCATATATGCGCTACCTCTTAAATCCCTTCTAAATCTAGTCAAACTGAACTGTAAAAACTCACTTAATTACACACTATAGCCGATCTACAGGTTCACAACTGTGAGCTTAGTTGTAGGCTATTTTGGACAAACGTTCCCCCCAGAATATAGATGCTTAACCTTGTAGATCTGCTGTTTTCGCTACTGTTGAGCGACACTGCTGCGTGATTAAACGCGGCGTTAATTCTACAAGAAAGCATAAAAAAAGGTTGAAACATTAGGAGATAAGAGATTCCAACCGCCGGACAACAACGACACTGAGAAAACGTGTCTGTAATTCTGCTAGAATGTGATGCGTGATAGATATGTTTGAAGCGAGCAGGGCTAGAATGTGATGCATGATAGATAGAGTTGGAAGCGAGCAGCACGGAGTAATTATGCAAACTACGGACCCAGAATGAATCCGGCTGCTGGTCTCTCATTCAGCCTGGGAGTCCAACTCATTAAAAACACAACTAGCACAGTTCTGATGAGGACTGACTGTCTCTAGTCTGTATACCATTACTGTGTGTGCACGTGTGGTTATGTGCGCGTGAGTGCACGTGTGTGTGCCTGCTGTTGCATTACTATACTGCTGAGGGCCTTAATGTCCACACATTTAGAGCTGAATTTGAGAAACAGACGTTGTTGTGAGCACCACTTTCATGGTCCTCGTGTTGTACTGTTTATATTTTTAGAGCTACGTTTGTCTTTACCAAAAAGATTCCCAGCAAGCACGGTCAGGACCTGGACCAATCATTGACGTCTCGGTTGGGGTCAAATCAAACGAGATCTGGCCTAGAATATCACCTGATTTCAACCAACATAAATCCTGCCCACGAAAACGGACGTCCTGGATTAATCAGAGGGTCCGATCGAGGCCATATACTGTAAATATTATAACTAGTCAGATATATCCCAGAATATAACCTTACATGCTCATATTTCAACTAACATAACAAACAATAACAATAATCCAGTCAAACAAAAAAGTCCATACTGTATGACGTCCTGTTAATGACGTCAAGATCATCCCCATATGGGCTGTGATCTGGCCTAGTTCTGAACGTCACCAGAGTCACCGGAGGACATCATGACGTCATTTGGCTTGCAGGGTTCAGGTTGGGGCTCGTGTTAGGATTAGACAATTAGGGGTTAGGTTCAGGCCTTAGGTTTGGATTTATTTGCCCAATCTATAAATTGTCGTGCACAGAAAATAGCTGAGATTCAAGTTTGTGAGCTTGTAGATCTTCTATTTTAGGGTCAAAAAAATTATTGGGTCCAAAAATGGGGAAATAAATTGTAAAAATGACATTCATAAGATCCCTGTCCTAAGGTGACCACTCGATGTCCTCACATGTATAGTAAATGCAAAGTTGTGGGTGCGTGTGAGTGTGTGTGCGCATGTGCATGCATGGGCGTGTGCGTGTATGTGTGTGTGCGTGCGCTTTTCCCTCCCAGCACAGTTGAGCTGTGGGTAGAAGGCCTTGCCTCAGGGCTCAGGTTGCCAGGTTGTGTAAATAAATGAAGGCAACAAATTACATTTAAAAGCGTCTCCCTCAGGCCAGGCAAAGCTCAGATTCATTATTCATCATAGGCTTTTACTACCAGGAATTAAGGCAGGTGTGTGCGTGCGTATATAGTGTGTGTGTGTGTGTGGGCGTGCGTGCGTGCGCGCGTGCGTGCGTGCGTGCGTGTGTGTGTGTGTGTGTGTCCACATCCCCACATAGAGTGTGAAAAATAGACCTAATTGTGAGGACCATTTTCCTGCATGGTCATGTTTTATGGTTGAAAGAATAATTTAGTAAATAGTAAATACGTTTACGTTCAGAAAAAGATGCAGGGTTAGGCATTTATAAGTTAGGTTTAAAGATATAATCATGTACTCTAGCCTTGGTTCTGGCGTTTTGTTTTTCTCACTCCTGAAATCTCTGAGCCCAGATTTTCTTGTGGATTCTGATTGGTCTGTGGAGTGAGGCGGGAAAAGTGTTGTCCAATGTAAAACTCGAGTCACTTGCTGACTTGTCTACGTAATGGAAATACGAGTCAAATGGACCCTGGCCAGACTGAGTGAGAGAAAGACGAACGCAGCGAATCAAGCTCGATCCTAGGCTAATAATTATTATAATTATAAAAAGAAATACACTCTTAAGAGTTAAACATCTGCATTATTTAGTTTACACAATCATAAAATGTAGAAACAAATTTATTATGATCAACGTTGGTATCCCAAATGGTACCAACATCACTACGGCATGGAATTGTGGACAAAATCTATTTGATCTAACAATAACAAAATAGTCTTTGGGTCAGAGAGGCTAAATCTCATCAAATGGTGGTCCGTGGCTCAATGCCACATAAATAATGGATCTTGATGTGAAAAACGTTAAAAACCACTTATACTTATACTTTTTTAATGGGATTCAAATTGTTGTCCTAAAATGTTGATTTCCTCACAAGTATAGTAATACAAACACGCGCGTGCGTGCGTGCGTGCGTGCGTGCGTGCGTGCAGGACTGCAGGTATTTCCAAGTCCACTCACACCGCCTGTGCTGCTGCTGACCAAATGGAATATAATTCATAGCCTACCCATGCCGAACAGTCCATTGTACTTGCAATCAAAGCAAACAGCAATAAAACACATTTGAATATTAAGGAATGGACATATTCATGAGAGTGGCCGCGCAGGGCGCTTTCACGAGCTTTAAATAAACGTATTTAAATGCAGACAATCGGCGGGTCGCCTTAACAAACACCTTTCAGAAAGGCAGAAATGGAGAGAGCCGTTTAAAGGGAAATGGTTTGCGACGCACACACACGCCATTCAAATATTGAAATTTCAATATGAATGCGTTTTGGACACTTGAAAGAGCCCAGGGCTGCGTTTTATTTATCGTACCCTGAGGCTGTGGCTAGTGAGCTGTTTGAAGCTGTGGACTAATTTGGGTATTTTTGTTTTTATGCAGTGGTGCAAGAGGAAGTAAAGTAGTTTGATTTGTTTAGTTTTTTGTTTTGTAAAAAGGTTTAAACGTCTTTAACAGGGGGTCCGGGACCCCTAGGGGGTCCTTAGAGTTACTACAGGTGGTCCTCCAAATCTTTGAGTGGTAGAAAGTTTTTCTTTTCTCCTATTTTATAGTAACCACTTGAACCCTAGTGTCCATATTCTGAGAACTGTAGCCAAAAATAGCCGATCTACAAGTTTAGATCGGATATTTTCGGCAAAGAGCTTTGGTGTAGAGGAGAAAAAGTGCAGACTAAGTAGAGAGTGAAAGGTCAAGTTTATTAAGTATTAACGGTTCAAGTGGTTAAATATCTGAAAACACAAATTGACATGAATCCAAAATACACTGATGATTGTGCTGTCAAACAATTAAACTGTATGGAATCTATGAAAAGGTTGTCGGGGTCCCTGTCTCATCTCTCTCTCAACTAAGGAGTCCTTGGCCTGAAAACGTTGAAGACCCCTGGTTTAAACACAATGTTCTGATAAAATAAGATCTACAAGCTTGTGAGCTTGTAGATCTGCTATATTTGGTGTAGACTGAAAAAGAACCCACCAAGTAAAGTCCAAGTGAAACTGATCATTTCCAAATATTATCAAAGTATCCTGCGTGCCTGGACTTGTGCCAAGGCACAATAGGATGCCACGGCACCCTTGAGAAACCTTACATTTAATATAGTATTAGTACGTATATCGGAGCAGCACTCGCTGTACCGCACTGGTGTGACGCAAAGAGAGCTGAGCCAGAAAGCTCTCCATATACCGAGCAATCTCCGTTCCCACTCTCACCATGTGGTTATGAAGCGTGGGTCATGACCCAAAGAATAAGGTTGCAGATAGATACAAGCAGACGAAATGAGTTTTCTCAGACGGGTGGCAGTCATCTGCGAGAGGCTCCTTGACTTTGAAAGGAGTCAGCTGAGGTGGTTCGGGCATCTAGTACGGATGCCTCCCAAGCGTCTCCCTATAGAGACACACGGGCGCCTACAAATTCACGCCTGTTACATCCCTATGTATTTTCTATTACTTTATTATTCTATCTTATTACTATTTTCTAGTTATCCTTATTACGTTACTATTGTTCCCAATATTGGTTGGAGTCCACATACTTATACTAGTGTCAGTTTAGGTCTTGGCCTTGTGTTGGAGTGGGAGGAGACGAGACCTGAACTTGGAGGAGACCTGAGTGAGCTGAGCTTGATGGAGAGCTACACCCTGATTCCATCTGGTCCAATCACCTGCGGGGCCTCCCTACAAAAGCCTTGCCAGCCCAGAGCTCCTCGTCAGCCTTTGTGGTTCCTGATAGGAATTATGAAGTATATAGACGGGCACCAGACAAACTCGGGGTGTATACTATGGAGATGTATGGGGTTTTAATGGCATTACAGTGGATAGAGGAGGTTAAAATAGATAAAGTGGTGGTGTTTTCTGACTCAAGCTCAATTCTTAAAAGCCTGCAGACTTTTAGATCTAAATGCAGAGAAGATTTAATGTATGAAGTGCTTCAAAGTTTCAGAAGTTTAGTGCAAATTGGACTAGAAGTAAAGTTTATGTGGGTCCCAGCACATGTGGGGATTGAGGGAAATGAACAGGTAGATAGTTTGGCCAAAAAATCACTTAAAAGCGAGGAGATACAGGTGAACATAAGTATGAGCAAAGCAGAGGCAAAATCAGTTATCTGGAAGAAAGCGGTGGCAGAATGGCAACAGAAATGGGATGAAGATGTAAAAGGGAGACATTATTATCAGTTTCATAGTAAAGTAAATGGAACCAGGACATGTAGAAATGGAAGTAGGAGAGAGGAAGTTATTATAACAAGGTTGAAAATAGGACACAGTGCTTTAAACAAGACGCTACAGTTGATGGGGAAACATCCTACAGGATTATGTGAACATTGTCAGGAGGAAGAATCTGTTGAGCATGCCATTATGAACTGTAGTTTGTATCAGGATGAAAGAGAGGCCATGAAGGAAGAACTGAGGGAGGTGGGAATAAGTGAGATTACTTTTAAGAAGATTATCAGAGCAGCAGAAAATAATGTGGGAAGAGGCACAGTATTTAAATTTATTAAAGAAGCTGGGTTGTGGAATCGATTGTAAATAGATAGAGACAGTAGAGGGCGGTAATGCAACTTTTTAGGATGCCAACCGCCATAAAACGCCAAGAAGAAGAAGAAGAAGAAGCTCCTCGTCAGTTTGTTCCTTGCTGCCCATGAGGGAACATCCTGTCCAACATATATTGACACTCACCTGCTGCAGCTTTGGGAGCTACTCTCTGTAGTAGTTTCCCTCTGCCATGTTAGCGTTGTAGAACCTGCTTACTGCTTAGCTTATAGCATTCTTACCTTTGTGAGTTTGGAGAACATTGGGAACTTGAACTTGACTTTGTTTAAAACCCACAACTAGGTTGTGGCATTCAGCTAACACGTAGCTACCACTGCCTGCTTCTTGTAATCGCTCATGTTTTGATAGTTTAGAATAGTGTAGTTATGTTAGTTTAGTAATCTCCTGTAATTTTGATTTGGTCTAGTTTAGTTATTTAGTGGTTAATATATAAGTTTAGGATTAGTACTTTTTGATTGTTTCTTTTCTTTGCAGGGTAGTTATGTTTGATTATTGTTAAAGTGTTCCCTTATTTTGTGTTCTTTCATTCATTTGTTTTTGTAAACAGTTCCTAAATACTCAACAAAAGAAGGTATAAATAAAAATACTTCTTACATCTACCCTTTGCCTTATTAATGTTGCATAACCTTGTACCCCTAGACTAAGGCATGTAACATTAATGGGGGCTCGTTAATTGAGGCAATTGGTAAGTGAATCAAGTTTTTTTATTTTTGATAAGCGGGTTCTAAAACAATTGTGGGCTTAATCGGCAAAAATGGTGCACTTTGACTTGGAGGAGTTCGTTAAAGACCCCACCATTGGCAAATTCGACGATTGTCGCAAAGATGACTTATTACTGATAGCAGACCACTTCAGATTCGTTGTTAATGAGGCGCTTAGTAAGAGAAAAATTAAAGATTTTTTATTTACTAAGTTGGTTGATCAAGGGGTGTTGGTGGTGCCACCAGAAGTAGAACTAGCCGTGCCTGAAGATGTGCCGAGGCCGCTCCAAGGTGAGTCTGGTCCGGGGGGTGACGAGGTGGCAGGTGCTGTTGAGGGGTCCGAAAAAGGAGCAGTGGCTGAGCCAGAGGCAAAGCCCAAAAAGACACCATTGAAATTGGCTCCCGACCCCAACGCACTGGGCCTAGAATCGGATTCCACGGATTCAGACGGATCCAAGGTCTCATTTAAAACCAGGGTGAAAGTGCGTATAGCACGGCTAGAGAGGGAGGAGCGGGAGCGAGTTCGAGACAGAGAGGAGAGAGAACGGGACAGGGCAAACGACCGAGCTTTTCAGTTGGAAATGCGAAAGATTGAGCTAGAGGAAAAGCTCAGACTTCGCCAGCTCGAGTTGGAAATGGCACACATGGGTTCTGTTCCCGTCTCTCCCTCCCCCGCTCCGGTGCCAACCACTCCCCCAACCAACCCCACTCCCAGCTCAAATCAAGGTACGTTACCATTTGACATTTCCAAGTTTATTGGTGTAGTGCCACAATTTCGCGAGTCTGAAGTGGATGCTTATTTTGGGGCATTTGAAAGAGTGGCTACAGCCTTACGCTGGCCCAAGGATGTCTGGTCCATCCTACTTCAATGTAAACTACATGGTAAAGCGCAAGAGGTTATTGCGTCTCTCTCTGTTCAGGATTGTATGAGCTACGATTTGGTCAAAACTACGATATTGAGAGCTTACGAACTCGTGCCTGAGGCATACAGACAAAAGTTCCGACAACACTCAAAGGGCTCAAATCAAACTTTTGTCGAGTTCTCCAGGGAGAAAGAGGCTCTTTTTGATAGATGGTGCGCTGCCAGCAAAGCCACTGATTTTAAAACTTTATGTGAGCTTATGCTGGTGGAGGAATTTAAAAGGTGTCTCCCAGACCGAATCGCAGTTCATCTGAATGAGCAGAGAGTCGCCTCCGTTTCTGAAGCTTCGATTTTTGCCGATGAATTTGTTCTAACCCACAAGAGCGTGTTTAATACAGCTCCAGTTAGCCCCAGCGCACAACGCAGAGTTGGGTACGTGCGTAATTACGCACCACAGTCAGGCCAGAGACAGTCTGAGCAGGCTGTTACAAACCAAAAAGAAGAGCGTGTCTGTCACTACTGTAAAAATAAAGGGCATGTGATTGCCGAGTGTCGTAAGCGGCTGTACAGGCAAGGTCAAAATGGGTCTAAGGGCATGGGTTTAATTAAAACAGAGAAACGGGTTACTGAGCAGTCTCTGTCTGCGCGCCCTGGTCCAGATCCAAGTTATGACCCGTTCGTTTTCGATGGTGTGGTGTCTGTGTCACAAGACAGCAATGAAGGGCAATGTGTTCGCATTCTAAGAGATACTGGGGCTCAGCAGAGTGTGATTTTGACGGACGTGCTGCCTTTGAATGAGCAGACGGCCTGCGGGTCGAGCGCAGTGATTAGGGGGGTGGAAATGGGCTTTATTTCTGCGCCTTTACACACTGTGTATGTGAAGTCTGGTTTAGTCACTGGGTACTTCAAAGTAGCAGTGCGCGATGAGTTGCCAATCGATGGGATTTCATTTGTCATGGGTAATGATATTGCAGGCGGTAAAGTCTATCCTGTGATTGAAGTGGTGGAGACGCCTGTAGCTGAGGTTGTTAGGCAGGATACCCTGGCTGTGAAATTTCCTGACGCTTTTCCAGCGTGTGTGATCACTCGAGCGCAATCACGCAAAATAGGTAAGGATGGTGATTTTTCTGATTCCATTGTTATGCGCACCCTTGCGGGTGACAATGTGTTGCCTACTGCTCCTAAAGTGTTGGCACAGCGATCGGGTGTTAACAATAAGGGGGGGAAGGTAACTGGCATTGTAAAGGATCAGTTAATCTTGCCAGTCACCAAAGAAAGCCTCGTTAAGGCACAACAAAGTGATCCCACGCTTGAAAAATGTTTTGCTGCTGTGCAGAGTGCAGAAGAGCTTAAAACAAAACAAATGGGTTTCTATTGTGAAGAGGAATTGCTAATGCGCAAATGGTGTCCTACTGGTTGCGAGGAATCTGACTGGAGCGCAGTGGTCCAAATTGTGGTCCCAACTGCATACCGGCGACAGGTTCTTTCGTTAGCTCATGACCATAATTGGGCTGGGCATTTAGGGGTGACAAAAACCTACGCTAGAATTCTCAAACATTTTTTCTGGCCTGGTTTAAAGCAGGATGTGTCCCAGTACTGTCGCTCATGCGCTACCTGTCAGATTACAGGGAAGCCAAACCAGACGATTCCTGTCGCGCCGCTCTGTCCGATTCCAGCCATTGGGGAACCATTTGAGCGGGTTATCGTAGATTGTGTGGGTCCACTGCCTCGCACCAAATCAGGTAACCAATACTTATTGACTATAATGTGTGCAGCTACCAGATTTCCAGAAGCAATCCCCCTGCGTAAAATCACAGCCACTTCTGTACTTAAAGCTCTGACTAAGTTCTTTGCTACTTGGGGTTTTGCTAAGGTTCTCCAGACTGATCAGGGGAGTAACTTCCTCTCTAAGGTATTTAAGCAAGTAATGCAAATGCTGTCTATTGAGCACATTGTGTCAAGCGCTTACAGGCCTCAGACACAGGGGGCGCTGGAACGCTGGCATTCCACTTTGAAATGCATGATGCGTAAATACTGTCTAGAGGTATCTAGGTCCTGGGATGAGGGCATTCCATTTGTGCTATTTGCTGCTCGAGATGCAGTGCAGGAATCATTGGGATTTAGCCCCAATGAGTTGATTTTTGGCCACACGGTTCGCGGCCCTCTCAAGGTCCTGAAAGATCAGTTCATGGCCACTCCTGTTTCTCCTGAAACTAATGTTTTGGAGTTTGTTAAAAAGTTTCGGGGGCGTCTTAACAAGGCGTGTTCCCTGGCTAGGGAACATTTGATTAATTCTCAAAGAGAAATGAAGGAGCGTTTTGATAAGGCTGCTGTAGAGCGCTCTTTCAACCCAGGTGATCAGGTTTTAGTGCTGCTGCCTGTTCCTGGCTCTGCTCTGTCCTCCCGATTTTCAGGTCCCCATGTGATTCTGAAAAAGCTCAGTAAGACAGACTATGTAATTGGTACCCCAGACAGGAGACGTAAAAGTCGCGTCTGCCATGTGAACATGTTAAAGACATTCCATGTGAGGGAGGTAGGCTTGTTGGTGGCTGAGCATGTGTCCTCCTCTCACGATTCTATTGATTTGCAGAGTGAATCTGACGATTCGCCGGTTCCAGAGGATGATGGGTTGGTGTTGCGTGCGTCTCCCGCACAACAGGCACGCTTGTGCAACTCGGAGATGTTGACTAAATTGCCTGAACACCTCAGTCATTTACTTCCTGAGCACCAGACTGACATAACCAGGTTAGTTAATGATTTTCCTGTATTATTTGGAGATGTTCCTACTCGCACTACTGTGCTTGAGCATGACATTGATGTGGAGCGCGCCAGGCCTATTAAGCAGCACGCGTACCGCGTCAATCCCACCAAAAGAGCGCTCATGAAAAAAGAGGTGGAGTATCTGCTCTCTCATGGTTTGGCGAGGCCAAGTTCAAGCCCATGGAGCTCTCCCTGTCTACTGCAGGTTAAGTCTGATGGTAGCCCTAGGTTTTGCACTGATTACAGGAAAGTAAATGCGGTGACAGTGCAGGATTCCTATCCATTGCCTAGAATGGAGGACTGTGTGGATAATTTGGGGTCTGCGGCATTTGTAACTAAATTAGATTTGCTTAAAGGTTATTGGCAGGTACCTTTAACGCGCCGTGCCTCTGAAATATCCGCTTTTGTCACTTCTGATCATTTTGTGCAGTACGATGTCATGGCCTTTGGCATGTGCAATGCACCAGCCACGTTTCAGCGGCTTGTTAACATTGTGTTGGAGGGGGTGCCCAACTGCAATGCCTATTTGGATGATTTAATTGTGTACTCCGCAGATTGGGAGGAACACATAAAGCTGCTGAAGATTGTCTTTGAGCGTTTAGCTAAAGCTTCGCTGACCCTGAACTTAGCTAAATGTGAATTTGGTAAGGCCACTGTTACTTATCTGGGAAGAGAAGTGGGACAAGGGCAGGTACGGCCTATTGAGGCAAAGGTCGCTGCTATTGTTGCCTATCCTGCTCCCACAACCAGACGTGAGTTACGCCGTTATCTCGGTATGGCTGGTTACTATAGGGGCTTCTGTAAAAACTTCTCCACTGTTGCTCATCCCCTTACTAGTCTATTAAGTCCTGCCAATGCATTTATCTGGTCTCCTGAGTGTCAACATGCATTTGATTCTGTCAAAACACTTCTGTGCAGTGCGCCCGTGTTGGCTGCTCCAGACTTCTCACGTCCATTCTCACTGGAGGTGGATGCCAGTGGTGTGGGAGCTGGAGCTGTGCTGTTACAGGAGGATTCAAGTTGCATTAACCATCCCGTCTGCTACTTCTCCCGAAAGTTCAACAAACATCAGGTGAGGTATGCTACTATAGAGCAAGAGGCTTTGGCTGTGTTGCTTGCGCTGCAATATTTCGAGGTGTATGTGGGGTCCAGCCCACTGCCTGTGGTTTGTTACACAGATCACAACCCCTTGGTATTCTTGCACCGCATGCGTAATCACAACCAAAGGCTCATGCGTTGGGCACTC
The DNA here is from genome assembly GCF_963921795.1 of Nannobrachium achirus. Classification (NCBI taxonomy): domain Eukaryota; kingdom Metazoa; phylum Chordata; class Actinopteri; order Myctophiformes; family Myctophidae; genus Nannobrachium; species Nannobrachium achirus. The sequence goes on along the minus strand of NC_137823.1, from coordinate 17,246,534 downwards.
CTGATTCAGGATTACAATTTGGAAATCCGACACAAAAAGGGCACAGATAATGTATTGGCAGATGCCCTATCGCGGGCGTGGTAATTTGTGATCAAACTATGTTTGATTTTGAGGGTGGGGGTGTTACATCCCTATGTATTTTCTATTACTTTATTATTCTATCTTATTACTATTTTCTAGTTATCCTTATTACGTTACTATTGTTCCCAATATTGGTTGGAGTCCACATACTTATACTAGTGTCAGTTTAGGTCTTGGCCTTGTGTTGGAGTGGGAGGAGACGAGACCTGAACTTGGAGGAGACCTGAGTGAGCTGAGCTTGATGGAGAGCTACACCCTGATTCCATCTGGTCCAATCACCTGCGGGGCCTCCCTACAAAAGCCTTGCCAGCCCAGAGCTCCTCGTCAGTTTGTTCCTTGCTGCCCATGAGGGAACATCCTGTCCAACATATATTGACACTCACCTGCTGCAGCTTTGGGAGCTACTCTCTGTAGTAGTTTCCCTCTGCCATGTTAGCGTTGTAGAACCTGCTTACTGCTTAGCTTATAGCATTCTTACCTTTGTGAGTTTGGAGAACATTGGGAACTTGAACTTGACTTTGTTTAAAACCCACAACTAGGTTGTGGCATTCAGCTAACACGTAGCTACCACTGCCTGCTTCTTGTAATCGCTCATGTTTTGATAGTTTAGAATAGTGTAGTTATGTTAGTTTAGTAATCTCCTGTAATATTGATTTGGTCTAGTTTAGTTATTTAGTGGTTAATATATAAGTTTAGGATTAGTACTTTTTGATTGTTTCTTTTCTTTGCAGGGTAGTTATGTTTGATTATTGTTAAAGTGTTCCCTTATTTTGTGTTCTTTCATTCATTTGTTTTTGTAAACAGTTCCTAAATACTCAACAAAAGAAGGTATAAATAAAAATACTTCTTACATCTACCCTTTGCCTTATTAATGTTGCATAACCTTGTACCCCTAGACTAAGGCATGTAACAACGCCCCACAATTGAGACAGCGGCCCCACTTCGGGAAAGGGAGAACGGTGTACTGCATAGCCCATAGAAAGTCATTGCAATTCAGCTGTGGTTAGCCTAATATTAAAATAATCCTACACAAACTGAAGACTATATTTATTTATATGTTTTCAGATGTATGGACTGACTCTGCCAACATATCTTCTTGTTTTCTAAATACATGATGTGTGTCACATTTAATTTGCCACTTGAATGGGTTACGCATAATGATAACAGAGCAGAGTGGAAACGACAGACAGAGAACCTGTCGCTTTTCAGTGACATCGCTGTCTTTATTGCTATGCATTTACGAGCGCCGACTTTGAAGATCCCGACTTTTTCACCTACAGAGTGAATTCTCCAGGTTAGTATTAACCAAAAAAATAACTTGCAAGACTATGTTTGGAAGAAGCAAGATGCCACAATGTCCCAAAATAAATAGCCTAATTATACAAGAGAGACGAGCGTATCTGGGTATTGAAAACCTCAAGGGATGCGTCCATGACGTGTGTACCATGCGACCACTTAAACTTAGATTTTCCAATGCTAGCACTTTTGACTCACTGATGAAGTATATTAAAGTATATTGTAGGTAGTGTATCAAGATGACAGATATGCCACTTTAAAAAGGCCAAATTAAACTCATGGGGCACTTTATTAGAACACAAAATATATATATATATATATATAGCTACGGCCTTAGTAGTCATCCACTGAAATGATTTTATTTCACGATGCCTCTCTTTGGGATTGCATTGGCAACTGCAGTGCACCGTTCATCCTTACCCGAAGTGGGGCCGCTATCATATAGGGGGCGTGAATTTGTAGGAGCCCGTGTGTCTCTATAGGGAGGTTCTCACTGCACATCCCAGTGTGTGCAGACACACTGGCGGCCCAAGGACCAGACGGGAGGGATTTCATCTCCACACTGGCCTGGGAAATCCTCGAGATCCCCCAGGAGGAGTTGCTAATGTTCCTCTGGAAAAGGAAGACTTGAAATCTCAGTTGGAACTGTTAACCCTGCGATAAGCGGTTGAAGATGGATGGATGGTGGTTAAAGTAAGTAATAATAATCCAAATCTACAAAGTAACTAGTAGCTCAAGTTTTCAAATAATTGCAGTGGAGTAAAAGTATAGGCCTACAAGATTTGCCTCTGAGATGTAGTAGTAGAAAAATACAGAACATTGGAAATACTCCAGCAAAGTAAAACATTTTACTTAAATACAGTACTTGATTAAATGTACTTACTGTGGTTACTTTACACCACTGTTGAGAGCAATGTTTTGTTGTAAATTACATGGGTTTGTTTTCATGCTGCCATGTTTTCATGTTGGACAAGGCACAAATTGAAGCAGTGCGGATTGATATGAACCAGGTGCTCTGAGTCTTTCATTAGACAGCGGTCTGTTATTGAGTTCAGCTGTCATTATTCAAAAATAACGCTGAATTCAGTGATTGACCAATCAGAATCAAGCATTCAACCAAGTAGTGTAATTAAAAATATATATTTCCAATCGGAATTAAAAAAGTTTCTACAGGCAAACATGCATGTGTGTGTTGGTGCATGTGCATGTGCGTGTGTGTGCGTGTGCTTGCATGCGTGCAAAGAACGAACGAACGATCACCCTTGTCACACCTGTGAATCGGTGGACCTCACATCCACTCTCTGAGAAATGAATTATTCAGCTCTACAAATGAAATACAAATGGCCTTTAGAATCAGCAGACATCACCAAGCGGCAGTAATAGGGCTGATTGAGGGGCTGTAAACTGTGTGCAGGGGCGTCACACCAAATTCTGTGCCCTGGGTACAAGGATTCACTGTGGGCCCCCCATGACTGTTCTTCATAGGGGGAACTGGGAACACATTATTACGCGTTATTTTGTGCTTTAACTATTGAAAAGAAAAATGCAGATATTCAAGCTCACAGCGCGGCACTCTGCGAGCTTGTAGAACTGCTATTTTTGAAAAATCCTGAATATTTCAAATCCTTCTAAGGTTTTTGGAAAAACCCATGTTTCTATGTCAGTGGTGCTCAAACTTTTTCATGTCAAGGACCCCTAAAATGATATGTATTTGGCCACGAACTCCCATCTCAAAATGTTTAGTTCCAGGGACCCCCCAGAAGCTAAATTTTAGTTACAAGTTCGAGTTGCACACATTTTCACGACTTTTCAAAAGTAGCAGATATACAAGCTCGCAGCACGGCACTCTGTGCTGCGCTGTGAGCTTGTATATCTGCTATTTTTCAATAGCTAAAGTATGGAATAGTTAAGGCCCCCTCCCCCTTGGGCCCTAGTAACTCAGTCCCACTCCCCCCCCCCCCCCCCCTTGTGACGCCCCTGACTGTATGTTTTTATTCTGCTTCACAGACAGCAATTTCAAGAATCAAAACAATAAAATCACCAATCATGTCTAGCAGTTTCCAAAGTGTTGTTATTCACATTCATTCTGTTAGAAGTGAAGAGGTCAAAGCTGTCGAGGAAAACTAAAAACATTCATTTTTAAATCCCACTATTTTGTAACCCATTTTTCACCCGGTGCCAATTGCCTAAACTGTAATCCTGGGCTCTGCTCTCCCTCTGCCAACCTAGGGAGAGCCCTGAACTGAGCTCATGCTTCCTTCAGTGCATGTGGAGGAGTGAGCAGGCTGCTTCCTATCACCTGAAAGGGGGAAGTTTCCCCAGTAGGACGTAGCACGTGGAAGGGAACGCGTTATTCCAACCAGTTCCTTTCCCCTGCATCAGGCGCCCCGGCTGGCCAAGGAGAGGCAGTACAGGGACCAGGACTACTGCATGTTACACGGGGGAACATGCAAACACAGAAAGGACCTTTTGCCCACCCCCACATAATGTATGCAATCATTCTTTCTCCTATCAGTAAATAGTGTGGCAAAGGTTTCAGTGAGTTAGGGTCTCTGGAGACGCACCACTTTGTCCACACCACATAAGAGCTTTAATCAGTTAGATATTATTTATTTATTTATTTTAGTTTTTTTTTTTATCCCACGATTTTTGTAACCCATTTTTTCACCCGGTGTCAAAGTCTAATGTAATCCGACATCACCATATAGCTGATGTCACAGACAGAACGGCCCAAGGAGATATGCACGTGTGCCATGTTTGCCAGACCCATGAAATGGGTAGGCCTACATAAGCAAATGTCGGTCTGTCCGGGTTTTCTATATAAAGGGTATATATGATGATGACATGATGATGACATGCCTACAAAAGGCATGATGTCATAAATGATGATGACAGACAGGGGGTCTGGCACAACCAGGTTGACCTGGTCTAGTTTTTTTCTTCTAAACACCTTTTGAGACTGCCCAGCTGCCTTTATTTCCGGGGTTGGTCATCCACTTGATTCAATGATTCAATTCACTGATGGATGAATTGCTACTGTCAGATGTGCAAACCGGTGTTACTAGGAATGATGGCAACAGTTTGTGTTGTGTGACGTCAGACCAGAGCTCTGGTCAACCCGAATAAAATGTGACGCAGTTTTTAAACATCACGTTTAGTCTGAGTACGACCAAGAGAAGTTCTTTGGGGAGAGAGTCAGAGAGGCAGATATCGATAGGGATTTAGACAACTAGAGGGGGAGGAGGATATTGACAGAGAATATATTAAAACCAACTCCTTCCTGCCTGCAAGAGACAAAGAAACGCATCAGCGCCAAAGAAAAGCAGCAGTGGTGTCTTCCAAGACAAAGGTGTCCTTTTCCATACGCCTTCACGTCTTAGGTCACCCTCCATGAAGACATGACAAGGAGCCACAACAACCTCTACGGTCAAATGATGAGCACAGACCAACCAAGATCTTGTGAGGACTTCAACTCAGCCAGGAGAAGTAAAGCAACATGTGATGGCTTACACAGGAAGGAAAACCTCATATGTGATAAGAGTTTCATTGAGGTACCGACACAGCATGTCCAGCATGTCCGCACAGGAGAAAAACCTTTCCAGTGTAAACAGTGTGAAAAGAGTTTCAGTCAGTTAGGTAACCTGAAGACACACCAGCGTATCCACAGTGGAGAAAAACCCTTTGTGTGTAAACAGTGTGACAAGGGTTTCAGTGAGTTAAGTAAACTGAAGAGACACCGGCATGTTCACACTGGGGAAAAACCCTATGTGTGTAAACAGTGTGACAAGGGCTTCAGTCAGTTATGTGACCTGAAGAGGCACCACCCTGTCCACACTGGGGAAAAACCCTTTGTTTGTGAACAGTGTGACAAGGGTTTCAGTGTGTTCGCTAACCTGAAGACACACCAGCGTATCCACAGCGGAGAAAAACCTTTCATCTGTAAACAGTGTGACAAGGGTTTCAGTCAGTTAGGTGGCCTGACGACACACCAGCGTATCCACAGCGGAGAAAAACCCTTTGTGTGTAAACAGTGTGAAAAGAGTTTCAGTCGGTTAGGTAACCTGAAGACACACCAGCGTATCCACAGCGGAGAAAAACCCTTTGTGTGTAAACAGTGTGACAAGGGCTTCAGTCAGTTAGGTGACCTGAAGATACACCAGCGTGTCCATACTGGGGAAAAGCCCTTTGTTTGTGAACAGTGTGACAAGAGTTTCAGTGTGTTCGGTAACCTGAAGATACACCAGCGTATCCACAGCGGAGAAAAACCCTTTGCGTGTAAACAGTGTGACAAGGGTTTCAGTGAGTTAAGTAAACTGAAGACACACCAGCGTGTCCACAGTGGAGAAAAACCCTTTGCGTGTAAACAGTGTGACAAGGGCTTCAGTCAGTTATGTGACCTGAAGATACACCAGCGTGTCCATACTGGGGAAAAACCCTTTGTGTGTAAACAGTGTGACAAGGGTTTCAGTCAGTTAGGTGACCTGAAGAGGCACCAGCGTGTCCATACTGGGGAAAACCCCTTTGTGTGTAAACAGTGTGACAAGAGTTTCAGTGTGTTCGGTACCCTGAAGACACACCAGCGTATCCACAGTGGAGAAAAACCTTTCATCTGTAAACAGTGTGACAAGAGTTTCAGTCAGTTAGGTGACCTGAAGAGGCACCAGCGTGTCCATACTGGGGAAAAACCCTTTGTGTGTAAACATTGTGACAAGAGTTTCAGTCGGTTAGATCGCCTGAAGACATACCAGCGTGTTGTGGCATTTCGCTAACTAGCCGTCCTACAGGTGAGCTTTACAGCATGGGGAGACAGTGGAATGGGGGCAGAGGCAGCCAGAGCAGACCACACCCTCTGCTGGGCTTCATACTGGGAGGGCGTTACCAACCAATTCACCTGCTGGTTCAGCCTGATTTGAGAACACCTGCGAAGATGAACCCACAGAGCTGCCATTGCCTCATTTCTCACTGGCTCGGCTCTCCGTGCTGCTGGACGTAGCTCACGCGGTAAGCACATTTGGGATGAAATGCCAGAAAGTAATTAAACTTCTCTATTCCAGGCAAATACCCTGATACTCACCTTGAACACTGGCCTGGCATGAGCGCAGAATTATGGACTGGAGGCATGATTATGGACAGCATTAACACTCGGGTGACTGAAGAAAAAAAAATCATTTCCACTCTGACTGCATTTATCAGTCAAATTGACAGGTAATTTCTCTCCCTTTTTGCCCAGGAGAGCAACACCTCCTTCCCTGCTGCCAGCGGGGGTTCTATTGTCAATAGAACGGGGGTTCTATTGTCTGTTGTTCTATTGACAATATAACCCCCCTGCTGGCAGCAGGGGAGGAGGTGTTGCTCTCCTGTCAGTCAAATTGACAGGTAAATTCTCTAAATTTTAGAGAATTTACCTGTCAATTTGACTGATAAATGCAGTCAGAGTGGTATAATCGTATATTATTTCCTACTTAGGAAACGTTTCAGAAAGGAAAAAAAAACGAGAACATATGTCTTGAGTATTTAGGAAAAGTCATGGAAGGGGACGTTTCTGAGACCTTCACAGGGAGAGTTATTGCACTTTGCGATCTCAAAATCAGCCAAAACGACCTGTTAGTCACCCGTGTGTTAAAACCCTGAAAAGTTAACCTAAAGTAACCGGATACTTACCTTACTTGCTCTCCTTATGAGAACCTACCTCGGTTCAGCTACCTGCTGAAGTATTTGCCTTGCTGAAGTGATAAAACAAAAACATATGACCGCATTGTAGCACGCTTTTATTGGCCAGGGATAAAACGTGCTGTAGAGGATTTTTGTAGAAGCTATTTTTGTAGAAGACGGCTCCCGAGCCCTCACAGCGAAATCCACTGATTGCTTTGCCAATAATTGACGCCCCGTTTTCAAGTCTTGCCATGGATATAGTGGGCCCCCTCCCCAAGTCAGCGTGCGGCCACCGATACATTCTGATAATATTAGATTATGCAACTCGTCGATACCCAGAAGCAACACCGCCACACACCGCTTCCGCCAAAGCTGTGGCGCATGCGTTGTTAATGCTATCCAGTATAGGGTCGGAATAGCGGACCAAATTTTTACAGATGAAGAAACGTGCTTTATGAGTGCTGTCCCTTCTCTATAAATGGTGCACATACAACCGAGGAGCTCTGGTCAGAGAATTCCCAAAAAAATACTGGTGCTGGTTAATTACAAAGTGAAACAGCCAGGACAGCGTAAGGGTAAAGACATATAGGGTATGGGAAGGGAACTGATGGAAAACAAAACATTTGACCGTAATAGCACAAACACACTTGAGCTTGTAGATTGGCAATTTTAGTTTTTTCCAGAATGTCCAACACAAAGGAGCGATGTAAAGGGTTCAATTGGTCAATCTAAACCCTGTGCTTAGTTGAACGAGTTCCTCAGGGCTCTATACTTTTTTGGTTTTCACTCTATTTTTATGTTAAAGGTAGTGTAAGTGAGACACATACTTCCCACAGATCACACAAAGTGTGAGTTGACCAACAACAAGAACACTCCCATACCTACTGGGAGAAATACAACAATGTGTGAAAACAGTATCAAATAGATATAGATATGTTATTTGACTGATGTATATGTTTCTTTTTGGTTGTCTTGTCTGTTTGTGTTGATTTACTTGTAACAATCTTCTACTTTCTTTATCCTGTTTTTTGAGCGGTGGTCACAACGCTCCTATACGTGGCCGTGTGTGTGGGTCTGTCTGTCTGTCTGTCTGTCTGTCTGTCTGTCTGTCTGTCTGTCTCCGTGTCTCCATGTCTGTCTGTCTGTCTGTCTGTCTGTCTGTAGCCTGCAGTAACCTTTTCTGACCACACATGTTAAGGGAGGGGCGCTGTTGCACACACACACACACACACACACACACACACACACACACACACACACACACACACACACACACACACACACACACACACACACACACACACACACACACACCACCGCTCAGTTCACACGAGTGTGATTTTTGCCAGACCCATGAAATGGGTAGGCCTACATAAGCAAATGTCGGTCTGTCTGTCCGGGTTTTCTATATAAAGGGTATATATGATGATGACATGATGATGACATGCCTACAAAAGGTATGATGTCATAAATGATGATGACAGACAGGGGGTCTGGCACAACCAGGTTGACCTGGTCTAGTTATTGTTGTTTTGGGTGAAAATGCGATCAATTTATTATTACTGTATATGTGATGTATGTACAAAAGAAGCTGCTACTCACATTATTGTACAACTTTTATTTCCCTAATGCTTCAATTGAAAAAATAAACAAAGTAAAAAATAAATAATACAGAATCAAGATTTGTGAACTGTTGCAGTGTTCACACTGACTATTAAAAAAAACACAACAGTGAAATATATAGTTATTATAGTTAGAGTTATCTTTATAGTTATTGTGCCCAGTGGGAATAGCGATTAACCCTACCTTTAAATATCTTATATAAAATAACCGATTGTAGCTAACCTTATAATAGCTTATACGTCAGCAATAATTTTCTGGGAAGGTTTCCCGCAGAATACGGATGCTGGGGTTTAAAGTGGTCATAAGCCTGATTGTGAAAGAGCTTTAGTGGCTGAGACATGACTGATGCATGAGTCACATGAATAAAAGACATTCATGTTTAACAGCGGGTCACTTGTGAGACACTCGCTATTCAAATCTCCATAACCTTTGAACCGCATGAGTTTAAGATGGATCCGAGTTCTCAGTCGCTACACGACTGACGTCATTTGGATTCAATGTGCGTCATGCACCGAAAATATGAGCCATCTACAAGCTTACAGCGCTATCTATCTCCTCCTGGGATTTTCGCGTGACGTGCACGAAACCTTTTTTACATGAACTTTGGACCAATACGGTCAGATCTGTCTCGGCGGATTTTTTTAAAAGTGAAACATTATTCTTTAATAATTCACTTAATATTGCAGTTTTATGCAAATTATTATTCTGCCTCTAAATCATACATGCAAAGTGACACGTTCATGGCGCTATACGAAGCGTTTGAAAATTCAAACTTTAAACGGGCATAAGTCATGCCTCGTTTCGTTTAAAGACATGCAACTTGCTTACACGCGTGCCTTGACTCAAGCGGAAGCCATCTGTGTCTTTGTTAAGTAAGCTCCCCACTTATATTTTCCGCCATTTTGAGCAGTTTGTAAAATGCTTAAACCCGCTTTTATTCCGGAATGTTTGCGTCACGTGCACAGAACTTGTTTTACATGAACTTTGGACCAATATCTAAAGATCTGTCAAATCAGATTTTTTTTTAATTGAAACATTCTTTTTTAATAATTCAATGAATATTGCAGTTTAATAAAAAATATTCTTCTGCTTCTAAAACATACATGCAAAGTAAAAATTTCATGATGAACTACTGTAGAGGGTTAGTCCAAATATCACTGAAACCAATCTTTTTTTTTTAAATGACTGGTCAATTATGAGTGATTGCCGTAGTGTAGTGGTAAGTGCCTGTGCCTGATATACGTAAGGTTGTGAGTTCAAACCCCATGTTGTGTTGTGTTGATGTTAACATCCTGGATGCCCATGGCATGTGCCTATGTCAAACTCTTTAATGTTGACTCGTCTGATCTAACTCCAGATCATGTTCATGTTTAAAATGAGCCCTTCTCTACTGGCCGTTATTTTTCTGTTCTGAGTGAAAGAAAATATGATCACTCGAAAATTTCAGAAATACTCAGATTACATTTACTGACGGCCGGAATGTAGACGGCACCCGGGAGCAGGTTGGGTTAGCGCCCCAGCCTGTGTCTTCCGTGAGGAAGAAGCCCAACAAATCCACGGTGAGGCCTTTAGGAGGGCCATTCAAGCCACAAGCGGAGCCTGCAGCACCACCTTGCCCAAGTGGAGCTTGCAGTACTACTACTGGCCAACCCTTGCGGCCCAACCACCTGCAGCAGCTGAATGGAATGTTTGGATCGGGAGTCTGGTGCAACGCACAGGTTCTGAACCTGGTGAGAGCAGGAGAGGACCTGGTGAGACGTAGGAGGGGCCCGGCCAGGAGTCAACCCATAGAGCCTAGTTCTTCCGTGCGCCAGAGTGGCGCTGCCCCCAATCCCGGCAGAGTAGTTCCGGTGCAGCACATCGAGTGACCCTGGTCTTTCCCTAATAGAACTGATCGTGGATAGCTACTGGGACGTAAGTCGGGACTTGATCAACCCCGGCTGGGTCACCTGGGCGAGGGTGTATGATGTTGCGAGACCCGAAACACCCGTTGACCCCAGGCTACATCACTGATGATACGTCCCAGTTGCATCCCCGTGATGTTTTTTGTCATTATTAGTTCTATTTATAGTGACTCATAGGAATAGACTATGTGACAACCAGGAATAGTTTGGTGACCACCGGAGAGTCAGTTGACGGCCGGAATGTAGACGGCACCCGGGAGCAGGTTGGGTTAGCGCCCCAGCCTGTGTCTTCCGTGAGGAAGAAGCCCAACAAATCCACGGTGAGGCCTTTAGGAGGGCCATTCAAGCCACAAGCGGAGCCTGCAGCACCACCTTGCCCAAGTGGAGCTTGCAGTACTACTACTGGCCAACCCTTGCGGCCCAACCACCTGCAGCAGCTGAATGGAATGTTTGGATCGGGAGTCTGGTGCAACGCACAGGTTCTGAACCTGGTGAGAGCAGGAGAGGACCTGGTGAGACGTAGGAGGGGCCCGGCCAGGAGTCAACCCATAGAGCCTAGTTCTTCCATGCGCCAGAGTGGTGCTGCCCCCAATCCCGGCAGAGTAGTTCCAGTGCAGCACATCGAGTGACCCTGGTCTTTCCCTAATAGGACTGATCGTGGATAGCTACTGGGACGTAAGTCGGGACTTGATCAACCCCGGCTGGGTCACCTGGGCGAGGGTGTATGATGTTGCGAGACCCGAAACACCCGTCGACCCCAGGCTACATCACTGATGATACGTCCCAGTTGCATCCTCGTGATGTTTTTTTTCATTACTCAGATTGATTTCACCCCAAGCCTCCAAAATATGAAAAAAATCAATAAAATCAAGGCACTCAGCCTATATAGAACGTTTTTTTTTTTTTTACAAACATGATTAACAGAGCCTGTGGCTGTCTGGTGTAGTGGTCAGGGCATATGCCTTTCATACAGAAGGTTGTTGGATCAAATCCCACCTGGGGTTAATATAAGCATAAAACCATGACATTTGGTAGACTTGTACAATTTGGGTCCTTGAACAATGTCTGATATGGAGCCTTCCCAAAAATGTCCCTCCTTGATGCATATTTTATATCTGCCATCACTAAATGATGTATTTTGCATCATAACTCGTGAACCAAGCATTATAATACAAACTGTGATGTCTACACCTATGTTGTGATGACCAAGGATTGCAATGATAACATGTACCAGCTCAGTGGCCTAGTGGTTCAAGTGTCTGCCCTGAGACTGGGAGATCTGGGTTCAAACCCTGGTCGGGTCATACCAAAGACTCTAGAAAATGGGACCCATTGCCTCCCTGCTTGGCACTCAGCATCAAGGGTTGGATTGGGGGTAATTCCCTGTGACATACTAGCGTCATGTCCAGGGGGTGTACTTGTACATCAATCTGCCTCACGCTACAGAAACAGGAGAATCATGGCTCGGCCGAGTCATATGGGCCTCATGGCTCGGCAAGGCTCGCTGACTTAAAATGTACAGCATCATAACTTTCTAGGTGAATATTATGAAGGTATTTTATGTCTGTTGCATATATAGTCTTTTGCATACATGTTGTGTAGAGGCCAATGTGTGCTTTTACCTATAACTCCACCGATTAGTGTAAAACTTTGTATGCATGCACACTTCCCAGAGGACAAGGAAAAACCTGTGCCCTGCATTTTTCACATCTGCCATTTATAGCACCACCAGAAGGCAGACTTACAGTATGTAAAACACATTCTTCGATATTAATCCTTCAGATTTTATCCGAAAATCACACAAATCAGTACACAGTATCTCTACAGTGATGTAATCATGACAGATTTGTCCGATATCATATTCTATCTAATTGGCTAACATTGAATTCCAAGGTTTGGAGGATTGCTCCTTTTTGAACAAAATGTCTCAAATCATGAACGCAGCCTGCTATGTGTGTGAGATTTTGCACACACATTCCCACTAGGCCAAGGTACAGATGCCACCCTTCTCACATTGGCCTGTTATAGCGCCACCAGCGGGTCAACTTTTGCAAACACATTTTTGGAACAAAATGCCTCAAATCCCGCATGCAGCGTCTGATTGCTGTGAAAGGCCCAAGAACGCATGGAACCCTTTTCACTTTGGCCTATTATAGAGTCACCAGTAGGCCAAAAAAACCACCTGACCTGCCGGAGACCTGTTCGGAAGAACACTGCTTCTAGTTTTTCTTTGATTTCTTCTTTGCTTTCCCTTGATGCTTTTTAGCTTCCCTGCTTTTTATGGCTTGGCCACTTTATCGCTGCTTGCAGCTATATTTTTTATTATTACTAGTAAGACACCTGAGGGTGACTTGCGACCTCAGGGTGATCTGGCCAACCACAGCGTTTCTCTGACGATTCTAGTTGTTGTCATTCTGGGGGGAGTTTGTTCATGTTTTTGTGAGGGTATCAACCCTAGGAGACACGGGAGAACATGCAAACTCCACATAGAAAGGCCCTATCGCCAACCCCACCTAGGGTCTGGGCGCTGATGACGTGGAGGGAGGAACACGCCCCCCATATATGTCCTTAATATTGGTAACACCAGTAAGACTCCCTAATCGGGAGATAAGCGACCGTTGGTCGCTTATCTCCACAAATATCACAACCTCCACCTCTCACGTCATACGGGTAGCCATAGTTACACCTGGAATGTTGAATCTCCATATATGGAGATAACCTACGCATCACACAAAGTCTGACCTCACCAGCCCATACTTGGGCATGGACGACTTATATCTCCATATACGGAGATGGCCATATATGGAGATACGATGACATCACAGAGTCCACAGCTGATGATGTGGCGTGATGTCATACAATACACAAACAAGCCCTATATAAAGGGGCAATTCTCACCAGGGAAGAGAGCATTGCCTGGAATGTTGAATCTCCATATATGGAGATAACCTACGCATCACACAAAGTCTGACCTCACCAGCCCATACTTGGGCATGGACGACTTATATCTCCATATACGGAGATGGCCATATATGGAGATACGATGACATCACAGAGTCCACAGCTGATGATGTGGCGTGATGTCATACAATAAACAAACAAGCCCTATATACTGATGCGATACGATGACATCACAGAGTCCACAGCTGATGATGTGGCGTGATGTCATACAATAAACAAACAAGCCCTATATACTGATGCGGAGATATGAGCAGGGCAAAGGTGTGACGTGTGACGTGTGACCGACCGACCGACCGACCGACGGACGGACGGACGGCCGGTGGAGGTTTTCATAGTAAACTGCTCCCTGACGGTCGCAATAATATCCTTAATAATGTCCTTAACCGTTTTACTGCCAGATGCTTTATTTATTTATTGGGTCTTTTGCCAGCAAAAAGCGGCTTACCATTGCGATGTTATAGTAGATAGATAGACGTTTTTTTTTTTTTTTTTATTATTATTGCGCAACATGCACTTTGGCGGACCTGGCAGCAGAGGGCGGCGTCATGCAAGAATTAATGTGAATTTGGCCGTGGTGAGTTGCCATCCATTGAGACCAGTCACTCCCCACAGAGCCACAGGGCCAGAGAAATCAACACGGAAGTGAATTGGTCTCCGTTGATGTTAACGCATAATGGATTTTTTTACACCATCATCGCGGCAGATGTGTTTACAGTACACGGCGGCGCGACCCCTCATCATCTTACGGACATCAACAAGGTAAACGAACGAACGGCCGTATTGACTTTGCTCGACGTTCAGAATTGGGGCGAACGTTAACGTCCGTAGCAGTAAAACAGTTAATATTGACAATATAGGAATCTCCATAATGGGCATAAAACGTACGTAAGTAATGCCAAGCAGGGCCTTGGTGAGTTAAGGCCTTGGTTTAATGCCTGTGGATCTCCATATATGGGCATAAGGGGGTACCCTAACATTCTCATTTTCGGCCTGGGATTTATGACATCAGAAATCTCCATGTATGGGCATAAAAGGTTTTTTTCTTTTTCTGGGAATGACCATATGGACTTTTTATTTTATCCTTTATTAATAATAATATGTATCCATATACATACAATAAATGTTATGCCCATACATGGAGATGGGCATTAAAAAAACGTACATTAATTAATAATGCCAAGCAGGGCCTTGGTGAGTTAGGGCCTTGGTTTGATGCCTGTGGATCTCCATATATGGGCCATATATGGTACTATAACATTCTCATTTTCTACCTCAGAAATCTCCATGTATGGAAATAAAAAGTTTTTTTTTTCTTTTTCTGGGAATGACCATATATGGACTTTTATACCCTGAGAAATCTCGTAGCTTGTCTGACTGTCAGTACAGGAAGTGATGTCACGTGACATCCTTTTTATGCCCATATATGAGTCATTCTGTACCACATCACTGTGACACACTGACATCACTTCCTGTACAGCCAGACAGTCAGACAAGCTATGAGGTTTTTCGCGCCAATTCTTGGCCATATGGCCAGTGATGTATATGGGACCAGTTACTCATGTTATATTCCTGGCCTAGGGGTTACAGGGAACACAACAAAGAACAGGGGGAGACGCAGTCAAAACAAAATTTAAACAATCTATTAAATAATTAAGTTTAAATAAACATACCAAGATTGAAGGTGAGGTGTGGAAATCAGTAAAGTCAGTGGTGAAGTGCATGTGGGTGGGTGACGTGACGTAACGTTTTCGCTGTCCTCGGTGTCAAACATGTATAAATAAAAAATATATTTGTCAAAAACCTTCTGAATATTGTGCAGGACATTAAGCTTTATGTGAACTTACTCAAGATTAAAACATTTCATTCCTCATTTCTTCAGAATCTTCAACCAAACATGGCAAAACTCATATGGTGTGACTGTCCTGACCTTGTTTCTCAAAGTGGGAACTTGAATAAAACTAAGAAAAAGAATTGCTAAAAATCATTTGAAAATGAATTTAGGCTAAAAAAAATGTCTATTTTGAGCCTATATCTTTTCAAAGTCAAAGCATAATGTTTTCAGTCATTTCTGATCAAAAACATTTTGTCCCCCAACCCAAAATCATTTGGTGTGACACTAGTTTGGAAAAATTAAACAGGCAATTATTTGGACACCTATTGGCTAGAGAGGTCCTTCTTCTGTAAGGCTATTCAGCACTCCCAGCACAACTGCAAGACAGGTGTCTGAGGTGAGTTATGATTTTAACATTTTCATGAAATGCCATCTTGTTGAAACGTTGACAAACTCACCATTCTGGATGTCTTTTGGTGTGACACCTTTTCTTTAAAAAAAGCTTAAGTTATTTGAAGTTTTGGTCATATTTCCATGTAGATCTAGGCTGCTTTGTTATAGCTAGCATGCTGTTAGCATGCTAATGTGTACATAGTAGCCTCAAGGTAAACCTAAATGGAGAAAACAGTAATATGGTGTGACACTTAATCATATGGTGTGACATGTCTGCTTGTCACACCATATGACTTGACTGTCACACCATATGATTTATACTGTATTTAACTACAGATATAACAACAAATAACAAAGTTCCATGTTTCTTTTGTACATTTAAACATTTGTTTTAAACATTTTTACATAAAATGTAATTTAGCTTCATTCAGTGATACTTCAAATTCATCAGACAGAGCAGAAACCCCTTCACAGAAACCTTAACATATTGTTTCAATCTAAACAATATTTTCTCTTTGTCTTAAACTATACATTGCATTTTCTTTTGTCAGCTGGAAAATGACAAGTGCTGAGAGAACGAGAAAGTACAGGGAGAAACTAAACAATGACCCAGCAAGGAGAGAGGAGCCAAAGGGGCGAGACTGCATTTTCTACGAAGAGCAGGAGGTTGTCTGTGGCATAGCAGAACCGCAACAAGGCAGCCGGTTTGCTACCCTCACCAAATACGACTGGCTGATGTACAATACAGTCTAAATGTATAATCTAATCTGATCTAATACTTTTGTACTTTCACTCACTGGACTGGACAGTGGACAGTGTTAAGGTAGGACCCGAGACAAAACTAGCGTAAATAGCTGATCTACAAGCTCTCAACACGTTGTGCTGCGAGAGCTTGTAGATCAGCTATTTTCGGAGTTGCGCAACCCAGCACTCTTTAGCTAGTGGAGATGTGGTGTAATGTCATGATTCCTAATTACATTTGTTCAACACAAAATGCTGTGTTCAAGTTCAGGAGACTTCGGAAAAAAGCAATTTACCTGAATGCTGAGTTCTGTTTCCACTAATTGGTGTTAATAAAATGTTGCCTTCAATGCCTTGGCTCCAAGTGTGGCTATGCGCCTTATTGTCCCTTTAGGATCCTTCTGCCGTGGGCCGGCAGAAGACTCAGGTGTGCGTAGCATTCCTGTGCACATCCTCATCATCCATCTACTACTACAATTCTTTCTTATCCCATGTTAAAGCCCTACAATAATATCCTGTTCAGAAATATTAAGGCCATGTTATCCTGGGTAATTGTTTAATCAATCAGTAGTTCAGTTCAGTACTCACTAATAGGTAGGTTAAAACACAGTTTGCTTTGACACATGAAGATATGATCATACGGTGTGACACTAAATCATTTGGTGTGACATTCCAAATAGTGAGAAATCATACCTTTATTAATGATTAAACCAAAAAAATGTTTATGGATTACATAGAGAATATTATCAGGAAGAGTCACAAATATTTGTGTAATTTTAGAGAAAGTTTTGACAGAATACATTTAAAATATGTTGTAAGATCATGAACATGGGCCTCACACAGAGTGTCGATTATGAAAAGAATATACAGATATAATTAATTTTCAAAAAACTATAGTGGATCACTGGTTAGTTATGATAAAGGACTTTGATAAAGTGAGTAACTTAAGAAAGATGTACTCCATTTTCATTTTATGAACAATTATTTTCATGTCACACCATATGACGATTTTAGGCACAAGTACAACAAACTGCTGAATAAAGTCTGATTCCAATAAAATATCTAAAAACAAAATGTATTTCCATAAGGTTGAGAGTGAGTAGAACAAAAGTAAATAACTTTTATGCCTGCAATTTAAAGTTTTTTTAAAAACACATTTTTTGGGGCGTCACGTCACTGACCCATGTATGGATGAGTGAGGGATGTAGTGTGTGAGTGTTGCATGTGTTAACAGAAATGGCAAAACTAAGGGGAATGGTGGGAGAGGAGCTGGAGTGAGGAGAGCTGGGAGAGGACTGGGGAAGCAGGCTTTTATAGAGGCATGTCATACTGATGTCAGCAGTGTGATGTCATACTGATGCGGAGATATGAGCAGGGCAAAGGTGTGACGTGTGACGTGTGACCGACCAACGGACGGACGGCCGGTGGAGGTTTTGATACTAAACTGCGACCTGACGGTCGCAATCACACTGCTGACATCAGATGACATCACACCGTACACAAATGACCCTTATATAAGACCGGCATTATCTACTGACAGATTAGTAACAAGATGTCAAAATCGTCTAGGAAGGATGGTGTGAGTCATGCTGGCACCCTTCGCGGCAGGAGGAAGCTGGTGCAATCGACCCCTTGGCTTGTCGGGACCCCTGCCTACTAACGGGGTGGCAGGCTATCACCTCAGACTAGAACCCGTACGGGGTGGCCGACACCAGCCCATTGACAAGAGAGAGGCCTTGATGTCCCTTTACACTTTGATGGGGTGGCCAGTTGACTAAGAGTTTCCGTTTGGGCCTTCTCGATATTGTACAGATTTCCACGGGAAATCTGGGGGTGG
This sequence comes from Nannobrachium achirus, assembly GCF_963921795.1. Taxonomy (NCBI): domain Eukaryota; kingdom Metazoa; phylum Chordata; class Actinopteri; order Myctophiformes; family Myctophidae; genus Nannobrachium; species Nannobrachium achirus. The sequence continues at coordinate 17,228,215 of NC_137823.1, read as the reverse complement.
CTGTTACAAAGACCCTCACTCACCTTCACGTCATGTGGCTAGTCGTTAGGTAGCCATAGTTACACGTTGAAGGTTGAATCTCCAGATATGGAGATGACCAACACATCCCTCCATATATGGAGATAACCGACGAATCTCACTAAGTCTGACCTCACAAGCCCCATATTTGGACACGAACAACATATAACTCCATATATAGAGACATAGCTGCTGACATCAGTATGACATCACACTGCTGACATCAGTATGACATCACACCGTACACAAATGACCCTTATATAAGACCGGCATTATCTACCGACAGATTGTGGAGATAAGCGACCAACCGATTAGGGAGTCTTACTGGTTAGGTATTTGCTAATATTATATTAATAATTGCAAATATTAAAAGGTTCTGAATAACAAACGTTATTTAATTGGTTGTAATAATATTTCTTACAGTTTAAATAACCGTAAGAAAGGAAATAAGACTATTTGCAAAAGGGAAATGTGTTATTAAAATATTTCTGATAAGTACATACATTCTTTGTTCAAGTTTAAACTGTTAAAAGTTAAGAATATCACGTGGGTCAACTTACCCCTTTACTTGGATCAACTTACCCCTCACCTGGGGCAAGTTGAACCACATGACCACTTTCTTTTAATGGGTCATATTGTTATGGTCCTTTGTCATAGACACTTACTTAACATTTCAAATGATAGCAGACATCCTGAAATATGTCTAGATGTTTTGAATTTACTGCCATCTCACTTTTTCTTGCTTCCAGGTCAACATAAGCAAAAAGTGGTTCATCTTACCCCGTTCTCCCCCTATAAACAGCTGCTAAAACTGCTAAAAGTTGAGCAATTGTGTACAGTATATATTAGGCCTACTATTAGTGTGCAGAGTAGGCCTAGCCTAGCAGCATCTAGCATATTAACCATCATGTAACAATTGTCATTGAAGTAGCAGGACATGACAGATAATATTTTATCTAGGCCTAGATAGTAGCTTAACTAGCTTTTATGATTGTTTGGACTGAGTGGTGACACAACTACAAAGACCACAGCACTGCAATATACATACTCTGTTACAAGTAAAGGTCTGTAATTCAAAATGTACAAGAGTGTACTTAAAGTATCAAAAGTAAAAGTACAAAATGATCTACAAGCTCACAGTGCTCACTCACACTGCCATCAAACATTGTACTTAAGTACTGTACTTGAGTAGATCTACTTGGTTACTTTACACCACTATTGGAAAGGAAAGGTCTGACTAACTATGTGTACTGTAGAGGGTACAACAATGAACAAAGTGTTCTACTGTAACTGTGGTCATGGTCATCAATCCACATGTATGTAGAGAACCTCGAGTTGAGATTAAGTACTGTACTTGAGTAAATCTACTTGGGTTACTATTGGAAAGGAAAAGGTCTAACTCTGAGAGGGTACAACATGGAACAAAGTGTTCTACTGTGGTCATGGTCATCAATCCACATGTATGTAGAGAAACTTGAGTTGAGAACCAACCAGCAGTAACCTGACTTTCGCCAGATGGTGGCAGCATTGCGTATGCCTGCATAACGCTCTGCTTTTACCATCTGGGCTCGCTCCGGCAGAACCGATGTAAGGGGCGGGCCATTTTTTCAAATTCTATAGCAGGTGATTGGATATGGCCGTCTCTCTATCCAACCACTCATATTGGCCTGTCTGCATGACGTTGCACCCAGAATCCGCCTCCTGGGTTTCCACGTGGTCTGCAATCAGACTCTATTGGCTCAGAGCCGCTCAGAGCCCGCCCATAGCTGCCGCTGATTGGTCCGGCCCGGGACTTTACGAGTGTTATCAACTCTGCCGGAGCGAGCCCAGATGGTAAAAGCAGAGCGTTATGCAGGCATACGCAATGCTGCCACCATCTGGCGAAAGTCAGGTTAAACCAGCAGTGTGTGTTTAAACAACAACCTACTTGCTTGACGCCTTTAGCCCGCGGTGTAGTGCTGTGTAGTCTTTTTGAGCGTTAACGTTTTAGTTTTACAACGCGGTTTTACACCGCGGTGGATAGCCTTCCACCGCGGACCCGACTCTGATACGGGCTTTACTCTCTCTCTCCTCCACTGTCCTTCCTTGCATGCTCCTAGCTGTCTCAGGCCGCACTCAGACTGGAACGTTCTGTGTTCAGTGCGAGTCTGTTCCGTTTGGAAAGTCTGTTCCAAAAAAGAATACATTTCCCACAATGCTTTGCGGACGTGGGCCGTCCAGCGAGAGGCGGAAGTGTAAGTGGATTTCGAGCGTGTAGTCTTTTTGGAGTTGGCGTCGGTGGACAGTACTGCTGCTGCTTGGTGACACCTGTTGGGCAAAATGTTGTTTAGAGGACGCAAAAGGGCGCTTGTATTGGCGGTGTTGGTGGCGAGGAGAAGGAGAAGGAGGGAGAAGCGGCTTGAAATGGCCAGGAGAACGAGGGAAGAGGAGAGACAGCGCGATGATCACTGCAGACCGAAGGCTCAACGCACTGTAGTGTAGTGGACTACAAGTGTGCTCTGCCCAGTTTCGCCGCAGAACGGTGGTTCTCTCCTATTGGTTGGCAGCTGAACCCTGCCTTCTGTCTCATCAAGTGCAGCTTGTCTGCTCCCCAGTGCTCGCCTACAACTGTCTCTGTGCGAGTCGTGAGCAAGTTGGACGCAACCACACAACACCACACGACTCGCACTCGACTTCAAACCACTCGACTTCCATCCGGAATGCATTGTGCTGTGCCTGCCCCCCGCCTCCCCCACACGACACGCACTCGTTTTTATGCCTTTAGGTCTGTAGCCGGCCTCAGGCTGCACTCACACTCTTACGCACTCTTACGCACTAAGTTCAGTCAAAGTTGTGTGTTCAGTCAAAGTCTGTTCCAAAAAAGAATACATTTCCCACAATGCTTTGCGGAAGTGGGCGGTTCTGCTTGAGGAGGAAGCAGATATGGTATTTGGCCATGTAGTTCTTTTGGAGGTGTCATCGGGTGAAGGCAGAGTACCTGCTGCTTTTTGGTGACAGGTAAAATGGATTTACAAGCTCACAGTGTGCCACCATGCGACACGTTTTGAGCTTGTAGATCTGCTATTTAAAACAGTTTCTTTTAACAAAATATTTGTATGTTTCAGTATTGATACTTTTATTTAAGCAATAATTTTGAGATTTTTTTTCACCACTGTATAAATCTTTCATTTTATTATGAATAGCACATTCAATCAATTGCATCTGTGTAGGCATCACTGTCACCATGTATGACATGTAAATACATATTTGTAATATTCATTGTTATTGTCGAATGTTTACTGTTACACACACTTAACTTTAATTTATTTATAATATTTTTCGTTCTGAAATGGAGGTTTCATGTCACTGCAGTGCAGACAGGCTCTGCTGCTGTGGAGTACTAAACTACAAGTGAACACACCTGTGTGGGATTGCATCATGGCCTCTCTGTCCTATTGGTTGGCAGTTGAACCCTGCCCTTCTGTCTCATCAAGTGCAGCTGGTCTGCCCTCTAATGCTTGCCTACAACAGTCCCTGTGCTTGTGTGCTTGTGCTTGTGTGCTTGTGTACTTGTGTGCTTGTGCTTAAGCAACACCACAGGACTCTCACAAGCACTCAAACCATGTGACTTCCATCCGGAATGCGTTGTGCTGTCTCTGCCCCCCGCTCCCCCCACACAACTCTCACTAGCACTTTGTGCTTGTCTGTGCTTGACAGTGTGTAGCCGGCCTCACACATATGCTGCTGTGTGTGTGTGTGTGTGTGTGTGTGTGTGTGTGTGTGTGTGTGTGTGTGTGTGTGTGTGTGTGTGTGTGTGTGTGTGTGTGTGTGTGTGTGTCAGTCAGGCAGGCCAGGGGGTGTGTCTCTCTTGGAAGGTGTGGGACTGGTCACTGGTGTCATGTTACTGAGCCAGGCCAGCTAGCAGCAGCAGAGCTCAGCTCTGCTGCCACACAGAGCCACTGTGTGAATTTAATTAACTGAGTTTTTGCACAAGTAAAGCACAATCAAGGATGCACTGCACTGGCTGTAGCTGGCCTGAGGCTAGGGGAAATTTATTTAGCCTTTTTTTTCATTTTTTTCTTTTTTTCGGCGGCGCGGCGGCGGCGCAGGCCACCGGGAATCGGCCCGGCGCTCCCGACGGCCAATCCGGGCCTATATGGTACCATAACATTCTCATTTTCGACCTGGAATTTATGACATCAGAAATCTCCATGTATGGACATAAAAAGTTTTTTTCTTTTTGTGGGAATGACCATATATGGACTTTTATACCCTGAGAAATCTCGAAGCTTGTCTGACTGTCAGTACAGGAAGTGATGTCATGTGACATCCTTTTTATGCCCATATACATCACTGTGACTCACTGACATCACACTGACATCACTTCCTCCACAGCCAGACAGTTAGACAAGCTACAAGGTCTTTCTGTACCTTGAGAAGTCCAGGGATGTCATCGGTGGTGATGAGGTTGGCAATGGCTGTAATAACGGCACAGTCTTTGGACTGGTGGTTAGTCCAATCCACAGGAGCAGGGCTAAGCATCTTGTCCTCAAGCAGCGAATCCAGCTCTTTTCGCAGAGCCTTGATGTAAACAGCGATACACTTGGGGGACCTGAAGACGATCCACTGGCCGACAGCAATGGTCTCATCATCTCCGTCTTTCTGGATGGTGATGTCTCCGCCAAAGAACAGCAGCGAAAGCGGAGACACCATTGTACGATCATGCAGGAAGATACAACTGGTCCTCATCTTGAGGTGGTAGATGAGCCAAGTATGGTTGAACTGAGTTTCCTCAAAATTGACAGACTTGGGATGGATACACACCTTCCCATCAGGCTGAGTGTAAACCTCTGGCCTCTTTCTGTACATTGGTCTTATCATAGCCACCTTGGGATATAATCCAGCCACAATCACCGCTTTGACCAACTTTTCATTTTCTGCATTGACATTGGATTTGTGGTCTTTGGGGTTTCTGCTACTGACAAAGCCTATTGACATTAGGAGCTCGGCAAATTTACCCTTCAAGCTGTGCAGCATCTGGAGTGTATTGGCTGACAGGAAGTTTTCCCAACAGTAGTCCCTCTCATATCTGGCTCCACGCCGTTTAGCCTCCTCCCAGCCCTGGAAGGCATTGACAATAGTTAGATGGTCACTTTTCGAATTTCTGGACAGGATCTTTCTCATCCTGCCTGCCTCCTCCTGCTTGCCCAGAGGTATGAAGAAAGGATCCTTGAAGCTGAGTGAGGCAGCGATTGTGAGGACAGGGTCAAGGCAGCCCAGCAGGGCTCCAAACAGGATTAGTTTCCCGATGTGAGGCTCCACAGGCAAACGAGCCAGGTGATAGCCCAGTGCTGTCAGATTCTCAGTATGGTCCAAGGCATTCAGGTGTGTGAGGTGTTTAATGGTCAGACTGACTGCCTTTTCAGTGGGAGGGTCCAGGGCTTTCGCCAGGAACTCGCCTATAGGCCCCAGCTTCAGGATCTTGATCTGCAAGCAGAGCTCCTCCAGTGGTGTTCGCATGATCTCTGGGAGTTGATAGGAATCCAATAGGCTAGCCCTCAGACTTTTGTATAAGTGATAGCACTTTCCTGGACACACCCTGCCAGCACGCCCTTTCCTTTGCTTGGCATTGGCCAGGCTGACCCAGTCAGCTGCCATGGTCCTGATGTTATTGTCTGTGTCATAGTTGGTCTCTTTGATCTTCCCTCCATCTATCACAAACACAACGTCATCAATGGTGATGCTTGTCTCAGCTATGTTGGTAGCAATCACAATCTTCCTTACACCAGGGGAGGCCTCTTGAACACCCGAGTCTGGTTCACCATAGGCATCAGGGAGTGTAGTGGAATAATGACAAACCGATCTGATCTGAACATCTGCTGAGCCTTTAGAAGGTCATGGAGACTACCGATGTCACTCCAACCAGGCAGGAAGACCAAGATGGCGCCTTCCTTCTCGTTGAGTGCAATATGACGAATCAGTTCCCTGATTAACTCCAGGTCAATGTCGTCATTATTGTCCAACATCTTCAGCGTCTCAATGGTTTTGTGAGAGTATCTACCCTGTAAGTCGCGCATAAATTTGGGGAAGCTCTCTTCATATTCAGCCTCTATCTGCTCCCTCTCCGGTCGGTACTGGTGCCCCTGCTTAAACTTCTTGTTCCTTGAGGGCCATCTGTCCTGCCTCTGGGGGTGATACCTGGTCATCTCCACCACATGCTCTAGGAAGAAATCCTCCACTGAGAACGTCAACCCTGGGATGTGGAACATTGGACAGTCGTCAAAGTATTTGGAGAACTTTTCGGCATTGAGAGTGGCACTCATGAGGTTGACCTTGAGGTCCTTTCGGATTATGAGCAGGTCTTTCACGATGGTGATGAGAACATCAGATTGGAGGTTCCTCTCGTGTATCTCATCCAGAACAAGGTGGCTGATCGTGGACAATAATGAATCAGAGCGTAGCCACTGAAGAACAATGCCTGTTGTACAGTAGAGCACAGAACCTTGTTTCCGTGGTAAACGGCTCTGCAGGCGAACCTGATAACCACAAGATTTCCCAACAGTTTCTGCCCTTTCTGCTGCCACACGCTCTGCTATAGAGATAGCACTGATCCTTCGGGGCTGAGTGCAGACCACCCTACAGAGGGAGCCCATCCCTCGGTTGATGTAGTCGTCAAGGATGAACTGGGTGACCTGGGTGGTCTTTCCACAGCCTGTCTCCCCACTCACCACCACGACACTGTTAGAGTTGATCAACTCTACCAGTTCCTCTTTCTTGCTGTAAGACGGGAGTTTTTCCCTGAACTTCAGCATATTCTGGTACTTTGGGTCTCCTTTCTTGCTGTTCAGATCTTTCTTCAAGTAGTCGTCCTGTGTTTCATTTCTGACCACTTCCTGAAACAGGTATTCCATATCCTCCTCTTTCCCTAGGATGTTCCCTTTCTCCTCATCTGCAACATCATCCTGCTTCCTGACAGCTCCAGCCTTTGCGTAAAACAGACCAGTCTTGCGTCCCTTCAGGTGTGGTGGCGGACGCTCTCTCTTGGACTGGTCACCCACCCCAACAACGGGAGATTTTACAGCATGGTGACCACCCCTATCACCCTTTCCCCATCCTTCCCTGTATCCCGAGCTTTTTCCTCTTATCCCACCCACCATTATATTCATCACTCATATTTATTACCGTGTTGTACAAATGGTATGTGGTGAGGACTTTGAGCTGATATACAGATCATTAAATGATCTGGTGATCTGGTCATCTAGTGATGTCATGGTATGTCACAGATTTTGTGACATACCATAGCATCACCAGCCATTATGGAATATTTTACAGCATGGCACACTCTAGAGGCCTAGAAGACCAGTCGCGTGTCCATCCGTTCCATCCACTGCTAATCTTGCAAACCATTGTTGGGCAAGACTGACGTCATCAACATGGTGTAAGAGATCCACAGGTAATTAACAGCATAGCTCCTAATAGGCGAGCCATCTAGAAGAGGGTCTGTCATGTCTGTGTGTGTCCACAGCTAATCACACAAATTTCGATCAGCACAATATTTTTGTGCATTCTGCTAGTAGGCCAAGGAAGTAACCTACCGTCCCTCCATATTTGGGCAAAACTGGTGTCATCAATATGAAGTTACACGCCTTTATTAGACCTTGTCTTTAAAAATTAGTTATCTCCATACATGGAGTTCCATGCTCATACGGACACTCATACGGACATAGGGACCTACACACAGAGCCATACATAGGAGTGGTTAGCACTGCCCTAAAGTGTTACCCTAACCTCGCGTCACCAGGCTTTCTGGGGGAAAGCCTGGTCTTCGTTTACTAAACAGGTCGTTTGATCCGGTCTAGACCGGATGGCATCCTTTGTAGTCAAAACGGACACACTTTGGCAGGAAACACCAAACCGGAATCAGTTTTAACCCAAAACAACAACTACTTGCGTATGTGCTAACCTCGCGTCACCAGGCTACGCATGTGCTAACTGCCATCCGCTCCCGACCGGATCAAAAGCCCGAAATTGGAAGCGATCCCAGGCTACTGTTACCCTAGCCAACTATTTGGCTATGGTAACAGTAGGCCTATAGGGTAGGGTAACTATAGAAGTGCACACAAAATAAATAAGGGTAATAATAATAAGTAGGGTAATAATCAAAGTCGTGTACACTGTAGGGAGCTACAATGGAAAAAACTATGGCTCGTGTACCAACCGGTGACTTTGTACACGACTTCGTACATTTCCCATAGATTCTATGGGACTTGAACACTTGCTCCTGCCCTTCGTGTACACGATCTGTGCCGTCTATAGTTTCTCAATGGGGGGCAGCAGAGAGCCATATGTACACAGGCCCTAGTTGGTGTTCACGACCAGTAGTTTTACATGAACCCTCAGAGGGACACTGTGGGCTTATCAAGTGGTCCGTGGTGGTTCTCAAAGTGAGGTCGGGGGACCCTCAGAGGGACACTGTGGACTTATCAAGTGATCCATGGTCGGTTCTCAAAGTGAGGTCGGGGGACCCTCAGAGGGACACTGTGGGCTTATCAAGTGGTCCGTGGTGGTTCTCAAAGTGAGGTCGGGGGACCCTCAGAGGGACACTGTGGGCTTATCAAGTGGTCCATGGTCGGTTCTCAAAGTGAGGTCGGGGGACCCTCAGAGGGACACTGTGGGCTTATCAAGTGGTCCATGGTCGGTTCTCAAAGTGAGGTCGGGGGACCCTCAGAGGGACACTGTGGGCTTATCAAGTGGTCCGTGGTGGTTCTCAAAGTGAGGTCGGGGGACCCTCAGAGGGACACTGTGGGTTTATCAAGTGGTCCATGGTCGGTTCTCAAAGTGAGGTCGGGGGACCCTCAGAGGGACACTGTGGGCTTATCAAGTGGTCCATGGTCGGTTCTCAAAGTGAGGTCGGGGGACCCTCAGAGGGACACTGTGGGCTTATCAAGTGGTCCGTGGTGGTTCTCAAAGTGAGGTCGGGGGACCCTCAGAGGGACACTGTGGGTTTATCAAGTGGTCCATGGTCGGTTCTCAAAGTGAGGTCGGGGGACCCTCAGAGGGACACTGTGGGCTTATCAAGTGGTCCGTGGTGGTTCTCAAAGTGAGGTCGGGGGACCCTCAGAGGGACACTGTGGGCTTATCAAGTGGTCCGTGGTCGGTTCTCAAAGTGAGGTCGGGGGACCCTCAGAGGGACACTGTGGGCTTATCAAGTGGTCCGTGGTCGGTTCTCAAAGTGAGGTCGGGGGACCCTCAGAGGGACACTGTGGGCTTATCAAGTGGTCCGTGGTGGTTCTCAAAGTGAGGTCGGGGGACCCTCAGAGGGACACTGTGGGCTTATCAAGTGGTCCATGGCCGGTTCTCAAAGTGAGGTCGGGGGGCCCACAGTGTCCCTCTGAGGGGACACGGCACAGACCGTGTACACGAAGGGCAGGAGCAAGTGTTCAAGTCCCATAGAATCTATGGGAAATGTACACAGGCGTGTACAAAGTCACCAGTAGTTTTACATGAACCCTCAGAGGGACACTGTGGGCTTATCAAGTGGTCCATGGTCGGTTCTCAAAGTGAGGTCGGGGACCCTCAGAGGGACACTGTGGGCTTATCAAGTGGTCCATGGTCGGTTCTCAAAGTGAGGTCGGGGACCCTCAGAGGGACACTGTGGGCTTATCAAGTGGTCCATGGTCGGTTCTCAAAGTGAGGTCGGGGGACCCTCAGAGGGACACTGTGGGCTTATCAAGTGGTCCATGGTCGGTCCTCAAAGTGAGGTCGGGGGACCCTCAGAGGGACACTGTGGGCTTATCAAGTGGTCCATGGTCGGTTCTCAAAGTGAGGTCGGGGGACCCTCAGAGGGACACTGTGGGCTTATCAAGTGGTCCATGATCGGTCCTCAAAGTGAGGTCGGGGGACCCTCAGAGGGACACTGTGGGCTTATCAAGTGGTCCATGGTCGGTTCTCAAAGTGAGGTCGGGGGAACCTCAGAGGGACACTGTGGGCTTATCAAGTGGTCCAAGGTCGGTTCTCAAAGTGAGGTCGGGGACCCTCAGAGGGACACTGTGGGCTTATCAAGTGGTCCATGGTCGGTTCTCAAAGTGAGGTCGGGGGACCCTCAGAGGGACACTGTGGGCTTATCAAGTGGTCCGTGGTCGGTTCTCAAAGTGAGGTCGGGGACCCTCAGAGGGACACTGTGGGCTTATCAAGTGGTCCGTGGTCGGTTCTCAAAGTGAGGTCGGGGGACCCTCAGAGGGACACTGTGGGCTTATCAAGTTTCCGTGGTCGGTTCTCAAAGTGAGGTCGGGGGACCCTCAGAGGGACACTGTGGGCTTATCAAGTGGTCCGTGGTCGGTTCTCAAAGTGAGGTCGGGGGACCCTCAGAGGGACACTGTGGGCTTATCAAGTGGTCCGTGGTCGGTTCTCAAAGTGAGGTCGGGGGACCCTCAGAGGGACACTGTGGGCTTATCAAGTGGTCCGTGGTGGTTCTCAAAGTGAGGTCGGGGGACCCTCAGAGGGACACTGTGGGCTTATCAAGTGGTCCATGGCCGGTTCTCAAAGTGAGATCGGGGGGCCCACAGTGTCCCTCTGAGGGGACACGGCACAGACCGTGTACACGAAGGGCAGGAGCAAGTGTTCAAGTCCCATAGAATCTATGGGAAATGTACACAGGCGTGTACAAAGTCACCAGTAGTTTTACATGAACCCTCAGAGGGACACTGTGGGCTTATCAAGTGGTCCATGGTCGGTTCTCAAAGTGAGGTCGGGGACCCTCAGAGGGACACTGTGGGCTTATCAAGTGGTCCATGGTCGGTTCTCAAAGTGAGGTCGGGGACCCTCAGAGGGACACTGTGGGCTTATCAAGTGGTCCATGGTCGGTTCTCAAAGTGAGGTCGGGGGAACCTCAGAGGGACACTGTGGGCTTATCAAGTGGTCCATGGTCGGTCCTCAAAGTGAGGTCGGGGGACCCTCAGAGGGACACTGTGGGCTTATCAAGTGGTCCATGGTCGGTTCTCAAAGTGAGGTCGGGGGACCCTCAGAGGGACAATGTGGGCTTATCAAGTGGTCCATGATCGGTCCTCAAAGTGAGGTCGGGGGACCCTCAGAGGGACACTGTGGGCTTATCAAGTGGTCCATGGTCGGTTCTCAAAGTGAGGTCGGGGGAACCTCAGAGGGACACTGTGGGCTTATCAAGTGGTCCATGGTCGGTTCTCAAAGTGAGGTCGGGGACCCTCAGAGGGACACTGTGGGCTTATCAAGTGGTCCATGGTCGGTTCTCAAAGTGAGGTCGGGGGACCCTCAGAGGGACACTGTGGGCTTATCAAGTGGTCCATGGTCGGTTCTCAAAGTGAGGTCGGGGGACCCTCAGAGGGACACTGTGGGCTTATCAAGTGGTCCGTGGTGGTTCTCAAAGTGAGGTCGGGGGACCCTCAGAGGGACACTGTGGGCTTATCAAGTGGTCCATGGCCGGTTCTCAAAGTGAGGTCGGGGGGCCCACAGTGTCCCTCTGAGGGGACACGGCACAGACCGTGTACGCGAAGGGCAGGAGCAAGTGTTCAAGTCCCATAGAATCTATGGGAAACGTACACAGGCGTGTACAAAGTCACCAGTAGTTTTACATGAACCCTCAGAGGGACACTGTGGGCTTATCAAGTGGTCCATGGTCGGTTCTCAAAGTGAGGTCGGGGACCCTCAGAGGGACACTGTGGTCCATGGTCGGTTCTCAAAGTGAGGTCGGGGGACCCTCAGAGGGACACTGCGGGCTTATCAAGTTGTCCATGGTCAGTTCTCAAAGTGAGGTCGGGGGACCCTCAGAGGGACACTGTGGGCTTATCAAGTGGTCCATGGTCGGTTCTCAAAGTGAGGTCGAGGGACCCTCAGAGGGACACCGTGGGCTTATCAAGTGGTCCATGGTCTGTTCTCAAAGTGAGGTCGGGGGACCCTCAGAGGGACACTGTGGGCTTATCAAGTGGTCCATGGTCGGTTCTCAAAGTGAGGTACATCCTCAAAGTCCCTCCTTCCCAAACAAAGACGAACCAACCAAGGGTGCACAAGGCAGCGGTGTGCGATGGACTAGAAATATCCATTTAAAACTATTGGTCATGTACACACAAACTAAGGCTCCTGTACACAGTGTTTGGTCTCAATTGTGTGAGCAGCTAAAGGGCAGACAATGGCCTAGAACAACCTAATGGTGCCTATTAAGACTCTAGTACACCCTTTGGCCTCGACAAGCCTGATCATCCTACTATAGCTAGTACCCCCCTCACCAACTTTGTGCTCCCACTTGATAAGCCCAGTGTCCCTCTGAGGGTCCCCCGACCTCACTTTGAGAACCGACCATGGACCCCTTGATAAGCCCACGGTGTCCCTCTGAGGGTCCCTCGACCTCACTTTGAGAACCGACCATGGACCACTTGATAAGCCCACAGTGTCCCTCTGAGGGTCCCCCGACCCCACTTTGAGAACTGACCATGGACCACTTGATAAGCCCACAGTGTCCCTCTGAGGGTCCCCCGACCTCACTTTGAGAACCGACCATGGACCACTTGATAAGCCCACAGTGTCCCTCTGAGGGTCCCCGACCTCACTTTGAGAACCGACCATGGACCACTTGATAAGCCCACAGTGTCCCTCTGAGGGTTCATGTAAAACTACTGGTGACTTTGTACACGCCTGTGTACATTTCCCATAGATTCTATGGGACTTGAACACTTGCTCCTGCCCTTCGTGTACACGGTCTGTGCCGTGTCCCCTCAGAGGGACACTGTGGGCCCCCCGACCTCACTTTGAGAACCGGCCATGGACCACTTGATAAGCCCACAGTGTCCCTCTGAGGGTCCCCCGACCTCACTTTGAGCACCGACCATGGACCACTTGATAAGCCCAAAGTGTCCCTCTGAGGGTCCCCGACCTCACTTTGAGAACCGACCATGGACCACTTGATAAGCCCAAAGTGTCCCTCTGAGGGTCCCCGACCTCACTTTGAGAACCGACCACGGACCACTTGATAAGCCCACAGTGTCCCTCTGAGGGTCCCCCGACCTCACTTTGAGAACCGACCATGGACCACTTGATAAGCCCACAGTGTCCCTCTGAGGGTTCATGTAAAACTACTGGTGACTTTGTACACGCCTGTGTACATTTCCCATAGATTCTATGGGACTTGAACACTTGCTCCTGCCCTTCGTGTACACGGTCTGTGCCGTGTCCCCTCAGAGGGACACTGTGGGCCCCCCGACCTCACTTTGAGAACCGGCCATGGACCACTTGATAAGCCCACAGTGTCCCTCTGAGGGTTCATGTAAAACTTAAAACTATTGCCCGTGTACACAGTGGTTAATCGCATGTGCAAGGATCTACAGAGCTGGCTGGAGCATGGAGCAGCCTGGTGGAGTCTGGTGCAGTCCTGTCTACCCTGGTCTGGCCTATTCAAGCCAGATCTGGACAGTAATGGCCTGGTGGAGTCATCTAACTACCCCCTTTCCCCGGTCTATACTCCTACTCGGCAGGACTGGGCTGGACTTAGGTTTGCTGGACTCTATTGGGCTCTGGTAGGCTGTATTGGGCTCTGGTGGGCCGTGTTGTGCTGTGCTGTGCTCTGTTGGGCTACACGAGGCAGTACAGTACTAAAGCCTAGACATGTTCATGTAAAACTATTGGCCGTGTACACAAAGTCATGTAAAACTATTGCCCGTGTACACAGTGGCTTTTTCCTTGACCTTTCGAGTTAGGAGTGTCGTAGAGACACGAGACCGGGTTTGTTGGATTCAGCGTCAAAAAGTAAGTCAGAATAAGTGTCTTTTATCCGAAAGAATGTGTAATCGTGTTGGTGGCGTGCAAATTTCGTGTCTTTTTCGCAATCATAAAGGTTTAAAATTGTCGGAGAGACACGAAACCCATTCCATCGGATCAGGCATCCTTCAAATATGAAAAGTGTTTCCTGCGTAAAACAAACGGATTTTTTTAGATTTTTTTATTGATTTTAACTCTTATACTGCTTTGAACGTTCCTGTTCGCCCCAATCCCCAAGAGACTTCCGTGCCGATACGGCCGTTCGTTCGTTTGATGTTTTTTATGGATTATGATAAAAGCGGTCCTTGCACAACTTTTGAATGCATAATTGGTCGTTGGTGTCGTTTTGAGGACAGCCGGAAACCCTTCATAAAAAAAAGAAGTAAACAGACTGTCCTGGCTCCGCCTGCCCAGTAGAGAGCGACTCTGAGCCTGCCTAGCTGTTAGCCATGAGGGACTATATTGTTTTTTCATCGGACTGTTAGTAGAGAGAGAGAGAGAGAGAGAGAGAAACGTTGGTAAAAGCGATCATTTTGTCGGAAATCAGTTGTTTTATAGTATTAGTAGTATAGTAATTGTAGTAGGTAGTAGTATTTAGCAGTACTAGAATATTGAGATGTATTAGGCCAAGTAGTTGGCCAACTCAGCCTCAACTTGCTGGTATCATTCCGCCGCCGAAGCGCGACCCAACCCCCCCCGGGCCGAGGGGCAGCAGCCAGCAGCAGATCCACGGATAGAAACAAACTTTTGTTAGAATTAGGATTACACAACCTACCCATGTTGTTGACCCAGGACCAGCGAATGGTGGTGGTGGTCGTGATGATGATGATGATGATGATGATGATGATGAAGAAGAAGAAGAGAAAAAGATCACTGTAGCCGTTGGTATTGAACATAAAAAGATTCCATTTCTTGGTGCTGTTGGTCGTGATGATGAAGATGGTGCCAGTCGCGAAGAACCGGGGTCCAAAAGTGGATAAGAGCCTCATATTGTGGAAACCGATCCCGACGGAGCTCGACCCCCGTGCAGGATGGATCCGCGCCCGGCACAGGGGCTCACATCGCCGCAGCAGCAGAGACGATGCACCGCCGCGCCGCCACCGCGAAGAGACAGACGAAGAATGGCTTCCGCGAGACCCCTCGGAGAACAGATGCCATGATTCTACAGTCCAAAGTGGTAAGACGTAAATCCAGTGCATGTATACTGTATGTGATAAAATCGCAGGGCCGCGACCCTCTAGTGTGATAAAATCGCTTCAGGCGTTCTTTCCACCGCATCCGTGATGAAGCCCTGCAGGCTCAAGGCTCAAGCCGAGGCTTGTCAATCAGACCATGGTCTGATTGATCTCTATTGCGAATAAACCAGTGGGATCCGGTCTAGAGCCCGCCTACTGCATCCGGCTATTTACACGTACACATACATGCAAGAATTGTTTCCGTATCCGGACCGGATCAGCAATTTGATCCAAGCATAGAGTTAAGATCCAAGTGCATGAGTTTGTTTTTGTCGCTATACAGGACACACGTGGAGTTCCTATCACGCGCGTGCACTGCACAGCTACTATGATTTTTTATTTGATGGGAATTTAGGATTTATTGGCTTAGTTTGTGTGTGCGTGCGTACGATGCGTGTGTGTGAGAGAGGGAGAGGTTTCTTTAGTCTACATCTCTGATGATGATGATGTAGCCTTTCAATTCAATTCAAAGGAGCTTTATTGGCATGAGAAAACATACGTTTACATTGCCAAAGCAAGTGTTACAAATAAAAACTGTTGAAAATGGGGAACATATATACAGTTGGAGGGAGTACAGCTTTGTGTAAACAGAGCTATGTTGCATTGTGACATTTTATATATTATACATACAGGGTATAAAGGGCATTTCACTGTGACAGTAAATGCATGGTAACTATTTACTATATCTGCATTTTATGTATTACATATGAACTTATTGTAAGTCACTCATATTTGCTAATGTCAAAATTGTAAATTGATTTGTTTACATATAAACTATTTGATATTTTCCTGGCTTTAGATGATGAGTCGGATGGAGAGGTGCCGGGGACTCCTTGTGTTCTTAGGTCTATACCGTTTGAAGGTAAGGAGAAAACAAAAACTGATGCATTTTGTATAATTCTATAGCATTTTAGAGTAGATACAGCTATCTGTTTGTTCAATGCTTTTATCATTTACATCATAATGTCATGGACCTGTCTGAGACATGCTGGGTGTGTAAATAATTGATTTCATTTTGTGCACATCATGTTTACTAGTTTATATTTTACTACTGTGATTTCAGAAGAGTCGAGTGCAGCACAGCCTACTTCTTCATTGCCACATCGTGGTCATCCAAGGACAAGGATAGGTAAAGAACACCTTTTTTCTGTAAATCAGACTTAGCACCAGACGCGTTGTGAGCTTGTAGATCGGCTATTTTCAGCACACAACCAAGTGTAAAATCAGTCATTACGATGCCATCAAGGCCTGCCAAAATAGATTTTAGTCGACTAAATCAACTGTAGATTTAGTTACCTAAAATCTTATGATGATCAGTCAACTAAAACTAGACTAAAACTAAAAGACATTTTATTGAAAAGACTACGACTGAAACAAAATCAAAATTTGCTGTCAAAAACAACACTGCTTACTCGTAGTAATTATGTATTTGTATAATTTACAGATCGACCATGGGCTCGTGTACGTGGTAGGTGTAGGGGTGCAGAGTTCAGCAGACCCGGAGGAGCCTGACTGGAGTGAAACAGAATGGAGCCAAGAGTCCCAAGATCCAGTGGACTACCTGGAACTGATAACACAGGTCCAGATGCAAAGAGTGGTGACAGGATGTTCAAAATACGCCCAGTTCTAGATTATCTCCAAAATCCGTGAACTGTACAAACCAAACCAAGATATTTCCATTGATAGGTACACTTTTATTCAAAGGGCGCCTAAATTTCAAGGTCTACAATCCACAGAAACCAGTGAAATATGGGATAAAATCTTATATTCTCTGTGATTCAGGTACAGGTTACTGTTTCAATATGAAACCCTACTGTGGAGAATCTGTTTCCCTGCTTGAGACGGTTGAATCACACACACACACACACGCACGCACACCCGCACGCACGCACGCACACACGCACACATACACTCTGTAGACATGTAGTGGTTGAGGCCTGTGTAAGTGCAGGTAGGCCACAACCTTTTTCCATTTGCAGTATTACAATTGAGTTCTAGTGTCTAAAATGTTGTTTTATATTTTATTTTCATTTTCATCAATCATTTGTACTGTACTTCAACCTAAAAAGAACCCTGAAAGCAGAAGCAGGATTCAGGCTGAATCTCATGTCACTGTGTCAATGTTCTGCACTGCTCCTTACTACTGCTCTTACTTCTCTTACACACTAAAAGTGTGTAAAAAGCACTTGTTTTTATTTTTTTGAATTTGTTTGTAAACAACCACTGAGCACAGGTGTGATGTTACTGTGTGATTTTACTGCCAACAGTAAAGGATAAAGAGAGATTTCTGCCTGAAAATGTTTCCTTCACAAAAATGCATTTTTCTCAGCTTTATGTTCTCAAAGAGCTGTTTTTTAGTCCATATTCAGCAGCTTCTAGCTAATGAATAGAACATGATAAAGACACGAAATCTTTTTCTGTTGCAAAGTAGACATTCTATTCTTCGTTGCCATATAATTGTTGTCTTTATAGTCAAAGCCAATTTTCTCCAGTAGGCCTTCAAAGATGAGCGACAATTCTCAAATTTAGCTGGCAGTGGATGGAGCTTTTTGTTAAATTCTGTGGCAGTAAGAGAGTTAACACCTTCTAAGCCTGGTCGTACTCCCTCGGACTTCCTACTGGGTCCCATCAGCCACACGTCTATTCCCGGACTTTTGATATAAATGATAATAATAAAAAAAAAAACATCGGCCATTCTTCTCTTTGTCTTTTTGGAGCTATCTGAAACGGTTAATATGCTCTGGTGCTGGGTGTGATACTCGTAATATCCAGCAGGCCACGCCGTTGACTCACATTCTGGATGGATGGCTGGCCAGGAGTGGCCTCATACTCTCCCCAGTGTTGAAACTCGACAAGAAGGACACACAAGATGGCTACTCTTTGTCTCTGTTCGTGGATCGCGGTTTCAATCACGTTCGGGCGCCGCTTCTCTATCGCTCCTTTCCCTGCTTCGCCGCACGTAAACGAATGGAATTGATCTCCCCTCCGCCTCGCCAAAGTAAGATCGCCGACCTCTGCAGGATGAATATGTACGCTGTATCGAGCACTCCATTACGTGTTGTTATCATGTGGGCTTTGTTTTTTTAAAACATGTTTGTAAATAAATGGCTAGGGATGCGGTATCGGTACTCGCGGTATCGGTACTCGCGCCGATACAACCCTATTTTGCTGTACTCGTACTCGCCCGATACTTCTGACGGCAGCGGCCGATACCGAACAGGGGCGTCACAAGGGGGAGAAAAGTGGGACTGGGTTACTGGGGCTCAAGGTGAAAGCCAGGGCCTTAATTATTTTATACTTTTGCTATTGAAAAATAGCAGATATGCAAGCTCACAGTGCCGCACTGCAAGCTTGCAGATCTGCTATTTTTTAAATACCCCATGAAGAACATTCATGGGGGGCCAGCAGTGAATCCTTGTACCCAGGGCCCAGAATTTGGTGCGACACCCTTGGTGCACGCTGAACGGAGTGAACGCTCAACGCTGGCATTCAGCGGCAGCAGGCTGTCTGTCTGTCTTTCTGCAGCTTCAACATGAGTAGGCCTACATTGAGTGATTTAGCAGCATCATTCATCATTCATTAATCTTAAAACTTGCTACGATGAAAAGTTTGTCTGAGTGCTTTGCCTTTGATGGAGAAATCAAATCCAAAAAAGGCGACTGGATGTGAATCACTCACTCATTACCTCGGCAGCTCGGCTCGAGCCTGTTGCATCAGTGTGATCCGCTCATCTGAAGAATAATCCATTTTGAGGTGAGATTTTGAGAACATGTAGTCTCAGTCATAAGTTGGCTGCGAATGCCATAAATAATGGTTTAAAGTAGGCCTAACAGTGATGAGAGATGAGCGAGATGAGAGAGGTCGCTTAACGAGAGGATTCTTGTCAGTCCAGCTGCGCTGCGGTGCGCGTAATTGGTGACCTAGTTTTAGACTACGTCTTTCACTGGTGATGTAATCAATTATTTTGGAGCCGATTCCAATAGTATAAACATTATTAAAAGGCTTTCATATACTCTTGATATCTTTTTCAAATGAGGTTTAGCCTAATAGATTGAAATGTGCTAGATTTTGGCTATTTTCTGCTTGTTAATGTCAATAAATAAATTCATCAATTAATTTTCGGTTATCCCAATAGGTTTCAAAATTGTCGTGTACATGTCAGTGAAATTAGTCGCTAGGAACATCCCTAATTTTAAGATTTGTGAGGATGACAACACATTGTTTTGTATTATTAATTGTACTCGTATCGGTACTCGGTATCGGCGAGTACTCACAATGAAGTACTTGTACTCGTACTCGGTCAGCAAAAAAGTGGTATCGGGGCATCCCTATAAATGGCTTATTTCTTCGGCGCTACCTCTGTTCAGAGGGTTCTGCCGCGGCTTGCAACGTGTTAAGGACAAAAATCAGGGTTTCGGTGTCTTTTTTGCAATCGTAAAGGGTTCAAAGTGTCGGAGAGACACGAAACCCATTCCATCAGATCGGGCATGCTTCAAATATGAAACGTGTGTCCTGCCTGAAACAAAACATATTTTTTTGATTTTTTTATTCATTTTAAGGACAAAGGGCCTGTTTTGATGCCTAAAACGACCCTTTTCCTTGACCTTTCGAGTTAGGAGTGCCGTGTACACAGGATCTACAGAGCTGGCTGGAGCATGGAGCAGCCTGGTGGAGTCTGGTGCAGTCCTTCTACCCTGGTCTGCCATTACAGTCACTGTAATGGCCTGGTGGAGTACATCTAACTACCCCCCTTCCCTGGTCTATACTCCTATTGGGCAGGACTGGGCTAGACTTAGGTTTGCTGGAGTCTATTGGGCTCTGGTAGGCTGTATTGGGCTCTGGTGGGCCGTGTTGTGCTGTGATGGGCTCTGTTGGGCTACACGAGACAGTACAGTACTAAAGCCTGAACATGTTCATGTAAAACTATTGGCTGTGTACACAAAGTCATGTAAAACTATTGCCCGTATACACAGGGGTTAATTATTATAATTGAATTTAAGGACACAACTGTTCAAGTGTGGAGAGCTACAGAGCTGGCGAGAGCCTAGTGCAGTGTTCCAGACGGATCCAGCCTCATATACTCCCCTTATAAGTCAGTGGTTCAACTATGGGACCCCTAGAGGGGTCTCCATACTCCCCTTATAAGTCAGTGGTTCAACTATGGGACCCCTAGAGGGGTCTCCAAATGATCTTGGGTGGTCCCAAATGTCTAGCTTAATGTGAAACATTGTTTTTCCACTCAACAGTGTACAGAGGCTATCTGCACATTTCTAAAGAGACAATTTAAGGACTTTTTAATACTTTTAAAATGATAAATTAAATATTAGGGGCAGAAATTGTGAAAATATCAGATCTACATGCTCACGCCGCCCTGCGTTGTGAGGTGTTGTGAGCATGTAGATCTGCTATTTTCACAAGGCCGTGTTTTACAAAATGTAACGCCTCAACTCTTTGTCCAAACAGTGAGGCATTGTGAGCTTGAAGATTAGCTATTTTCGCCATCTGTTGGAACCAAGTCAAATAAATGCAAGGCCTACAATTCTCTGTCTGTCTGTCTGTCTGTCTGTCTGTCTGTCTGTCTGTCTGTCTGTCTGTCTGTCTGTCTATCTGGCAATATCCTCAGGGTGTCCAGTCAAAACACCACAAAACTGACATTCAAGGAGTAGTTCACCCCCAAAATGACTTATTTTTTCAATGTATTACTCACGCCATGGAGACTTGAGTTCAATAGAAAAAAAGTCACTTTGGGGGTGAACTACTCCTTTAATGAAATGTTTTTCTTCTCTTCACCCACACCAAATGATCACCACTCTGTTTTGTTACACACGTGTGGTGGTTCTAAAGATGAAAGAAAAATGCAGGGCATTCACAATCCGGCTAATTAAACAACAAACAAATTGGAATTATCAGAAATATGTTAGTCGCACGCATACTGTACCAACAAAACACAGTAAGTCCAAATGGAAAACAAATACACTTGCACTGATCTGAAACATATTCTCTCCCAGTGAACTTGACTGACCAGTGAACAAAGACAGACTGGTGCCACTCATCAAGCAGAAGCCACTGATCAAAAGAAGGCACTAATTGACCACACCTGGCTTGGTGGCCTGAGTGGTGTAGTATAGTGTGTTGACAGCAAGGCTTATGCAGGCCAACCTAACTCTGTCCCTGGCATGTGCGAGGTGCTTGTAGATCTGTGAGGTGCTTGTAGATCTGCTGTATTGGGTTTTTTAACTAGTTTGAAGTGTTGGTGCCGTGCTGTGACAGCTTGAAGCAGGGATGGCTCCCCACAAACCCAATTGTGATGAAAAATATTTATGAAATAAATAAATGAAATATATATATATATATATATATATATATATATATATATATATATATATATGTATACATATGTATATATATATATGTGTGTGTGTGTGTGTGTGTGTGTGTGTGTGTGTGTGTGTGTGTGTGTGTGTGTGTGTGTGTGTGTGTGTGTGTGAAAGACAACTGACTTTTATGTAAACCATACTATATGGACAGTTTGTTCTGCATGTCACTATGCTGGAAAGTGTCCTAATCGGGAGATAAGCCCTGGGGGTCCCTGGAGCTCCAGGGGTCCCTGGAGGGGTGGAGGTTGTGGATTGGCAGGCAAGGAGTGTGTGTGCAAAGTTTGGCATTGAGTAATATGCTGGCTGTGTACACATGTTCACAGCGGCGTCAGTTCAGGAAAGGCTAAGGTATGGCAACATGACTGGTTTCTTGCAAGACACCAATCATGTTGCCATACCTTAGCAACAGGCACGATGAAAAGTACATTTAATTATTTCCCCCCTGTAGCCAAGGTATGGCAGCTGCCATAGCTTGCCATACCCAATTGACGCCCCTGCATGTTCACCTCCAGTAGGTTGGGAAAGTAGCCTGCCACCCTGTGGAAATATGCTTGAACTGCAAGATAGGACCCTAAAACAAATAAAATGGAATAAAAAAGCATCCGTAAGACGGATGGGCGAACAAGTGGTGTCCATACGTAGATGGGGTCCCAGAGGGCATGTAGAGCCCACCCCCTTATTTTTCACGCCCCCAGGGAACACACAGTGGGGTTTGGAAATTTGTCGTGTACACCAGCCCTAGGACCTCGGCTTCGTGAACCGATTTATCGATAGGGGTAATAATAATAATAATAATAAATATAGCTGCAAGCAGCGATAAAGTGGCCAAAAACGTCTCAAATCATGAACACAGCCTGCATGAAATTTTGCACGGACATTCCCACTAGGTCAAGGAACAGATGCCACCCTTCTCACATTGGCCTGTTTTAGCGCCACCAGTGGGTCAACTTTAGCAAAACAAATTTTTGGAACAAAATGCCTCAAATCACGCATGCAGCGTCCGATTGCCATGAAAGGCCCAAGAACACGTGGCGCCCTTTTCACATCGGCCTATTATAGTGCCACCAAGAGGCAAAAAAAACAACAACTACCTGACCTGCCGGAGACCTGTTCTCGGAAGAACACTGCTTCTAGTTTTTCTTTGATTTATTTTCCCACTTTACTTGCTTTTCCTGCAATTTTTTCCCTTGCTGCTTTTTTTCTTTCCTACTTTTTCCTGGCTTGGCCACTTTAT
The DNA here is from genome assembly GCF_963921795.1 of Nannobrachium achirus. NCBI lineage: Eukaryota > Metazoa > Chordata > Actinopteri > Myctophiformes > Myctophidae > Nannobrachium > Nannobrachium achirus. Next base: position 17,205,593 of record NC_137823.1, on the reverse strand, counting down.
CGCTGCTTGCGGCTATATTTTTAAACTTAGTATCCTGAGATACTAAGTACAAAGTTATTTTAGTTCTAACCAAAATGGCTATTATCTCAACGTTTTCTTCGCAACATAATCACCAAAATATTGTCACTGTCAGGCAAAAACCTTGTGTCTCCAAGTTTCAAATGTGTACGTCTTTTGGTAAAGCAAAGCCTTGCATCATACAAGACTGTCGCACAAAACTAGTGAAAACAGCCCATCTACAAGCAATCGGCGAGGCGTTGTGTGCTTGTAGATCTGCTGTTTTCACTAGTTTGGTACATTTTATAGATGATAAATACAAAACAAACGGTTTTGGACATACAAGGTTTCCACCCGACAACGACGATATGCTATAAATATAAGGTGCTGGGCGTGAAAATTATAATGTAGGGGTGCCTCGGATTAAAAAAATGTTTATGGGGTGCCCTGAGACAAAAAAGTTTGGGAACCCCTGGTCTCTAGACTAGTACTAAGTGCTTGGCCCCTAAATTAGGGGCCAAGCACTTAGTACTAGTCTAGACTATTAACTCTTATTCTGCTTTGAACGTTCACGTTCGCCCCAATTTTTATGGTCGCGGCACGCCAATACGGCGCTCGTTCGTTCGTTCGTCTGATGACTGTAAGCTGATGAGGGGTCGCGCGGCCGTGTACTGTAAACACATTTTCCGCGGTGATGGTGTAAAAAATCCATTATGCGTTAACATCAACGGAGACCATTTCACTTCCTTGTTGTTTTCCTCTGGCTGTGAGGCTCTGTAGCCAGTGACTGCTCTGAATCTACGGCAACACATGACAGGCAAATTCACATTAATTCTCGCATGACGCCGCCCTCTGCTGCCTGGCAGACCAAAGTGCACTATTGCACAATAATAAAAAAAATAAAAAAATAAATGTCTATCTATCTACTATAACGTCGCAAAGGTAAGCCGCTTTTTGATGGCACCAGACCCAATAAATAAATAAATAATCTGGCAGGGAAAAAGTTAATAATGTCATTCAAAATAGTGCAAGATCTAAAGGTCTGAGGTGAACATCAGCCCGTACAAGTTGTTTCGGCATGAGGAGAACGTTTTGCATTCAATCGATCGTTGTAGTGCCACCCTTTGGCCAATGGTTATGAGTTTTGTGTCTTTGCGGTTTGAGAAAAAGAAACGATTGCACGGCTAAGCCAGAACTGAAAAAGTGTTGGAAGAATAATAAAAGGTAGAGAAACAAAATGGGACCAAGAGCACGGCGTGCTCGGCCCCTTAATAACAGTAATCATACCAGTAAGACTCCCTAATCGGGAGATAAGCGACCGTATGTCACTTAGAAGAGGGGCATGTGAGAAATGAGGGGTGGGGTCTCCGCGCCGCCAAGGCGGACGAATAGGTACCGGCCCCGGCTGTCCCGGTCGCTCCTAGCCGGAGTTACGGCATTTTATGTGAGCTGCAGTGTAGGGGGTCCTCCACTGGGGGCGCCACCACTTTTGCATCCGTTCTGGAGCACCAGGAGTCGGTGGTCCCCTGGAATTCCCCGTGAGCAGCCCCGTTGGGGTGGTCATTTGGTCAGTTTAGCACATGTGGTCATTTTTTACATCTGGGGGTCCCCCAGGGACCTGGGGGTCCCTGGAGCTCCGGGGGTCCTTGGAGGTTGTAGTTTGGCAGGTAAGGAGTGTGTGTGCAAAAGTTGGCATGGATGGGGGCAACGGTTGTGGAGATATGAGCAGGGCAAAAGTGTGACGTGTGACGTATGACTCACGGACGGACATTTACACCTGGGGGTCCCCCAGGGACCTGGGGGTCCCTGGAGCTCCGGGAGTCCTTGGAGGTTGTAGTTTGGCAGGTAAGGAGTGTGTGTGCAAAAGTTGGCATGGATGGGGGCAACGGTTGTGGAGATATGAGCAGGGCAAAAGTGTGACGTGTGACGTATGACTCACGGACGGACATTTAGAGAGAGAGACTGTACATTGAGTAATCTCGATACATGAAGACTGTTTCACCCCTTTCAATTGTACATATTTTATTTTCATTTTATTCTTATTGATTGATTGTATTATACTGTGTACACTTCTGCTTTGGTTTTCTCACGCCAATAAAGGATGTATGTCTTTCTAGCCTGGTCCCTACGGTCACACCATGTAAGCCTGCCTGCCTGATGCACTCTGGGGAGTCAGTCTGTAAGGACCCAGCCCCCTGCACTGAGGGAGTCAAGATGAGGCTTTGTTTAAAGCAGTCATTTCTACTCCAGTAGCTCAGCAGCAGACTGAACGTCCCATGGGGGGGCGGAGCCAAGGGAGCTGAGCTCAGAATTGAGGGCAAGCCGTGACTTTTACTCCACCACAACACCACTTCAGCTCTGTATACGTTTCGTCCATTTGAAAGTAGCCGATCTACGAGCTCACAATGCGTCGCATTGTGAACTTGTAGATCTGCTATTTTCAAAAGGATCTTTATCCACAACTTTCCAACATCCCATCGTGCATTGCGCAGAAGGCAAGCGGCATTTCCGGCGTCGCAGCCGAGTGTGATTTGCAAGCTCACAACGGTTGCATCTGCGACGCGACGTGAGCTTGTATGTCTGCTGTTAACCGTCCCACAGATAATGCTACAGTAAAGTCTTGCGGAAACAGGTGGATACGTGTTATAGGCTAACTTGTGAAATGGGACATCCTATCCTTAGTATCCTACATAATAAACGACCAAATGTCTGTCTGTCTGTCTGTCTGTCTGTCTGTCTGTCTGAAATTTGGAGATGACTAACATCACTGATATCTCTTAAATCCTACTACTAGGGTAAAACCATGGTTGCTAAGGTGGTTGCTAACGTACACTAACAGACCAGCAACAACAGACTGTTGCCACAGCAACGTACACAAAGGTTTGTGTACACATGTGGTGTGATGTCATACTGATGCGGAGATATGAGCAGGGCAAAGGTGTGACGTGTGACGTGTGACCGACCGACCGACCGACCGACCGACCGACCGACCGACGGCCGGTGGAGGTTTTGATACTAAACTGCGACCTACGGCCGCAATGACATCACTGATACCACTGCCATGGTAACAGCCAGCCACATGCTGAAACAGTGCCCAAATTTGGAGATGACTGACAGAATCCCTTTTATGCCCAATTGCCCATAGATGGAGATCCCTGATGTCATCAATATTAAGCCCATATCTAACAGGACTTCATATGGGAATGCCCATATGGAGGCCACATCGGCCACATACCGGCGTACACACTATAACAGAATCCATTATGGCCAAGACAGATGGCCAAGAAAGCCCATATTTGTGTGGCTGGTTCTACAGACAGGGATCTCATTCTCCATATTCAGTATGGGCATAAAAGGGATTGTACTGTATGTATGATGTCAGATGTCATAGACGTCATAGGACTTTCACATAACGAATAACTGAAGTATACATGAATCTCCATATATGGGTACCAGGGGGTCTCCATATATGGGTAACTGGTCCAATATACATCACTGGCCACAGTGGACAGATGGCCAAGACATGGTGCGACCTAGTACAAACCGCAACAACGGGCAAGGTATAACTCTGTATAATGAGTACTTTGTACTTTTGGTTCTTTAAGTATATTTTTATACCAATACAATACTTTTGTACTTTTACTCAAGTAAATTGTGACACACGCAGATCGTTTCACATCACAGCAGCAGCACTTCATGGTCAACAGCTGCTGTAAAGCGACACGTCCCACTTGACCTATTCACAGTCTACCCGTCGTGAAGTGAATTCTCTCTGGCCATGATACTCCACAACCTGCAGCTCCTGTAAAAGAATCAATCAGCCGTGGTCGGCTTCATCCCACTGGACGCCCAATATATTTATTGATCGCTGAAATCTATAAACCCTGAGACGTGGGATCATATCGCATATCAGAACACTATCACATTTATTATAGGAACTATGGGTAGATGTAACATGGGAACGACACCCCTCTGGTTATGTAATTCAGTAGCGAAGTGTGATGTCACTTCCGTGAAATGGCGTGAAATGTCGCCCTCTACGGGGTTCATGCTGGTATTGTTTTGTATTCAAATCGCCATTGGGGAATTTGCGATCACCGCATATAAGAACTGTGTTAAAAATATAAACACACCATGCTCTCGGATTGACCCAAATGGATATGAAGCAGCGACTAAGGTGGAAATGTACAGATTTACCCAAAGAGTAACACAATAAACGCTAGAAACGAGTTACACAGGCTATATCAGATATGAATGAATATCATAAACTATGCAGAACCCCCCCGCTGACAGAAACGCGCACATGGTGTGTTTATTTTTTTAACACAGTCCTTATATGCGGTGATCGCAAATTCCCCAATGGCGATTTGAATACAAAACAATACCAGCATGAACCCCCTAGAGGGCGACATTACGCACAAATGACGACATGGCTTCGTTTCTCTATACCCATTATATCCGTTTTCCAAGTAAACTGTACCCTCCTGTCTGTGTCTGTGGACCTTTATATTTCCATATATGGAGCTCTCTGCACAGTATTAAGGAGATCTCTGAATGTGTGTCCAATACAATACAAATGTGATAATAAAAACATGATAAAAAAAACTAAAAACACTCAATAGTAGAGGGTTATTGCACAGTCAGTTTACACTGTCATTTAACAGTCTGATGGCAGATCCTCAACCTGTTGAGAGGATTTTGTATCCCTTCGGAGCGGGAGTGGCTCAGGGGTGGCCGGTAGAGCAGCCAATGGCAACCGTGAGGTTCCCAGTTCAAACCCGGGCTACCCCAGAGTTAGTGTCAAAGTGCTTTGAGCAAGACACTGAACCCCTAATTGCTTCCGATGAGCAGGTTGGTGCCTTGCAGGGTTTCCTCCACCATCTGTGTATGAATGTGTGAATGTAATGCACAATCATTGTAAAGCGCATTGGATAAATGCACCCTTCACCCCTATGGACTTGAGGGGAGAATCCTTTTCTAATTGTAAAGCAGGAAAATGGTCCTCAAGGGAAAAAGGGTTGGGAAACACTTAATGCCATTGGTTCTCAAAGTGGGGTCCAGGGACCCCCAGGGGTCCTTGAGGGAGTTCCAGGGGGTCCCCAGCTAAATGATAGATAGGAACCAGATGCACTTGTCCAACTCTCTCAGTTAAATTAACAGTTTACAATATAAATTGGACTCTCAGAGATAGAAATGCCATTAAATGGGGGTCTGTTGCCTAATGCATGTCAAACTGGGGGTCATTGAAATTAAAATGGTTGGGAATCACTGCTAGAGCCGTAACAATCTTCTCTTATGGGGGTCCATGGCATATGTTTTCAAATGGGGCTCCACTTGCTAAAAAAGTGTCAATCTGTGGATCCTTGACATGGAGAAGTTCCAGAACCACTGCTTTAATTTATTGCGACCATAAGTCGCAGTTTACTATCAGAACCATCACATCTTGACCGTATCTGTCCGTCCGGACGGGTAAAGCTTGTCTTTTTTGTTGATTGAATCTCACCTCTCAGACATCACTGTGATGTCATGGGAACCAAATCCCTTTTATGCCCATGGAGATCCCTGATGTCATCAATATTAAGCCCATATATGTGAATGCCAATATATAATCACTGTGATGTCAGGGGAACCAAATCCCTTTTATTGCCATATATGGAGATTCCTGTGATGCCAGGGGAACCAAATCCCTTTGGCCAGATGGCCAAGACATGACCTCGCCCTTTAGGGCAAGGTCGCTTTTCGCCCTTAGGCGTCTTACTGGTATACAGGGCCGTAGCGCGTCTAATCTGCGCTCTATGCGAGCTCTCTCGAATGCGCCTCTCTCCATTTTTGCGGGTTTTGGCGTGAATTCAGTCGATTTTGGTCCGGTTTGGGGCTGGTTTGGGTCCACTCCCTCCATTTTGGCGCCCCCTCGCCTATAGCTAAAAACTGCCCTGCTGGTATAGTAAAGTAGTGCAGCTCTGTCCTCTCTTCTCTGGGAGTAGAAAACACTTACTTTGTGAATGACTCTCACGTCCTTCCTCTTCCTCCAATCCACACTGCTGCGCCGTTGCCAGGTCTGGGGTCATAACCCCCCCTCCCCCACACCGAGAGGATCAGACACTATAGCAGCTGGTCCGGGGTCAGACGGGTTGCCAGGTTAGCTGCCATCGTGCCCACTAGCTGCTGTATAACATGTGGCGCGGGGTTGCCCTGTCAGGGAGGGAGGGGGTGGATATAAGCAGCATCAGGAGTGGAGCGAAGTGATGGATGTTTGTGTGTGTGTGTGTGTGTGTGTGTGTGTGTGTGTGTGTGTGTGTGTGTGTGCGTGTGCGTGTGCGTGTGCGTGTGTGTGTGTGCGTGCGTGCGTGCGTGCGCGTGCGTGCGTGTGCGTGTGCAGAGTCATCTTTGATGTGTGAACTCTCTCATTAGTGCCCCAACACCACAGCTGTTAAATCAAGGGCATTTGGCTCTTCGTATATTTCGATATTTTGTTTTAATTATACAGTACGTCTCACACACACACACACACACACACACACACACACACACACACACACACACACACACACACACACACACACACACACACACACACACACACACACACACACACACACAGTCTGTCTGTCTGCAGCCCTGTTGGCAATGTCAGGGACCCTGTCCTACAGAAATATATTACATTTGTCTGAACCTGTACACCTTTTTAAAAGCACATTTTGCCCTGATGTCATTGGCATAAAGCAGTGGTCCTCAACCAGTGGTCCCGGGGACCACCTGTGGTCCTTGAGGGGGTTCCAGATGGTCCCCAGCTAAATGATGGAGAGTTGGTAACCAAGGAATGTAGGAATGTAGAAGATTTTTTTTATCAACCTGTGCCTGTTATCTCTCCTATGGTACCAACATCACTAAAGCATGGGATTGTGGACAAAATCTTGGAAACTATCCAATGATAACAAAATCTCTTGTTAGACAAAAAGTCTTGAGTCTGACCCAAGACTTAGAATATTTAGCTGCTAAATTATCAAAAATAAGAACATTATAATGGTGTGTAAAACGGAAAATCGAAACGTTGCCACGGACAAGGCCAAGTCTTTGCCACAATTTACCATTTAAGCCTTTAGCAGACGCTCTTAATCCAGAGAGTTTTACAATAGACAAATGCATCAATACATCAGATGCATAGAAATAGTAATCTAAGAAAAACGTAGGTAGACCAAGCACCTATTCAGTAAAAAAAAAAAAAAGAAAAAAAAAAAACATTCTAAAAAACTAAACAGACACAGACACATATTAAGTCTGTGTATAGACATAATGATGACCCTGCAAGAGGTTATGGTGTCATAACCGTACGGTAGGCGGGGATGTTTAGGATGTGTGGTACAACGGGTGGCTCAGCGTACACAAACAAGCACAGAGCCAGAGGTCCTGATGATTGCTGCACCACTGAACAATGCACAGCATCTTCAGCACCATGGAAAGCAGCCACTACAATTCCCTGTAGCCTACATCTGTTTGTTATCACTGCTGTTTCTTTTCAATTAACTTGTACTTGTGTCCTAAATCAGTGGTCCTCATACTTAAAGAAATTGTGCCGTGATTGGGGGTCTATGGGGGGGTCTATTAGAGTAATGTTAACTCCATAGACACATACAAAACAGAACAAGTATAACTATGGCACCACCTCTTTAATGTATTTGGCCACGGACACCTATCTGAAAATAAAGATTTGTGTTGTAAAAAAAGAAGTTCACAACACGCCACAATGCGATGTGTTGTGAGCTTTTAGAGAACATGGAGAACATGTCATTACGGTAAAATACAGGCCAGTACATGAAGCACCTTAACCAACTGAACCCATGAATGTATAGTGTCAAATAGCAGATCTACAAGTTCACAATGCACCATGTTGCTTTGCCTAGTCACAGCACCAGTTGACACAACCTGTATGACATTAGACAAAAGGCCACACAGTGCGGGCACAAGTAGGCCTACATGTACTGTTTTGGTCTGTAATTGTATACAGCTTGTTTTACTGTATTGTGTTTTCTTTCATCTGGCCCATGACTCCATAATAAAGTTTGAATTGAATTGAAAATGGAATATGATGACCACTGCAAGGCAGTCCCAGATGTGCTGAACCCACGCACAAGCAATGAATAAAACTATGACAAAATGTGTTTTCCTCATTTCACGTGTTTCACCCAGTGCCTATGTAATCCTGGGCTCTGCTCTCCCTCTGCCGCACCTGGGGAGACAACGGACTGACCTATCATGCTTCCTTCTATGCATGAGGAGTCCAAGTTGCTTCTTCTCACCTGACAGTGGGGATTTCCCCGGTTTGGACGTAGCGTGAGGAAGGAACACGTTATTCCAACCAGTTCCTTTCCCCTCCATCAGGCGCCCCGGCTGGCCAGGGGATAGGCATTATAGAGACCAGGATTACTGCATGTTTTTGTGAGGTTATCTACCCTAGGAGACACGGGGAGAACATGCAAACTCCACACATAGGTGTGTGGGCACATGTTGCTACCTCCTCCTGTAATATAATGCTCAGAGCAGTGTGTGATACTGCTGAACACATAGGCTAGTCCTGGACGGATTTTAAGGGCCGATGGGGCCAGTGCCCTGCCATTGATTACCAGGGAGCCATATCTATTTACATGAAATAACCAGTATAATATTTTGGATAGGTGTTATGTAAACATTCCCAATGCTTATGTAGCCAAGGTTGGGCCACCTATAAAGACCTCTGATCACAATGTTGTGTGTATGTGTCCAGTCTACAAGTCAAAGCTAAAGAGAGGAAAGCCTGAGAAGAAAGTAGTTAGGACATGGACTCATGAAAGCAAGGAAGAACTCAAAGCATGCCTGGACTGCACAGATTGGGACATTTTTAAGAACGGTTCATTAGATGAAACCACCACTGTTACGAATGATTATATTAATTTTTGTGTCCAGTTGGTTGTCCCCACAAGGGAGATAAAAATCTACCCAAATGATAAATCTTATGTGACCAAAGACATTAAAGGATTGATAAATGAAAGGAAAACAGCCTTCACAAACAAAGATTTTGTGGCAAAGAAATTAGCTGATAAAAAAATTAAAATCAAAATGAGGCAAGCAAAATTGGCACATAGACAGCGTTTGGAGGATGCTTTTAATGCCAATAATCACAAAAAGGTGTGGGACACCATGAAATCCATGACAGGGATGTCATCCCCCACAAAACCTATTGTGGCAGATAATGAACTTAGCTTTGCCAATGACCTAAACACATTCTTTGCTAGATACGAATCATTGGACAACTCCTCAAAGTGCACTGAAATACTGAAGGCTGTAACACCTGCCCCCTCTGACCGAATTACTATCACGGAAGAGGATGTAAGGAAAGTGTTTCAGTGTACTAACACGAGGAAAGCTAATGCAGTGCTTTTCTCCTCAAAAATTTTGCATCTGAATTGGCTCCAGTGTGGCAACCAATATTTCAAACCTCTGTAGATACACACACAATTCCTCTGCCTTGGAAAACATCATACATAAAACCACTGCCCAAAATCCAATGTCCAAAAGAACATAAGGATTATAGACCCATAGCTCTCACTTCAGTGATTATGAAATCACTTGAAAGAATACTCTTGCACCATCTTGTTAGTATGACCAAAGACAAATTCGACCCCTGCCAGTTTGCATACAAGAAAGGTTGCGGTACAGAGGATGCGGTTGTCACACTGGTCCACTTAATTACAAAACACCTAGATAAGTCTAACATGAATCATGCAAGGGTGCTGTTCTTAGACTTTTCTTCAGCTTTCAACACAATACAGTCTGATATACTAGTGTCAAAGATGGTGCAGTTGGAACTGAATCCATACTTAATACACTGGTATGCTGCCTTTCTCACCAACAGGGTACAGAGGGTGAAAGTGAACGGAACCCTCTCCTCAGCAGTAACAACTAATGTTGGGGCCCCCCAAGGTTGTGTAAGCTCAGCTATACTTTTCACCCTTTATACTGACAGCTGTCGTACTGAGGAATGTCTGTCTGAAGGTCGTACTAAGGATCCAGACCAACACATTCTAAAGTACTCTGATGATACAGTTTTAATTTCACTCTTAGATAGTTCCAGCGATCCTGGACTGCACCAACTCAGAGTGAATAAGGTGGTTGAATGGAGTGATAACAACGCTCTCATCATTAACACAAAAAAGACAGAAGAGATTGTTTTTGGTGCACCACCAGATACACACAGATCTCCCATTACTATTCATGGTGAACAGATCAACCAGGTATGCTCGTATACGTACCTCGGAGTAGTAATAGACCATCTTTTGTCATGGAAAGATCAGATTGAATCTGTGTGTAAGAAAACAAAGCAAAGAATCTACTTCCTTCGCCGTTTAAGATCATTTGGTGCTAGTAGACAGATTCTTCTTATGTTTTTCACGTCTGTCATTATGAGTGTTCTCCAGTACTGTAGTACCACCTGGTATGGATGCTTGTCTGCAGCCCTAAAGTCACAACTGCTGCAACAACTGAACATTTGTTCAAAGATAGTTGGACAACCACTTCAGAGGCTATATACGAATACGTATGATAACAGCATTCTAAGGTTGGCAAGAAATATTACCTCTAATAGTAGCCATGTGTTGCATAGAGAATATAGATTGCTGCCTTCAGGAAGGAGATACGAAGTTCCAGCATACAAAAAGGTCAAACTGAAAAGGTCCTTTGTCCATCAGTTGACTTTAAGGCTTAATCAGGAGCTTGGCCATAGGTAGGCTTGGCGGTGGACACTGCTCTCGTCTATATTATCCTTATGTATGTAAACCAGTCTTGTCTTTTTTTTTTGTTACATGTGTTAAATGTGTGTATATATGTTATGTGTCGCATACATGACCTGCTGTGTCGCAAGACAAATTTCAGTGTGAACTGACAATAAAGTACTATATCATATCATATCAGTATGTATAGGTTAAGACTCAAATATGTGACCTACAATACAAGTGCCCTCCTATAAATAGGGTTGGGATCCGGAAGCGGAGGAACCGGTCTCAACCTTGAGGAACCAGGAATTAGTTCCGTCAACACATTTGGAACCAGGGTTTTATCACACTGTCAGGGCTGCTTATGTGGACTTCATGTACCGTATGCTATACCAAGGGTCTTCAACAGGGGGTCCTCAGAGTTACAACAGGGGGTCCTCCAAATCTTTGTGTAAAAGGATAATTCTTGAACAACTTGAACCCTCGCATCCCTCTGAGGAGAACTTTAGCCAAAAATAGCTGATCTACAAGCTCTCAACGCCTCGCAGCGCGAGGCGTTGTGAGCTTGTAGATCGGCTATTTTTGGCAAATAGGTTTGGTGTGAAAGGTCAAGTTTACTAAGTATCGACAATTTAAGTGGTTAAATGTCTGAAAAACACATTAACACAAATCCAACATAGACTGGTGACAGTGCGTTCAAACACGTCTATGAATCTATCGATGAAATCGATGAAAATCTGAACACCATTTTATACAATATGTAGTGTGGGTCCCTGCTTCGTTTCCCTGTCAGCTAAGGGGTCCTTGGCCTGAAAACGTTGAAGACCCCTGTGCTATACAATTGTTACCTGTGTTTCTCAATGGTTTTACATTTCAAGCACCACCATAAATCTGAATGTACAAATGGAACCAAATGGCCCCACAAGGGTCCATTTGGATTAGGATTGGAGTTACAGACCTGTAAGGGTCCTTTTGGAACCCCCGGCCTATCATTAAAGAACCATAAGGAACCATAAACATTCAAATCCTAAAGGATACCAACATTCATCTGACAAACAGGACTAACTATCTGACTAACTAATTTAACATAATAAATATTGTGTTAAATATCTACAGGTGCTTGTTGACCCCCGCACACACATTCCTTACAACTGGAGTAGTGTGCTTGTGTGCTCCTTACCCAGACTGTCTGCCTATATTCTGGGTATAGCGTGATATCTTAGCTTTTAGGGGGTGGAGGAGTGTAAAAGATCATCTGGACCTTGTATAGTTTGTGGGCCTTGATATGCTGTGTGCCTTGCGGTGTGCCCTCAACCTTTCTAAAGGTCAAGACTGACAGTACAGCGAATAGCGCAGTTCTTTAGGGCTCTGTGTGTGTGTGTGTGTGTGTGTGTGTGTGTGTGTGTCGTGTGTGTGTGTGTGTGTGTGTGTGTGTGTGTGTGTGTGTGTGTGTGTGCGCGCGCGCGTGTGCGCGCGTGTGTGTGTGTGTGGGGGGGGGGGGGGGGGGGGGGGTTGTCCTACTGAGAAGGAGGCAGGAGGAGCTGGGAGAGGGTTGGGGAGGGGTGGGCAGGAGGAGTGTGGGGCCAAAACTGGCTCAATAGCGCAGTCCTCCCACTCAGGACAAGGTGGTACTGCAGCTGAAAATGCTCTGAAAGCCAGGCAGAAATGACAGGGGCTCTGTATTCAGGAGTGGTAATTTAGCCTCAAACCTTTTCAAAAACGTTTTTGGGACACAAACAGTGTTATATAAATTATTTTTAAATGCATGGTGTAGGACCTTTAAGCAAAATGTAATACGCCTCCAGCTTCACCAACAGGGTTCATTAAGGAAAAACTGTGCATAAACATGACATAAACATGTGCATAAATATGACATAAACATGGATTAAACAAGACATGCATGGCCAAACACATTGCATCTACAATTCATTTCCAGAAACTGCAACAACTTTACGTGTCAGCTCTCTCTCTCTCTCTCTCTCTCTCTCTCTCTCTCTCTCTCTCTCTCTTCGTAGGACATGTAATGAATTTACTCGTAAACAGCACAGCTCACTTCACACTAGGTGTGATTTTTTTTTTTTTTTTTGTCTTATTTTGGCCATTTCGTTTTTTTTTGCTTCTTTCTGTGGTCGTCATGGCTGCCAGTTCCCACCTGATGTCGTGTGGGAGTTCAGTCTGCTTCAGACCGTAGTGAATAACTGCTAGCTTACATAACGTCTTCAGACTAGGACTCAAGTCTAAGATGAACATTTGACCACCTGATCCGTATCCTCCAAAGAGGATGACACAATCTCCCATCATGCAACAGCAGTCATCTATCCTCCCTAACGGGCCATTCCCCTTGGGCTTCAACTTCTTCCAGGAGAAGGTCTCTGGATTGAATTTCCACAGATCATTGAAGGGCTGGTTATTGTTGTAGCCTCCAAATATGTACAGCTCTCCATCGAAGGTAAAGGCTGAATGTTTCATGCTTCCTTCTGGAAGAAGCTGTACAGAAGGTGTGTTCAGCCAGCAGTTGGTGTCTGTGTCAAACACTCTGATGGAGTTGTAGTAGGGACCGCACCAGCCCCCAAATACAAACATCTTTGTCCCGATGATGGTGGAAGAGTAATATGATGAAATAATTCCACTGGTGTTAATTAAAGACCAGACCATTGTGGTCGTGTCCAACTTGTTGATGTCATTAGTGTCATTAGTGTCTCCAATCCTGTTGTCTCCTCCATAGATAAACATGACATTCTCCAAGACACATGCTGAGTGGAACATCCTCCCCTCTGGAACAGTCCCAGAAACCCTGGGTTTGAACCATGTGTGTGTGTTGACATGAAATGCATGGAGCACGTTGCTGTAACCTGGGTAAGTCTTCCCTCCCCAGAGGTAGACAATATCTCCTACCAGCACAGCTGTGTGGCCGTAACGCCTGGAGGGAACCTCAAGGTGGTGCCCTCCTCTTCCAGGTGTTACTGGAGTCAACTCCCTCCAGCCTAAAGACACTGTGTTGAAGACGAACACATCAATATGAGCCCTGTTTCCATTTACTCCAAAAGAGTACAGCTTGTTTCCAACAGAAACAGCAGCATGACGACCGCCTCTGTCTGGTACGTGGTTGAGATGAACGGTCCACTGCAACATTTCTCACACAAGCAGCTACCGTGATAAAGCAGTTACCGTGATAAAAAGGGATTCCATCAGATCTTCTGGAAAGTGATGCATTTCTAGTATGCGTGCAACCGCTTATATGGGTTCAGAGACACTGTCATCATGGACAGTTTGGCCAATCAGTGAAGCCCAAGTCTGTTGTTCTCCCATATATGGGAAATTGATGACAATAATGGAAACCCCAGTCCAGGCATGCTCTGAAAGTAGGCTCTGAAAGTAGGCAGTCTCTTCATCAGTCTTACCTGACATCACTGCTATGACGTCATGATGACAACAGGGATCTCCATATATGGGCATAAGGGGGACACATGCAATCCGACAGACAGAGATCTCCATTATATGGGATGATTTTTGATGAAAACAAGCTACATTCAACTGTCGAACAGAAGATCGTGGTTACAACATTATAGTTCCGGTTGAAAGAAGAGAGACGAGTCTGTCCAACGTCTAATCCTTTATTTACATCCATGTTTGAAAGATGATTCTGTGGATCTGGAAAGATACGGTAAAATACGTTAAAAGCGGTTCTGCACGGCGGCAGAGGTACTGTAGCGATTGTTAATGAATTATTACTTCCTTGTAACTTTGTAACCTTAACACGATGGATGCCAGAGAACATGGCGTTGTTTTGACCAAACGAGCGACATGGGAAAAGAAACAGAGAAACAGCCATTTTGCAGAGCCCAGGTGAATGGATGTGAACGAGGAAATGGAGTCGGCAGCGGCATGGCAACTTTGCATCATGGGATTTGATAATAATTTTTGTCGCTCACTCACAATGTATTGGTAAGGAATTTATTCCAGGATTGGAAAAAAAATTCTGAAGATATTCCCTGACTATATACTGTACTAGGGCATTAACGACTTGTGATTTTTGCAAGTCGACTTGACTCAGTAAAAAGTTGAGTTGAAATCGACTTTATCGTTTGATGACGTCATCACATCACACACGACCCGCCAATTATTTTGGGGGTCCCCAGATGATTAACTTAATGTGCAACATTGTTTTCTCACTCAACTGTAAACAAACCAACATAAAGTTTAAGTATATAGAGGGTATGTTCACATTTCTAAAGTGCCAATTTAGGGACTTTTTAATACCTCTAAAATGACAAATTAAACATTGTCCAAATTGTCAAACATATAGAGGCAGAAATTGTGAAAATATTTTTCACAATAGAACCATGTTATACCTAATGTAATGTAGCACTGTAATATTGGATAATTCTGTCCTTGACAATATTAAGCAATCCTACTGTTTGAATGCTGTACAGACACACACATGGAGCAAAAATAATGATAGAAAAGAAAATACAATGGATTTTTTTTTTCAACTTCGACTTTCGACTTTCTCTGATGGGAGTCGACTTGTGTAAAGAAGTCGTTTTTCGTTAATGCCCTACAATACGCCTCACCCTATCTCGGGTTCCTTGTCCCGTTCCACATTCATCTCATTACATTTTAATAACTTGTTCAACTTAAGTAGGCTAGACTCTAGCCGCTAGAGGTGTGCTCTCTTACTAGTGAACTACCAGTAAGACGCGTGCACATTGGCGTGTGCGCGCATCCGACTTTGTTCACGACCACCTGCAGATTTCCCCGTCAAAAGAGAGAGAGAGAGAGAGAGAGAGAGAGGTTTCCACAGCTGACACGTAAAAGTGGTGCAGTTTCTGGAAATGAATTGCAGATGCAAATTGTTTGGCCATGCATGTCATGTTTAGACACAAACTGTTTTACCTTAATGCACCCTGTTGGTGAAGCTGGAAGCGTATACATTTTGCTTAAAATGTTCGTTTGCCAAACTGAAATGTACATACGTTTTGTCACCGTGGCAGTGAAAGGTAATCTGTTTCTTTTGTCTCGCGAGCACAGAAGGCCTAAAAGATACATACATGCACGCACGCACGCACACGCACACGCACACGCACACACACACACACACACACACACACACACACACACACACACACACACACACACACAGTAGATTTAGAACACTGTCATAAATTGACCAATTAAGCCCTAGTTTATACACAGATTGAGATTTGAAAATAACAGATCTACAAGCTAATTTTTTCACCCACCTGTAAATGTATGTTCTTTCTGAACAAACACTAAAGCAATGATTACTATTAGAACATACCGCTTTAACCTTTTAACAGAAACCTTTTTGTTTTAACCAAAAAATGTAAAATTAATTCATAAACACTAGATTTTCCTTTTTTTCAGAAATATTCAAACATAGCATAAATTGTTATTTATATACAGGTATAGCACGGCTATAAGTACAGTAGCTAAGTACAGTAGCTATAAAATATTTTTTCTCGCATTCCTAAGCCAAAAATGTGATGGATTTTTACAGAAAGATGCTAATATCTCCGGTAGGAGACTCCGCAAGTATCTAGCGGATACATTAGCATATCTTAAGTGAGCTTAGCATAATACTGTAGGATCTCTAACTACCACACATCAAACAGGAACTCCACAGATTGCTTGGACGTTGTTTCAGTCATGGAGTGGAGAGACCAGCCAAAGCGGAGCACACTGTGGATGTTCGTTCGGCCTCCAGCGGAGTCACTCAATCCTGGATCATAGAATGTTGTCTATCTATCTTATTTATTTTCTCTTTCTTATTTTTTCCACTCCCTCTGATGATTACCGCTACTGGGATCTGAGTTTCCACCAGCATCATCTACAGTACATCACTCAGCACAGGACAGAACCAAGGAAGGAAAGAAAGAAAGAAAGAAAGAAAGAAAGAAAGAAAGAAAGAAAGAAAGAAAGAGCTAGAGCAGGGGTCTCACCAACTCTTTGTGTGATACGATACTTTTTGAATTCAGCATCTTGCAATGGGCCTGGTGTACAAGATACACATTACACAACACCACTAAGATACCATGACAAAATACTTCCTAAACGTCAACCAAAGGCAGCTCCACAGATCACGTTCAACCCAGATTTGTCTCTAAAAAAGGTTCAAATTTGTTCGCCTGCTATACCACTAAAATGTGGAATGCCTTGAAAGCCTTAAAAGAGCGTAAACTTCCTTTAGAATCAGTATGAAAAATCTTACGGGCGGCTGCTACTCGAGACTTGTGATAGACTAAAGGTCTTTGCACACTGCTGCGTTTTTCGGGCCGAATATCGGAGTGAATTTCGGAGGGCGCAAATAAAAAAAAATCAACCTCACGTTATGTCAGTCACGTTTGCACACTGCCGCCCGTTTCGTGCACCACTCTGTCCCTTGCTCTCTCTCTCTATCTCTCTCTCTCTCCTTGCCCTGATAAACGCATTTCGCAACGAAAAACGCAGCAGTGTGCAAAGACCTTAAGCCCATACTTGCCTCCCCTTTTCCACTATAAATATTGATTATTTATTTTCTTCTTTATGACATTTTTTTTCTCCATTGATGTTATACTCTGCATAGTAGGCCTACTGTGTTATATCCGACTGTCATTCAGGTTTCCTGTGTGTATATAAGCTGAAGAGCTTACTAGGATGTCCTTTTAGTTGACCTTGACCATATTGATATCCTTACTTTGATGTACCAACAATAACTAAGGAGGTTGGACGAAGGTCTTTCAGCCATGAAGCTCCATCTGATTGGAATAATCTTCCTCTATCTCTAAGATCTATTTCATCACTTGGTCACTTCAAGACTTCCCTATATTCTCATCTTGAAACAACATGTATGTGTTTCTAATTTGACTTTACCTGTATGTACAATCATTGCTTATGTATTTGTACTGTGCCTCTTATTTGCTCAGCTGACGTGGTGGGTGTTGGGGTGTGTGGGTGGGTGAGGGTAAGCAAGCTATCTGTGTAAGAATGTATCTGTATCCCTGTCCTGTATGTATGTATGTATGTATGTCTGCTGTTCATGTTTTTTGGATGTCATGTTCCTATGGGTCCCTCTTGAAAATGAGATGCTGCATCTCAATGGGGCTTTCCCTTCAATAAAATCTTACAAATCTTACAAATCTTACGAATCTTGTACCAGTGACCTGTACTGTCATGAAACTGTACCTTTTCCTATGCAACCTACCAATGAAGACAATCAATAAATGGTACTTGTGGGGTTCTCTCTCCTGATTGGATCACAGGGGTATCCTGACATGAGAGACAGGGAGAGCCCTGTTAATGAACACTCTGTAGCAATAATAACTATCAGAATATAAAGCTTGAACTGTTTAACCATTATTAATTATTATTGTGATTTTTATTTGATTTTATTTTCAACCAAAACACCACTATACGCCCAGTTTCATTTAACTGGGAGCGTATAAACGTAATGGTCACATTTGTACGGTGTCTGAGTTTCAGATGGCTAAATGAACAGTGAGGATGTTATGTAGTGTGTGTGCAGCGATGTGTGACTTTGAGACTCTCATCTCTAATCAACTGCAGCCGGTGTGCTTCTCTCCATCACACCTTACATCCACACACGCACACGCACGCACGCACGCACACACACACACACACACACACGCGCACGCACGCACACACACACACACACACACACACAAGCACATCGTTGTTGTCGGGTGGAAACCTTGTATGTCTAAAACCGTTCGTTTTGCATTTATCATTTTAAAAATGAATTAAAATAGTGAAAACAGCCAATTTACAAGCATACAACGCCTCGCGGTGCGAGGCGTTGTGTGCTTGTAGATCTGCTGTTTTCACTACTTTTGTGTGATGGACTTGTATGATGAAGCAGGTCTTTACTTTGCGAAAAAAATTACAAATTTGAAACTTGGAGATACGAGGTTTCTGCCCAACAGTGATGACATGCACGCTCTCCACTCTCTGTCACTGCTTCCACGGAGCTGGAAGCCTCAGTCATTTTCATGCCACACACACACGCGCGCACGCGCGCACGCACACACCTACGCACACACACACACAGAGCGTTGGCAGAGGCAGGCCAGACAGAAGGAGAGGAGGGAGGTGTTGGAAATTAAAGTCACACTGTCAGGACTAACAATCGGAGCTCGGGGAGCTTTGTTGTACGGCGGCCTCAGAACGGCAGATCTACAAGCTCACGGCGTGGCGCGGACCCAACGCGCTGTGAGCTTGTAGGTCTGTCGCTTTTGATGCACAAACACCGGCACGCAGCTTGGCGTACGTGTTGTTTCCACTATAGTTGTCATCTCCACCAAAGGCCAGAGGGAGATTATGTTCTTGCCCCTGTCTGTCTGTTTGTCTGTCTGTCTGTCTGTCTGTCTGTCTGTGGGGCCTTTTCCACCAAAAGAACCTTGGTTCAAGAACGAGTGCCGTTCAACTTTCTTGGAACCTTGGTTCGTTCTCGCGAACCGGCCCGCGAACCGGCTTGCGTTTCCACCAGATTGAACCAGACTGAACCAGAGGACCCAAGGATTTTGTGGTTCCCGTTCCGAACCAACTTTTACGTTTCGGAACCAACTCGGTGGAAAAGCTCACCTCTGGTTCATCCCATAGGCAGGAGAAAGGACCCAAAGCGGTTCTTTGCCGGTCGAAAAGCGCACTGTGCTGTGTGTGTCTCTGGGTAATCAGGCTTAAAGTTCACCCACCCACCCTGAAAAGCACTTGGACCTAGGAGTTGAGGCATTGCATTTAGTTTGACTCGGTTCCACAGATAAATATTGTGAAAATCATCGAACTACCCAGCTCACGAAGCCTCGCACTGTGAGTCTGTTTTCACGATGTTTGCCTCTTTCTTACGTAATATTTGCGCGCACACTTTTTGGGCAGTTTGGTACGAAAAGGGTCTTAAAAGTCCTTAAATTCTAACTTTAGAAATGTGCATGCCCTGTATACACTTATACTGTATGTTGGTTTGTTTACTTTTGAGTGAGAACACAATGTTGCACATTAAGCTATCATCTGGGGAACCAGAAGATTTGCTAGTACAGGATGCTCATTTTGGTATTCAGCTGTGCTTTTATTTTGGGTTTGGATTCAAAATGTGCCGGAATGGCCCTTTAATGAACAGATTGCTGCCCCCGAGTACCTGCAGAGAGACAGAAATAGACCAGATCACCTGGACAGAGAGAGGGAGACTGTTAATGCAACTCTCTTTGACTGTACAAATCATAGAGGCATATAGGCCCAATATAATAGAGCAACGGTTCACAAACCTTTTTGGCTCAGGGCACCCCTATAAATATTTCTTTCATCCGAGGCACCCTTACATTATATACATAATTTTCACACACAACACCTTATATTTATGCCATATTTTAGCGATTATGTTGCGAGGAAAACGTTGAGATAATAGCTATTTTGATTAGAACTGACTGAAAATAACTTTGTACTTCAAGTTTAAAATGATACTTATTTTTTTTTAAGTGTCCAAATGAATTACAAATATTATCAAATTATCTTGCGGCACCCCTGGACTGCCATCATGGCATCCCAGGGTGCCCCGTCACCCACTTTGAAAACCACTGAGAGAGGACTGTCCCGCTATTCATTTCAATGCAAGTTGCTCAGTGGCGTTTGAAGCACCCTTAAGAATGCCGGAAGTACGAATGGCCTGGATAAATATAGGTCAACTTCGCGGAAGTGCACCGAGCAGGCGGACTAGGGTACGCAGTAGCATCAGCATTAGCATACGCACGCACGCATGCACAGTTCAACTATCCCAGGTTTGACTACCAGGCTCTAAAGTGGTTCTGGGGGATTGGTACAAATGGAACCAAATGGACCCTCCCACTTGAACTGGGGTCTTCTTCGGTACACACCCCTCCAGGGTAAACGGCACTGCTTTAAAAAAAAAACAATACATCTTAATGGATTTGTTTTATTTTGAAGTACACAGTGTAACAAAGCAGAACGTAGGGAAATGGAGAAGAAAGATTTCAAAGTTGTATTCGTTTTTTACCTGATATTTGTTTTGAAATGGAGATGAATCATGTTCCACAGAGACTGTGGTAACAACAGAAAGAAGAAATTATTGTTTAAAAAAAATGATGAATGAAATGATGAAAAATACAGTAGGTTGTTAATCATCAATGTTGGGTAGGAAATCTTTTAATGCAATGAAATTCACCCACTTCAAAGAGCAGCATGCATCAAACAAATACAAATAAGGCAGCGCTATTATACAATAATCATAGGTCATATTATGTCTCCATCAGTCATAAAAATATAGTACAAACAAACAATATATCAACATAATAATAATACAGACAGGAGATATTTGCCTATACATTATGAAAGATCACGAGTTACACTATTTATGCGCCTGCCAAAGACACCTGCAGAGGCCACTCCCTCTCTCTCTCTCTCTCTCTCTCTCATCTCTCTCTCTCTCTCCTCTTTCTCTCTCTCTCATATTATATGTAGCTCATTATGTAGCCTATGCCTATAATAATTTATGGTTTGGTTATTTATTATAACATTACACTCATACTTTAGCCAGGGCTTAATACGTAGGCCTAGAGACACCAGACTGATATGTGATTCACACTCCTCCACAAAGCTATGGGGAATTAGTTAGATTTGCCAAAGAAGCCATAGTGTGTTCAAAACAAGCCCCCAGAAAAGCGCAACCCACAACTCAGCATTTTTTTCCTGCAACTCTGTAAAAAAAAGATGCCAAAAGTTGCTGGAAATAAGCCAACATGGCAACACCACCACTCCCCTCTGTCTCTCTGTTCTGTTCCCTCTGATCCCCCCCCCCCCCCCCCCCCCCTCTCTCTCTCTCTCTATCTCTCTCTCTCAGATGTCCTTCTCTCAGATCATTAAAGGTTGTACATTCTGGCTCTACAGTTTACTTGGTCTTCTTTTTAATTAGAGGTAGCATGGAGTCAGTCTGAGCATCACACCACTTGTCTTTAGACCAACGCAGACCCTGGCCCTAAGATGCTTTCACACAGACTACGTGAAATCTGTGTGATCGCACGCACACATCCCATTAATTTACTTTTATTTTTTATTTTTTTATCCCACGATTTTTGTAACCCATGCATTTTTTTCACCCTGTGCCAATTGCCTATAAGCTGTAATCCTGGCTCTGCTCTCCCTCTGCCACCCCTGGGGAGAGCCCCGAAATGAGCTCATGCTTCCTTCAGTGCATGAGGAGTGAGCACGCCTCTTCTTATCACCTGACAGGGGGGAGCTTCCCCGACTGGACGTGGGGAAGTAACACGTTATTCCAAACAGTTCCTTTCCCCTCCATCAGGCGCTTCCCGGCTGGCCGGGGGGAGGCAGTACAGAGACCAGGATTACTGCATGTTTTTGTGAGGGTATCTACCCTAGTAGACACGGGAGAACATGCAAACTCCACACAGAAAGGCACTTTTGGCAACCCCACCTAGGGTGTGTGCACTGATGATACGGAGGAGGGAACACACCAGGACCTTCTAGCTGACCTTCCAATGAGGGCATGCATGCGTGACAGTCCATCCAGTACGACACGGCAAAGTTCTCGCTGATGTGCATAGCCTATCTGACGGACTGACAAGGACAGATCTAATTTGAATAAAGTTTATCTCGACCAACTTTATTCGAATCTGATCATTCCGTGGAGATCCGTGAAGCAATTGAAAGCAGCGCTGCTGTGCGTATAGGGGTTGCTGTGTGAAATGACAGGCAAGCAGTGGTAGAAATAGTATTCAGATTTTTACCTAAGTAAAAGTATCAATACTGCAATATATAAATACGTCACAAGTAAACGTCCGGAATTCAAAATGTTCTTGAGTAAAAGTATGAAAGTGTTGGCATCAAAATGTATTAAAGTACCAAAAAGTAAAAGTACAAAATGTTTGAAAATAGCCACGGTATAAAATAGGGCTAAAGTGGTTTATGTATGTTTTATAATATTATAATGTATATCTGCAAAGTAACTAACTAAAGTTTTCAAATAAATTCAGTGGAGTAAAAGTACAACATTTGCATCCGAGATGTAGTGGAGTAGAAGTAAAAGTATTGGAAATTGGAAACACTCGAGTAAAGTACAAGTACCTCAAAAGTTTACTTAAGTACAGTACTTGAGTAAATGTACTTAAAATGTTACTTTCACACATGGATGGCCCAATTGGAAAAGAATGGGTGGCGTGCGATCACACCGATTTCACGTAGTCTGTCTGAAAGAGGCTTTAGACGCACGCACACACGCATGCACGCATACAGGTGTGCAAGCACGCATGCACACACGCACACAAACGTTCAGTATGCATGCCCTGGGAAACACAAACACCCACCCCCCAAAAAAGGTTGCCATGCATAATCTTCATGTCGCATGCATGAGGTAGCCTGACACTCAGCCTGAATTGACATTTCGTTTCACTTCATTATTTAGTCTGAAGTCAGTTCCGCCCACGGCGTTTGCAGGGATGGGCGTTGCCAAAATGAGGCACTGTTCAGCGATTGGTTCACCGACCAACACATGACATAGTGTTGTTATGTGTGCCTCGCTGGCTAGTGGCTAACCTGTTGCTTGCTAGTGCTACTTGCTAACCAAAGACACAGTCAGAATAGGAGCACTACGAACTAGTAATCAAACACAACATAACATGCCTGCTACTGGTGTTTCATAGCGAGATCGATACGATCGCATTTTACCGCAATTTACCGCGACACGATGTGCGGTACGGTACGGCGGCGGCGCTGGTGTACTTGGAAACACACATTAGTTCTGGGAAACCCCCACCCACGCTGATCACAAGACGCTGATTCACGACGCTGATTCGCCCGTTTGGATTTTCAACCGAGGCAGGCCTCCTCATTGAGAGCGATTCTAGACCTGAATCACCGAAACAAAAAAATTAAAGGGGTGTGGCTAGCGATTCAGGGTCTGGAACTAGGCTATGCATGAGGCACACACACACACACGCACACACGAACGCACGCATGCATGCACACACACACACACACACGCATACTTCTAGCCATCCTATTAAGGTCAGATTTATTTTCTCTTTGGAAGACAAATTGTGATTCATGATGGAAGTAACTGTGTTTTTAGGAGGTTCTATTGGAATACCTCCCCCCATCCCCTACAGGGTAAAGGCAGTGCTCTTATAAAAACATTAAATCTTAATGGATTTGTGTTTTATTTTGAAGTACACAGTATAACAAAGTAGAACGTGGGACAAAGGAGAACAAAGATTTCAACATTGTTTTGCTTTTTATACCTGATATTTGTGATTCGTTTTGAAATGGAGATGAATCAAGAGCAGTCTCAGTTCCACAGAGAAGACATTATTTTGTTGTGCCATAAAAAATACCAAAATAAATCTCTAGAAACCATGAAGAATACATAGTAGGTCGTTAATCGTCACTGTCGGGTACAAATCTGTATTTCCTTCTTTTTATTTATTTTTTTCACAAATGAATGCACAACTTTATTCTTTGTCGTACGACAATCTCATTCACAATCTGCAAAAACACTACTGAGCTTGTACATCTTGTAGATCACTACGCCTCTCACAACACCTCGCGCTAGCATGTAGATCGGCAGTTTTGGGCAAGGAGTTTGGTGTAGAGGGAAAAAAGAGAAGACTAAGTATAGAGTGAAAGGTCAAGTTTACTAAGTATTGACAGTAAATGGATTGCATTTTTATATTGCTTTTCTAAGCAAGTTGGGAACTCAAAGCGCTATACAATGGTCGATTCATTCATACATTGGGAAGTGAAGCGGCGGACAGTCGATGCCAGCATCCTCACTTCCCACATTCACACACCAATGGTAGCAACTGGCAAGCTATAACCTGGCCAACCAGAAAGCCTGGTGTTCGTTCACAACAGGCCGTTTGGTTTCCGCCTAGAGCGCGGAAATCACTAGAAGAAGCGGCGTTGCTTTGATTTGGTTCCCCCCGTTTGTTTCCCCAATCCCTATTAAAATACTCGAGTAGCCTAGTGTAGTCTTGCCAGTCGCTAAAAGTTGGACTAAAAGATGCATATACCAAACGAATTTTTCAAAAAACTACTCAGCATCAAGGAGTTTATTAGGTAGGCCCTAAAAGTTCCGCCCCTACAGTTCAAGAGGCTAAATGTCTGAAAATAAACATGAATCCAACATACACTGATACTAGTGCTGTCAAACAAGTCTATGACGCTATAGACAGGTTTCTTGTTTACAAACATTGAGACTAAATGCACAGCTGAATGTATCATGTAATCAATTCCGTCCAATCCCCAAACCTGTTGTTTTGGGGAGCACTGGTTTCATTGGCTAATTTTGGTACGGACCCTGCGCACGCATCTAGTTTTATCAGTGTAACGTGGACCAGAAACCCGTCTATATGAAATCTATGAAGAAGTTGAATCTGCAACAAAATGTTATACAATATGTATGTGTAGCAGGGGGTCCCTGTTTCATCTCTCTCTCAGCTAAGGGGTCCTTGGCCTTGCCGGTGACGAGACAAAAATGGTGGATTGACCAGCTCACAACGCATAGCACCACAACGCTTGTGAGCTTGTCGATCTGCTACAGTATTTTTCGAAGGATTTTGACACATTTTGAAAACGTGTCAAATGTTGAAATGGGTCATTCTGCATAATTAGTGGGCCTACTTTTACTACAGGTGCTTAAGTATATTTTCATGCCAATACTTTTGAACTCCTACTTACCGGTAAGTCAAATTCTGAATATACAAACTCTTACTCTTAGAGAATTTCTACATTTTTGGTATTGGTACTTTCATAAATGAATATAGTGACTGAGTGTGACACAGGGGCAGTCATTTCGGAAGCCACTACTTTAGAACACAGCTGAAATTACTACTTTTTTTTTTTCTCACTAAAATGTGATAAAGCCACAAAAGCATTTCATAAATATCAGGCTACATTTCACTTAAACGCCAGAGCTTAACTCTTTTAAATTAATGTGAGAGATCATGCAGGTCATTGCAGGTTAGAAATTTATTTAGAACTTGAATATCTCAAAAGAAGTATTTCAGCATGGCATCATTCTATAAGCCATATCTTCAAAACTGTTGGGTCAATCTCCACAACCAATATATCATTTTGTAGCTATGATTCCCAGCTTTCAAATGAAATGAAAAAATTAAAATGAAAAAAAAATTAAATGACTAGCCGTCAGCCGTGCTGGGACAATAATAATTAGTTATAGAGTATTTCTACGAAAACCAAAGGCAAACTATAGGTGCTCAAGGGAGGTACAGCAAAGTAAAGAACATTGTGGTGGGTGCCACTGGGATCAGTGGGATAACACTTGAAAAAAGAGGAGAGATCCGAGCACTCATTAAATTTAAAAGAGGAGGACAGACGTAAAAACGGTACTTTATCGCATACAAAGTAATAAAAGCCAACATGTTTCGACCATGCACACGGGGACTTTCACAGATAAATAAAAATAATTGCAACACTTCTTCCACCATTGAATACTGGTGATTCTAACGACACCTCAGAAGCCTTCAGCTATTTTATGTTGTCATAGCATTCTCCTGCCCTTGAGGTCAGATGACTGGAGGTTAAATTGCGATGCGTGCAGAAAACACAAGAAAAAAGTGCCCTCCCCCCTTGAGGTTGTGTAGTCAGTCCGTACACCAGCCAGATCAGGAGTGTTAATTTAACTTTTTAGAGTTAAACAACCACTCCAGATTTCGCTGTGCAGTGACTTCAGTAATGAGGTGACGGACTGGACTCTCTAAAGACTTTTCTTTTCAACATTATTTTCTTATTTTCCAAGCATTCAGACATAAAAGCCAAGCCCCGGGCAGAGTCCTCTGGGGGTGAAATGATGGGTCAAATCAATCCTTTGCTACACAGTAGAATAACTCTGAGAGTGTACCAAACGGAACCAAACAACGTGAGTGCGCGTGTTTGTGTGAGCTCTCAGAGACAGATTAGTGTGTAGACCTTGAGATGAGATAGGTCAGACATGAAGTCGAACCAGGGACGTGCTGGGCCCCTGATTCAGCCCGGGAAAAGGAGTTGGAGAGGCCCTCATTGCGCTCTATAGAGCGCTGCTGCTACTCAAAGATGTGCCATGTCAGATCATGACAAGTGACAAGCCAGTGGGCCAATTACATGAGTTATATTTTGTCGTTGTCGGGTGGAAACCTTCTATGTCCAAAACTGTTTGTTTTCTATTCATCATTTTAAAATGATTTTAACTAGTGAAAACAGCCGATCTACAAGCACACAATGCCTCGCGGTGCGAGGCGTTGTGTGCTTGTAGATCTGCTGTTTTCACTACTTTTGTGCGACGGCCTTGTATGATGAAGCAGGGCTTTACTTTGCGAAAAAGTTTACACATTTGAAACTTGGAGATACAAGGTTTCTGCCCGACAGTGACGATTTACAGCCCCCAAAATGGAACAAAGGCCGACATTTTATTTTTGTTTTTTTCCTAATGGCTGGCCTGGACCGGCCAGGAATGAACCGGCCGTTCGGGAGTTGTCCCGTTTTTCCCAATGGCCAGCACGTCCCTGAGTCGAACCAAACACACACAGATGCCTGGTTGTTTGTGCACAATGAAAGTAACCTACAGTGACCCTTTCTCTTTTAGTGTTGTTTCTACAGTACATGCTCAGTACTCACACATTACTCTCTCTCTCTCTCTCTCTCTCTCTCTCTCTCTCTCTCTCTCTCTCTCTCTCTCTCTCTCTCTCTCTCTCTCTCTCTCTCTAGGTCGTCCTCAGATGAGCCCTCCATCGTCGCTTCCAGTCATCCTGGTTCTCCCATAGACTGTAAAAAAATATGGACGGTGTTAAGCCATTGGTTTCTATGCTGCGAAAATTACGCTTTTTTGGTCCCTTGTACGGGTGCCGCCATCATCAACGTTCATTGGTAGAAACGGTACCATCTCGAATGCTATTGGCTGCCAACGGTCACATGCAACCGCAGGTATACCTGGGAGAATGTGGTGTTGAGCTTGCCAAATAAAGCACACAAACCATCACAAGCCTATGATCACAAGCCCCTCATACAGCAGTATGTAAGTAAGCCATTTACCATTTACATGATTACCATGGTTGTTGGCTGATTTACCACTGTTTCAGGGTTGTGGCACGAGGCGAAGCCTGACGCCTGCCCCCCTGGGTTCTCCATACATCCTGCCAGCTTGTTGGTGCTCTGCGCTCCTGCGTCTTTCTTGAGTACATCCACGCATGTTAGTGTGGGACGTCCTCGTGACCGTTGCCCGTGTGTTGGTTTTCCCAGAACACCATGCAGTTTGCTGGCTGGCAGCTCCTGGTGTCTTTGGCAGTGTCCTGCAAATTCTCATTCTCCTGGCTGCTATTTTATCACTCTCCCTTAATATTCCAGTATACAGATTCTTGTTGGTGACATGTGTACTCTTGCTGATGTTAACATTCTGGTGTAGCACCCGTCTAGAGACTTCTGCAGAGTTGGCTTCAGGGTCCAGCATTCACTGCCATATAGTATATGCAATGTGTGAAAAAAAAAAAAGACAATTGCATACAGGCCTTAATTTGCTGACATTTGTGCACACGTGCAGTGTGCACCATGGCACAATTAAACACCGTAAATTAAAAGAGGCATACACAACCTTATCTTAATGTTGTTGCTACAGTACATGCAATGTGTGATAAGAAAATACAGTAGCCAATTGCGTACAGGCCTTAATTATGTGCTCGGTGTTGTCGCTGCCATTTTGTGCACACGTGCACCATGGCACAATTAACCACCGTAATTAAAAGAGGCACTTAACCCATACACAACCTTATCTTAATATAATTGGTCCTCACTAAATACTCATTAAAAGAGATGGCACCATTTTATGTTTACACTGCTCGCTCCGTGTCCCAGAGGAGGGCTGTGGCGGTTCAGAGACCTGCCTACCAGTGACATCATCGACATAGGCAGGTTTGGTAAACGAGATTTCAAACTTTATTTTTGTATATATATTTTTTATTGATGCAAGAACAATGGCTTTTTTTCTAGCCTCACATAGCCAGACTATAGAATCAGTGGTTCTCAACCTGTGGGTCGGGACCCCCAGGGGGTGTCCCCAAATTATTTTCGGGGGTCCCCAGATGATTAACTTAATGTGCAACGTTCTCTCAATGGTAAATAAACAAACCAACATGAAGTTTAAGTGTATAGAGGGTATCTGCAAATTTTTAAAGTGACCATTTAAGGACTTTTTAAATACCCCTAAAATCACAAATTAAACAATGTCCAAATTGTCAAATATTAGAGGCAGAAATTGTGAAAATAGCAGATATACATGCTCACAGGCGTTGTGAGCATGTAGATCTGCTATTTTCACAATAGAACCATGTTAAACAAAATGTAATGCCTCAACTCTTATCACTCCAAGTGCTCGTCAGGTTGGGGGTCCCCAGTTAAAATATGATTATTTCGGGGGTTGTGGCCTGAAAAGGTTGAGAACCACTGGACTATATCACTGCGTGGATATGAGTCTGGTACTTGCATGGATTAAAAAAATGGCTCTGGACACAATTGGTTAGACCAGGCCAATACTGGGCCCTGATTGGTCACCAAACTCTTCGGGGTGAGGAAATCGATTCACAATTAAGCGGGGCCAGATCCAATTTTTTATTTGTCTGATTCCAGGCTATTCTATTTGAGAGCAGTGGTGGCTGAGTGGTTAGTGTCCACACCTAGGACTCCGGAGGCCCCAGAGGTTGCAGGTACGATTCCCCACTCCAGCTACCACTGCTCCCCTTCCCCCTTGCGCTCCTTGTGGGCATCACTGGGATGAGTACAGCTGGGTCAAAGCTGATAAGAAAGGCAGCTAGGTTGGGCTGCGATATCTGAATTTCCCCCGCGGGAGGAGTAGGTGTTCATTATTTCAGCACGCTAACTTTCCAGGAGGAGAAAAGCTGTATAATTTAGCTTCGAATCCCCATCGTTAATGTCATTGATAGGAGGAGTCTGAACTGTCCACAGCCCTCCTCAGTAGAGATGGAGCTCGTTGTGCCCGGGTAGCTCAGTCGGTAGAGCTCTCGCCTTTGGACCACAAGGTCATGGGTTCGATTCCGGGCACCGCCAACTCAGCGTATGAGTAGCACGGCTTAGCAAGCTGTGCGGCAAGTACTGGGAGCTGATGGTAGGTGTGGCGCTCCACCTCAGCAGTCCATCTCCCAGGGGTCTAGCGCATTGTAACAGGGACAGACTCCCGCGTGTTACCGGCTGATTCCAACAATAAGCCACTCCCGACATACTTGATAATGAGCACCTTATCGATCCTGCTTGTTGAGGTTGGCTTTTATCGAGCCCACTATTGAGCGTTTTCTAATATTTTGTGGACAGATATGTGACGACAAATTCAGAACATAACTGATATCTTTTTTTATTGGCCAGTTGTTGTGACTGCGAGTTTGTTGCTGACCAAAATCTATGAAGATGACATTTGACAAGTGTAACACATAGCATTAAAACAATCATTCATTAGTGTGCAATAAGTGTTAAATGGCTTTATATTGTACTGTATAATTTCTTGATCGCCTCTTGTCTTGATTGTTTAAACATGACATCATGGGCCGCTAAGCTCGATAACAAGCTTGATAACAAGCTTGATAAGCCCAAAGCTTATTGATAGGTGGACCTTAATTATCATGTTCCGTGATGCAAAGCGAATGTTTTTACGTCCATTTCCTGAAAGGTCGACTGTTATGATCTTTCTTTAGCCAACATAATGTACCTCAGGAGTTGTGTTTGTTGCCTGGCAACGTTAAACATTCCGCTAGAAAGCATAAAGAAATCTTGGCCTCCAGCTGCTTCTAAGTGGCTTCAGTGTTTTATAGCTCTGCGGCTGGAAATAGCTCTAACTGTGTTTATATGTACACTCTGCTCACCGGCGCTGGAAAAAACGGTGTGCATTCACACACATTTAGGGGTACTGCACTCAGGTCTCCAACCAGTTCAGTGGCCGTGTGCTTAAAGTGTTGGGTTTGATTCCCGACCGGGTCAATCATACCAAAGACTCTAAAAAATGGGAGCCAGTGCCTCCCTGCTTGGCACATCAAGGGTTGGAGTCCCTGCAACATACTAGCGTCATGTCCAGGGGGGCTGTATTTGTACATCAAGCTGCATCGCACTAAGGCAGGGGTGCCCAAAAGGGGATCGTGATCTACCAGTAGATCACCAAGGGTGTGCAGGTAGACCACATGACATGCCTCTAAAAATATAGAATTAGAATATAAAAAGAATATGTCAATATGACATCAAGAAGGGCCTGTCAGCTCCCTCCATGGCTTCTAAAGTAGGCAAACATCCAATGCAATGCTTTGTTCAAGAGTCAGTAGCATTACAAAGAACCCAAAAACCTACCACTTCCATACAGAATGGGATGAAGACATTTCCCCCAGTATTTCCCATTTATTTCCCTCTTACAGTAAGTGTGTTTGTCTAAAATGTAACGCCAGTGCTGCTATTCCAAAGCCGCCCTCAGGCCCTCAGCTAAACATTTTGGATGGGTAGATCATGTTGAGCTAGTCATTTTAAAAGTAGATCTCACGTCAAAAAAGTGTGGGCACCCCTGCACTATAAGGAAACAGGAGATAGGTTCCTGTCCTATAAACCTCAGGGCTCGGCAAGGCTAACTTGCCTAACTATCAAACTGTTCTCAAGTATCTTGAGGCTCGTTGACTTGAGTAGGTCAAATGTTTCAATAGCCTACTTGATACGTCTACTCCTCAGAGGTAAATATTGTAGTTTTTACTCAAACATTACATTAAAAGGTGATAGGTGAAAGGTGATACACTATGCATTTAAAAAGTATTTATGTCATATTGTTTATGTCCCAAAAACGTTTTTCAAAAGGTTTGAGGCTAAATTACCACTCCTGCGCCCCCCCCCCCCTGATACATTCATGGTGTATCACCTTTAAGCCCTATTTTATACCTTGGCAATTAGAAAATAGATGAGCTTGTAGATCAGTTTATTTTATAAAACGTTTGACAACAAACCGAGAGGCCTTAATTGTGTGCTTGTAGATCGGCTATTTTCACTACTTTTGTGCGACACTTTTGTATGAAGTAGGGCTTTAATTTACGAAAAAACATACACATTTGAAACTTGGAAATACGAGGTTTCTGCCTGACAGTGACTATATGTTTGGGGGGTATTGGAGCAATAGTGTGGCTCTGGTTGCCTTGTCAGGGCTCGGTGTGACTTTTGTCATGGCATACCCCCTGTACAGTGTTCATGCTATGGTTGGTGACGATTGGAACAACAGTGCGCATGTGGCCCCTGGGGGGCCCTAATGTTGTCCCTGGTATGACTATTCTCGTGGCAGACCCCTGAACAGTGTTTGTGCCAAGTAAGGTGCTGATTGAAGCAACGTTGCGCCTTGCAAGACCGGATATTAGGTTTGTGACTGTGGTGTGGTCCATGGTTGACCCACCTCAGGCAAATTCAATATAGATTTTCAGAGTTGTTATATTGTAGTAAATGTTGAATACTGACTACTTTTTCCACCATTGCAGCTCACTAACGTGAGTATTGTTCAGCATACTCTAAAAGTATTTGTTTGAGTATACAGTTACATGGATAAGGTCAGACGACCCCAGTTATGAGATACTTATTCAGAAGCCAAATAAAAATGTGACACCATTCAGTTTCTATGAGTGTTAACAAGGTAATTTCCAGAATAGTGTCGGTCTAGAGGACAGCTTACATAGAAATGTTCCTATCTCTATGAAAAGCCAAGAGTTATTGAATAATAAATTAGAATAGTGATATGCTCTGTCAAAATGAATCTCTTGAAAACGCTGGTTGAATCATAACAAGGACATTGTTCTCTAACCTCAGGTAGGATTTGACTGTCACAAAAACGAATGTGGATAATACTCAAATGTTTAAGCCGGATTTATCCTCATGTACTCCTGTACTGCAAAGAGTAGTGCAAGCTCACAACGCATTGTACACATGTTGTGAGCTTGCAGATCTTGTAAATGTGCTTTTAGATCTGCTATTTTCACTAGCTTTGTGCGACACTTTTGTATGATGAAGTGGGGCTTTGATTTACCAAACAACATAGGGGTGGACTCAGGTAATGTGGGCCGCTTTTTGGTAAATCGCCTGGGAAACTAAGAAAAAGCAGTGCAGAACGCTGAATGTATTTTTTTATAGTTAATATAGACTGTCCTTAATATATTTGTGTTAAATGTATGTAGGAAAATTAGATGGTTATTTTTTTTTAAATGTTTAAGCTTAAAATGTCACACATTTTCAAGATTAACACTTTTCAGGTAATTTAGGCCACCTGATCAGCTAAAATGGGCCACTTTAGGGTTGACCCCATTAATTCCTAGCTCTTTAAAATTTAACAGCCAATGACTGCACATGTTTCTTGCCACAACTGTACTTGACACAAAACAATCAAAAATTGAGTGGTCTTTGGTTGTTTTGGTGGGAAGAGCAATGTCTCAAAACTAGCCTGCAGAGGAGAATTGCATTGTCCAAACATATCTAATTTGTCAGTTATAAGTTTGACAAGTGAATAAAAAACAAATGCACATCGATAAAAAATATATATAATATATATGTAGACGGCCTTAACCAGAAACAATGCTTATATTTTGCATATCTAGTGTATTTTTATATTAAATCATATTTTTGTCAGTGGCCCATCTTACCCTAACCCTAATAAGGTAATGTGAGCCACTCATCTGCTATAATGAGCCAAAGCAAATCAAAGCAAAACAGTCAAACAAGATTTGGAGGTCAATTTAATTTCATTCATTGAATTTAATTTCAATAATGGTACCGTTGGAACCGGCTCGCCGCCCCGCACACGATGGTGCCATCGCGGACCCCCGCGGACCCCCAGGGCCGGCGCCAGGCCCCAAAAACCGGGCCTGAGGAGCTCCGGGGACCCCCAGGGACCCCCAGGGCCGGCGCCAGGCCCCCAAAAGCAGGCCTTTGCACCACTCTGGCCGGCCAGGGACCACCAGGGACCACCAGCGGGGGTCCCCGGAGGTCCCTGCCCGGCCTCCGAGCACTGCCGCCCGGGGACCACCTCCGGGGACCCCCAGGGACCCCCAGGGCCGGCTCCAGGCCCCCAAAACAGGGCCTGGGGACGGCCAGGGACCACCAGGCACCACCAGGCACCACCAGGGACCACCACCGGAGGTCCCTGGTGGGCCTCCGAGCACTGCCGCCCGAGGACCACCTCCAGGGACCCCCAGGGACCCCCAGGGCCGGCTCCAGGCCCCCAAAACAGGGCCTGGGGACGGCCAGGGACCACCAGGGACCACCAGGGACCACCACCGGAGGTCCCTGGCGGGCCTCCGAGCACTGCCGCCCGGGGACCACCTCCAGGGACCCCCAGGGACCCCCAGGGCCGGCTCCAGGCCCCCAAAACAGGGCCTGGGGACGGCCAGGGACCACCAGGCACCACCAGGGACCACCACCGGAGGTCCCTGGCGGGCCTCCGAGCACTGCCGCCCGGGGACCACCTCCAGGGACCCCCAGGGACCCCCAGGGCCGGCTCCAGGCCCCCAAAACAGGGCCTGGGGACGGCCAGGGACCACCAGGCACCACCAGGGACCACCACCGGAGGTCCCTGGCGGGCCTCCGAGCACTGCTGCCCGGGGACCACCTCCAGGGACCCCCAGGGACCCCCAGGGCCGGCTCCAGGCCCCCAAAACAGGGCCTGGGGACGGCCAGGGACCACCACCGGAGGTCCCTGGCGGGCCTCCGAGCACTGCCGCCCGAGGACCACCTCCAGGGACCCCCAGGGACCCCCAGGGCCGGCTCCAGGCCCCCAAAACAGGGCCTGGGGACGGCCAGGGACCACCAGGGACCACCAGGGACCACCACCGGAGGTCCCTGGCGGGCCTCCGAGCACTGCCGCCCGGGGACCACCTCCAGGGACCCCCAGGGACCCCCAGGGCTCATTTCTGAAGGTGGCCCACCTAAGCTAACACAAAACATAATGCTAATGAAGGTGGCCCACCTAAGCTGGCCCAGCTAAGCTTTCACCACAATTGACTATGGTAATGTGAGCCACTTACAAAAACGTCATTATTTATGAAAAATGATTTCATTAAGCAAAATATCAACATCATGCCTGGTAAAGGACATCTTAACACACATTTTGCACCAGTTTTTATAAATGTGCATTTGTTTTCATTGATGTAGTATCCTTAGCAATCTCAAGTTAAAACTTTGTGTCTCTGCACCCACCTTGCAAATTCTTCCAGCAGGTCTTGTTGTGTGGCTTAGCTCCTCCCATCAAAACGACTATGGACCAATCAAATCACTTGTTGGTGTCAAGCACAGCTGTGGCAAGAACATGTGCAGCCATTGGCTGCAAAGATTTAAAGGCACAGTTGCTAGGAGCCTGAAACTATGGCTGGCTCACATTACCTGATGGCCCACATTACCTGAGTCCACCCCTACACGTTTGGAACTTGGAGATACGAGATTTCTGTAGACGATATGCAAGCATGCAATGCACTCCCCCATCTCTATCTGTCTCTCCCTTTCTCTCTCTTGCTCTCTCTCTCTCTCTCTCTCTCTCTCTCTCTCTCTCTCTCTCTCTCTCTCTCTCTCTCTCTCTCTCGCTCATTCGTCTCCCTCCGACTACACTAATGATCATCATCAACCACGGTGGAATTTCGACGGCTGCAGTCACTGTGTGTTACCTATACTGGGTCCAAATGAAGAAAAAAAAAATGTTGGCTATATTTGGCACCGCTTCCTCCCGCAGTAGTAGATCATTCACGAGATACGAAATTCAATAATGTTCAGTTTATGGAATTTTGTTGTGAGTGGGGGAAATATTGGTAGTGAGTAGCAGAGCATCTGCCTGTGTTCTGGATTTGTGTGTGTCTGTTTGTGTGTGTGCGTGCGTGCGTGCGTGCGTGCGTGCGTGCATGCGTGCGTGTGTGTGCGTGCGTGCGTGCGTGCGTGCGTGCACATGCACATTTTGGTAGAGCAGGTCGCAGGAAAATGACATCTGATCCAGACAGATATAATGTAATAGACATTCACTATCCTCCTCAATATCTGGAAAGAACTGTATCCCTCCTCTCTCTCTCTCTCTCTCTCTCTCTGTGTCTCTCTCGTTACCTCTTTCTTTCTGCCTCTTCTCTGCTTCTCTCTCTCTCTCCACCCACTCACTCTCTTTCATTCTCTCTTCACCTGTTTCTTTGTGTCTCTCACTTATTTTCTCTGTTTGTCTGTCTGTCTGTCTGTCTGTCTGTCTGTCTGTCTGTCTGTCTGAAGTTCTGAACCATATAGACTGGTACCTGTCTGTCTGTCTGTCTGTCTGTCTGTCTGTCTGTCTGTCTGTCTGTCTGTTTGTCTGTCTGTCTGTCTGTCTGTCTGTCTGTCTGTCTGTCTGTCTGTCTGTCTGTCTGTCTGAACCATATGTAATAGGCCGGTACCAGTCTGTTTGTCTATGGATGGATGGACAGATGCATGGACGGAAGGATGTATGTGTCTTTCAGGAACGGGGGAGGGGGTTTACACGAATGGAGAACGAAAAAAATAACACTTTTCTTTCTTTCTTTCTTCTTTCTTGGATAAAGGAAAGCATGGGAGCAGGAGAGAAGATTGCAGGAAAATAAAATGCAAATGACAGGTTTAACTAAGCAGCATGGACAGATGGATGGATGAATGGAGGGAGGGAGGGATGGATGCAGGGACGTGCAGAGAATGTTAGAGAGGCAGGGGCTGACATGTTTAAAAAGGCCTTTTGGTGAAAATACTGAAAATAGCAGACCTCCAAGCTCACAACGCATCGCTCTGTGGCACGTTGTGAACTAGGCACAATCAAGTCAATACTGGAGATGTGGCGTAACGGCATGGATTTCTACACAGAGAGGGCAATTCTTTCAACGTAAGACACTGCATTCAAGTTCAGGAGAGTTTGGACAAGGCAATTCTCTTGAATGCTGCCTTCAGGTATGGCATGGAAAGAGGGCATTTGCATTTTTCACCATAGTCAAAACTGCATTCATGGAATGGAGAGGATACTTTTTACAGACGGATAAAAGGGCAGGGGCTCAAGCCACCTTTGATGTCTATGTGTGCACGTGCTGGGATGGATGCTCAGGGAGGATGAACGAGCAGAGACAGACAGACAGACAGGATGAATCAGGTGCAGGCCAGGGGGAGGATGCTTTGGACCGCCTGTACCCCAGGGAAAGCAGATATATACACACCACCGTCACTCAAGATTAGCAGGGTGATTAAGTCCTGTCACTGTGTGTCTGTGTGTGTTTTATCAAATGTAGCCTATTTGTGAGTACATGCATGCCTGTGTGTGTGTGCGTGCGTGCATGTGTGCGTGCGCGACTGCGCGTGTGCGCACTTATACTATGAACCGTATCGTAGAATTAGAGAAGGGGACATTGCAAGGACAATTCTGTCTCGGTACTCACAAAAGAAATGTTTTTTTTATAGTTAACAAAATATATATTTTTTTAGAGACAGACCACCATTTGATGAGATTTAGCATCTCAGACCCAAAAACTAGAATATTTTGAATCGTTGGATACGATTTTGTCCACAATTCCACGCTGTATTGATGTGGTACCATAGGAGAGATAACAGGCCAACGTTGACCAAAATAACTATTCTTTAATTAAGTAATGCAGATGATTAACAATACATCTTGAGAGGGTAAAATTCAACCAAATACGTTCTCAAGAGTTATAGCCAGACCAACTCTCCATCATCAGTGGCGTCAGTTCAGTGGAAAATAAATCTGGTTTTGTTGGTTTGGTTTGGTTTCTACGGTTTCTTGGGCTGAATATGGCAGCCTGGAACCGTTGTTCAAGTGCAGCTAAACTTGGCATGTTGGTAAACGTGCCACAATTAACAATAATGCATTGCACCTGTGCAGCTGACCTGGACCCAGGTTATGGCAGCTGCATACCCCTGCCATACCCAATTGACGCCCCTATCCATCATTTAAGCTGGGGACCATCTAGAACCCCCTCAAGGACCACTGGTGGTCTCCGGACCACTGGTTCAAAACCACTGTTTTAGAGGAAGGCTTACAATTATGGTTAGGATTAAGAAAAGTAAAGAAAAAGAAGAACATTTTGGTGTCCTCACAAATATGGTAATACAAACGTGTGTGTGTGTGTGTGTGTGTGTGTGTGTGTGTGTGTGTGTGTGTGTGTGTGTGTGTGTGTGTGTGTGTGTGTGTGTGTGTGTGTGTGTGTGTGTGTGCGCGCGCGCGCGCGTGTGTGCGCGTGTGTGTGCGTGTGTGTGTGTGTGTGTGTGTGTGCGTGTGTATTATGCAAATGTGAGGGTGTTTCTTGGTAATGTGTGTGAGGCGGTGTGAGCATGTGTTTTGGGGTGTGTGTGTGAGGGGGAGGGGGGGGGGGGGTTAGAGTGAGTGTGACATAGATTGATGAGAAGGGGGAAAGGAGGCCATTACGGTGCAGTCCCGCACTGATAGCCTCTACACTTCTCTGTCCGTTTCGGGGCTCTTGGCAATTTCATAGGCGTGGCTCTCTCTGTGTGTGTGTGTGTGTGTGTGTGTGTGTGTGTGTGTGTGTGTGTGTGTGTGTGTGTGTGTGTGTGTGTGTGTGTGTGTGTGTGTAGGGCTAACATTAGCTTCTTAGCGTTCATTCTACTACTTTGTCGATTAGACCAGTGGTTCTCAACCTTTTCAGGTCGCGACCCCCCAAATAATCATATTTTAACTGGGGACCCACCCCAACCCTGACGAGCACCAGATGTTGCGAGGTGTTGTGAGCATGAACGCGAGGCGCTGTGAGCATAGATCTGCTATTTTCACAATTTCTGGCTCTAATATCTGACAATTTGGCCAATGTTTAATTTTTCATTTTAGATTATTGTCACTTTAGAAATGTGCAGATACCCTCTATACACTTATACTGTAAGCTGGTTTGTTTACTGTTGAGTGAGAAAACAATGTTGCACACTAAGTTAATTATCTGGGGACCCCCCTGGGAGTCCCTACCCACAGGTTGAGAACGACTGGATTAGAGAAGTGATCGAGAAGCAAGTTTTCTTAAATTTCAAAAAATGATAAGGATCGATTAACCACTTATTATTTTATACTTTGTCGCATGACAACAGTGTCGTGCACAAATAGTGAACAATGTAGATCTATGATGCGTTGTGAGCTTTTAGATGCTATTTTCACACTCTTTTAATCTTTTGAAACTTTCTGCCTTTTAGTGACCTGTCCAAAATAGACATAAACTATTAATCGATTATTTTATCAAATGAAATCTTTTATGATTAACTCTTATTGTGCCGATCCCGAACAAGTTCGGCTTTATTTCAATCCAATACATTTTTTTTTTTATTATTTTACTTACCCTGAGCTTCTTGTAGAGCCGTGGGTGGTCCTGGCTCGTCCTGCGCTTTCCAGTGAGCCATTTTACATGGTCCGACGATATATTCCATTAAAAATGGTTTAAAATAATTTTTTGAGCCCCCCAAAGTTCACCGAGGTTTATTTACGGCGAAATCGCCGAAAAATGATCTTTTAAATGAGAAAAAGCTAATAGCTATTTTGTAGCCATTTTCATCCGGGACCTTTTCATGACGTGCACGAACGTGAGCACGCGCGTCACTGCAACGTGAGTCCCCGGATGCTAATGCGCTCGCCTATGGGAGATACCCTGGCATTCTTTGGCGCCCTCTAGGGGCTGGCACTGGAAGGGTTAAATCAGTTAGTTTGAATAGTGTTGTACCCTAGCT
Source organism: Nannobrachium achirus (assembly GCF_963921795.1). Taxonomy (NCBI): domain Eukaryota; kingdom Metazoa; phylum Chordata; class Actinopteri; order Myctophiformes; family Myctophidae; genus Nannobrachium; species Nannobrachium achirus. Next base: position 17,166,108 of record NC_137823.1, on the reverse strand, counting down.
TTTTATATGTGAAGTAATTATCTTTGAGAAATTGATAACAATTTTCTCTTCATGGTTCGATGGGATTATTGTCACAGACATAATGACAGTAAGTGAACTTGTGTGATTGAGTTATTGTTTTGTCTATGATAAGCCCAGAACGTGCTCTGACTGAACACCAGCTATTAGCACTGAACCAACACAGAGGCATTTAGAGCAGTGGTTCTCAAACTTGTTTTTTGTGTTGAAGCACTTAATATTTATGTGATATTACGGTACATAAATATGTAAATCTTTCCCATTAAGCTACAATATGTCATGGAGTACAACTTCAGACAACATCCGTTTCCATTAAGGACAGATTGAAAATGACGTTATACTTGAAGTAACCACTTGAACCCCAGCATCCCTTGGGAGCAACATTCACCGAAAAGAACAGATCTACAAGCTTACAACATGCGTTGTGAGTTGTATTTGGGTCTCTATTTTGATTGTCCAGCTCCAGAAGTACCAGCTCTTATGCCTTAACTTAAAAGCCTGTCCATACTGTCTCCGACCACCAAACTTTTCGTGGGAAAGCTCCTGTTCAACTGCAAAATGACGTCACTTGCATCTTCTGAAAAGCATTAGCCCGAATTAGAGTTCGGAAAGCTGCATGTGGGAAAGTCGTAACTCTCCGATAAAATGTTTGTTGGTCGGAGACAGTATGGACAGGACTTTCAGTTAAGGCATAAGAGCTGGTAACTTATAAGACAATCAAAATAGAGCCCTTGGTGTGTAGATCGAAGAAGAACGCACCAAGCACACTGCAACTCAGGTCTGTTTTTGCACCCATCAGGTTGCAAGTTACTATGAAAAGCTTCACCGTCTGTCTGTCTGACCGCCACGTCACACTTTTGGCACTACTCTTATCTCCGGCACCGTTGCCCCTATCCATGCCAAACTTTGCACACACACTCCTTGGCTGGCAAACCACAACCTCCAGCCCTGATTTCTCACATGGCCCTCTTCTAGCGCCACTATGAGGCCGATTTTTGCGAAACACATTTTTGGACAAGCACTGCTCCTACAGATTTTGCCATAAAATCACACAAAGCGGTACTCAGTATCTCTAAAGTCATGTCATCAACATGGATCTGTCCCATTTCCCATATTCCCTCCTGATTGGCTACGATTGACTTCTAAAGTTTGTGTATATGCGACCTAACGGTCGCTTGTCTGATTAGGGAGTCTTACTGGTACTAAGTGGTTATTTAAAATGAAGTGATATTGATTGATTCCAAATATCAAAGTATTCCGAGGCACCCCTGGTCTCAAACACACCTCTTTGAGAAACCCTGATTCAGAGAATCGAGGAATCTTTCCAAATTACAGTTATTACAATTTTTCTAAGTGCCAAGCGGTCTCGTAACTGCTCGTATGAATGGCGGGGGAAACCTTTCACAGTAAGGTGAAAATGACCACTTGCAAGACAAGAGCGGGCTCGATAGCAGCAGCATGGACATAATAACCGTCAATTAAGTTGAGTTGTAACAGCCTTTCCTTTTCACAGCAGCCATGCTATTGTACTTTATAGTGTGTTAAATAGACTGAATTGTACTTATTATGAGTTATGTCTCCGCTTCCCCCCAGACACAGGATTTTCAAGTCAGTTTACACACAAGCACGCACACATTCACGCACACCCGTGTGCGCACATGTCAAAGGACTACAATGGAAACAAGTTCTCAAGCCCTTTTTTGGTGTTTTATGGTTTTAGAAATCGTCGCTGTCGGTTGTCTTTGATCGTGACTTTCTTTATAATATTTAATGAGTTTAACCTAACTGTGAAAAGGTTTCCCCCACCGCTCATACGAGCAGTTACAAGAACCTATAATGAAAACAGACGATCTACAAGCTCACAAGGTGTCGCCTTATGGTGTGTTGTGAGCTTGTAGATCTGCTGTTTTCACTATACTTTTGTACAGTATACTTTTGACAGTGATGAAACATATCGTCTTGTATTATGCACGATTGGCAATACAAAATGTCAATCAAAATATCTATAATTGAATGTGCAGATTGCCATGAAACTACACTGAGTGTATTCATACTCACCCAGAGGATGCACCCCAACCTGGGGCTTGTTTGAGCAAGACCCATGACCTTTAGTCTGGCGCCACCCTCAGGGCAAAAATTACGACCTTGCACACAAGATCTCTCCAAATATAACAGGCGGGAGAGTGTTTTTTGCAGGTCTTTCAGTCTGAATGTATCAAAAAACCAACTGGGTTAAGGCAGCGGAAGCTTGTGATTGGCTGCGCGGAGGTGACGAAAGTCGGGGGGGAGTGAGATACACCTAAACCTAACCCCCATAACCCTAACCTCCTTAAAACTAACGCTGGTGAATGCTAACCTGGTGAATGTTAACCTGGTCGGACTCCACCTTAACCGAGGTGCTTTTTTTGATACACCCGGACTGAAAGACCTGCAAAAAGACTGTCCCAGGCAGACACATGGAAACCTACTCATTTGTTTACTCAACTTGTTTCCTGTTTAAAGGGCACTTTGTAGCTTTAATAACTATACCTGTGAATGTACTTTATCTACCCCGTCCCTCTGCCCCAATTCTGCCATGGATGATAATTCGTTTTTTCCCCCATCTTAACAATTTAGGCTACAATTTAAGCATTTACCAGACGCTCTTAGCCAGGGAGACTTACAATAAGCAAAGTAAACACATACATCAATGCAGAGAGACGGTGTAGTGCCTCAGCAGAATCATTGGTGAGAGTGGGAGCTCTGAAATTGATGGCGACGTCAGTCATTTCAAACCACTTTGGTATTCCTGCTACTCTGGTGGGGGGTTTTGGACTCTTTGTCTTGCGTTAACTAGTGTTGAAATTGCTTTAACGCCACACTTTACCTAACTTTAGCTCAACATTTTCATTTGTCTCTTTCAATTTCTCTGCCACTAAAATAGCAACTGTTTTCCCCCAACGGCTAGGCCTAGGCCTATGCTGCAGTTGTTTTCCCAGAAGACAGCCTACGACGCACGCACAGCAACAGCACCGAGTCAAATGGCAGGGAGAAACAAATGAGCAGACTATATCATTGTTCCTGTCCATAAGATGGGTCTGTTCCCATGCATTGTTGTGAATCCACCGAGGGCCACTTAAGTGTTTTTTTTTCACTGATGCTTTTATAAAGTGCTGTCCTCGGTTCAACCAAAAGACTCAGTCCTCCTCAACAATCAATGGCAACACGCTCTCTTTGTGGACTGAGATAGAGAGACGTGTGTGTGTGTGTGTGTGTGTGTGTGTGTGTGTGTGTGTGTGTGTGTGTGTGTGTGTGGGGGGGGGGGGGGTCGTTTCTAAGGCCAAGGTCCTGAACAGCTGCACACCGGTCATCTCTCCCTCCTCTGTCTATCTCTCTCCCCCTCCTCCCCTTCTCTCTATCTATCTCTCCCTCCCTCCCTCTCTCGCTCACTCTCTCCCCCCTCTCTCTTCCTCCCTCCCTCCCTCTGTCTCTGTGTCTCTCACTCTCTCTCTCTCTCTCTCTATCCATCTCTCTGTCTCCATCTCCATCTCTGTCTCTTCCTCCCCCTCTCTCTCTCTCCCTCTCTCTCTCTCTCTCTCTCTCCATCTCTCCTGCACGCACGTGAAAAAGGAACCTCGCGTGCCTCCCCCCCAATAACCCCCGCTGAGAAGAACAGTGCGCGCGCCCCCCGCGGTTCAATCTGGCGCGTCAGATGGCAGCGCGAGCCTAGGAGAGGAGAGGAGAGGAGCAGACTCAGTGAGGAGAGGAGAGGACAGAGATGCTGCTCAGCTCGTGCTCGTGCTGTTGTCACTCGGTCTGTTGGTCCATTACCGCTTCTATTGTCCCGCTTTTTTCTTAACACCACACACACACGCGCACGCACGCACGCACGCACGCAAACACACACACACACACACACACACACACACACACACACACACACACACACACACACACACACACACACACACACCTCCTCGTCCTCGTCGTCACATCACATCTCTCCTCTTCTTCGAGTAGCAGCCTCAACTAGACCAGACACGACGTTATAGGCTCGTTTGTAACCTTTAAACGTCAATTCTCCCGGAGGTTAAGCTAATTAACGCTTCAACGTCGAGTCAAACGTCAAAACGACCTTCCTTTCTACATTGTGTGCTTTTTGGTGGTTGTGTTTTTTAAAGAATATACGGTTTTTGAGAGGTTGGTTATTCAAAGAATACGGTACGAAACGGCGTCTCTCTTCTCTCTCCGTGACAGAGTTGACTTATCGGAGCGGAGGAGGAGGAGGAGGACCGGAGGTCTGGAGGAATCAGCGGGCAGCGGCCAGGACGCGAGGCGGGCGGCGGTGCACTGAAAGCCGGGCTGCTGGCTGGGAGCAGCCTGACCGGTCTGTGGTCTGTTTGAACGGTGGAAGGAAAGGATGGAGATGATACCCAATGAACACAACAAGCAGACACGCAGCGTCCTCAGTCTCTGGAGCTGATGACACAACATCACCACCAACACTACAGACAACACTACTAAACTGGCATTTATTTATCTGACTGAGGAGGACTAAACAACGACATTATTATACGTTTTTGGATTACTGTTGTCGTTATTATTAGGCTACACGTGCCTTTTTGGGGGAATATATAAACGGACGCTGTCTTCTTGCAATGTTTGACATGTTTTTTAGTTAATGTGTGGAACGGAACGAATTGTCACTTGGCTTCTTCCATGAAAAACGACATGACATTTAGTGGACCTATTGCCCATTTTTCGGGGTTTCTTCTCTTCAAATGGTCAAATGAACAGTGTTGTCGCTCTTTAATCGGATAAACGTAATCTGGGAATACTCCATTTAATCTCACCATCTCTTGCTTTTTCTGTTTAGGAGGCGATAGAGGGGCCCCCATTGCCTTATTATCATATTCTCTGTGATAATGTCGCTAATTAACGCCATGGTCAACAACAGGACTTCATGGTTTTGATGCGTGGCAGCTGCTGTCGCCCTGCGTGCACGCACACGCACGCACCGCACACACACACACACACACATCCATCTGGGGCGGAACGGAACGAAACGGAGCCGGGGTTGGTTTGGTTTTTACAACACGCGGACGGAGGATCGACGCTCTTCTCCAACCTGGGATTATTATTGTTATGAATGACTCTCCTTTTTAATGTTGATTTAAAACTTTTTTTTATTGCATTTTTGAGGATCAGCGTTTGTTGTGAAAGTGGATTTTAATGAGCTGTGACCTGCTCAAACCCTGCACACCTTCCCACCACCGACCATAACAACAACATCAACAACACCGTGACCACATGTGTAGACTGTTTTTATGTCCGACTAAATCAAGCAAACATGTAAACTCCTTGCAGTATCTTCTCCTCTTGGCATTATAAGGTGTCTGTCTTTGTCTGCTGTAGTCCAAACTCATTATTAGGCTACTGTTCCGGTATTTCTTCTGGGAGAAGAAGCGATCAGCCACCATCATCTCTGGGGGATATATATAAAGGGGACTTCATTTCCAAGGTGTTAATTTGGTCACTGGACATTGATCTGCTCTGGAACACCGGGGTCTCCCCTGACTCTCTGAGCTCCCAGAAGGGGGCTGCTGCTAGGCTATAAGGGGGGCTGTGATCAGCCTGGTAGGTGGAGGTGGTGTGGGTGAGGACTGGAGGATTACTGTCTGGGAGACCCGGCTGGATTGTGGTGGTCTGGAGCTTGGAGCTTCTACAGCGGGTGTTGTCCTGTCGGGCTGGCCGGAGCACAGAGCA
>NC_137823.1:17145345-17155345 GCF_963921795.1 Nannobrachium achirus | reverse complement strand
TCTATCAAGGCACAGTAGTCGTATTGGAAAGAAATAAGGAGAAGTAATTCTCCTTATTACTTCCTTCACAGGTGTTACCAGCAGTGTTGCAGTGCTGATTCAATGTTTGGGGGTATGTGGTTTTCATGACGTCACGCACGTCCCTTAAAGAGGTGGTGCCATGATTTCCCCCCCCCTCTAAAACATGATTATCAGATATTATGATTATACTAGGAGGAAGATTTTTTCCAAAAAAGTATACAGAAAGAGTTAAAATTGGGTTTTTATGTGGCCACACCCCCAGTTCATTAAGTTTTGGGCATCAATATATGTCTAGGGATATGGGACGATATGAATATTTCATATCACGATTATTGTGACCAAAGAAATCGCGATTTACGATATTGTCGCGATAATCAAAATATCCCCAACACCCATTAACCTGGGGCGAAGCATTTGCCAAAAAATAGCAGGTCTACAAGGTCACATTGTGAGATTGTAGATCAGCAATTCTTTGGCAAAGAGATTTGGTATAGAGTGAAAAAAAGACCGTATCAACTATCAAGTATGTTTATTATAAGTACTTTTTACCAATAGAGGGTTTAAGTGGTACCGGGCGGATATGCAGCTCGGCAAATAAAAGGTGAATTGATCCCAGTGCATGATGGAGGCCGATTTCACGATAAATTTAATCTCCACAATATGATTATCGTGAGTGTTTTTTTATCATGATAAACGATAATATTGATTATCGTCCCATCCTTATATGTCAGTTTGCGTGAAAGGCGTGACCCCTGCTCAGAAAAGATATGGGGCTGCAACTGCTGTGTTCCATTCCGGTCTAAACAGAGTCAGGGTGCTATAAATATTGTTGCGTGTTTTTTGCTTACTGGAAACACTCTGCTACACCAGTGGTTCTCGAATTGTGGTCCAGGGACTGTCATGGATTCCAAATGGCCCCTTATAGGCATGTAACTCTGAGAGTGTATAAAATGGAACCAAATGGACCTGTAATGGGCAGTTGCCGCGGGACCCCGGGACCCCACTTTGAGCACCACTGGGGTATAGACAGGCCGTCTGGTAATCACCGGTTCGACCCTCTGCTTTGCTCATCAACGTGTCCATCCATGTGCACCTGAGCAAGACGCTCAACAACTCCCCACCTGGCGCTCATCAAAAAGCCATCTGAGCAAGCCTTCTGCGGGGAGCGGTGAATGCATGAAAAGTAGTTTCCCCTCCACCGGGGATGATGCAATTACTCTCCTTTTCTGTCATACGCCAAACAAAACAAAAAAAACAGATATACTGTATAGGGCTGTCACAATTATTACATAATCGTCTAATCGTGATTATTTGACATTATCGCAATTATTTTGTCATAATCGTCATAATCGTGAATGTTGAAAAAAATCCGAAATAGTGGAAATAGCAGATCTACAAGCTCACAACGCGTCGCATCGCGACGCGTTGTGAGCTTGTAGATCGGCTATTTCCACTATCAAAGTTTTACGTTTTTTAAGTAGTAAGTTGTCAAATATGTCAGTAATTTATTTGTATATTTAGGTTATGTGTCATATCTGCCATGTGCAATTTCGAAGCCTACAAGCCAAACAGAAATGTAATTATCAACGACAAAAACACAATTAAATCGTTAATCGCCAATTATTTGAGTGACAATTAATCGTCCTGTAAAATGTCATATCGTGACAGCCCTTATACTGTACAAGCTCAAAACACGTGATGCGACATGTTGTGAGCTTGTAGATCTGCAGTGATTTTTTCCCCCCCGAGTGTCCTGTCTTTGCCCTGTTTAGTTTGTTATGGCTGCAGACATAGAGCTGTCCAGGAACAAGTATCTTTGTGGAACATATCACGTACCTCCACAAAAATCAATGATTCTCAACATTACCCCCGATACTCTGGCAGAGAGGAAATTAGGTCAAACAGTGTACTCGTCTTTTTTTGAATCGCCCAACACGTGTTTCTTTCTACCCCCTTTCCTCCCCTATTTAGTAGGTATTAAGCCAAATGATTCCTGTCTCCACACTCTGTGTGTTGTCACGGGTGTATCAACCTACTGACCTAGCCTGGCGTTGCTCATACTAATTCCTCACTGCGTGTTGGATATTAGTCTGGACCTGGGAGCAGAATTTTCATTTCCAAGGGGTGGTTTAAAAAAATGTTAAGTTGACTTGCTCTTAATTGCTCCCTCTGAACTTCAAAGGGCTTGTGAGCTGTGCTAATTGATTGAGCCATACAAGTGTCAATAGCTCGTTAGTCACTGAAAGCATCAAAGACTACAATCTGTTTGATGTCTGTAATAAGAGTGGAGGGGGGAATGTGTTTGAATACACACAGACTCGCCTGATTGGCTGAATGGTTTTGAACCAGGCCACCACCCACCACGTGCCCCAAGCCTACAGCCCTGATTGGCTCGCCCTCTCTGAGGGCTGGTGGAAAAAGATTATTAAATGTGAAGGGCCAGACTACACAACACCACCACTACCGCCAGGGGGTGGTGTTGTGCAGTCTGGTTTATTAACCAGGCTACTACTGACCCACCTGCATATGAGGAGCCCCCACCGGGAGGACAGCCTTCGTCCTTCTCCTCCCATCCAACACTCCCTATTGACAGGTGCCCCCCCCCCCCCCCCCCCCCAGCCTGTAGGACTACTTGTAGGGACAACTATCACCGTCTCCCGCCCGGCTACCCTCCCCCAAACACAAGCCAATTGCGTTCATATAGGCACAGTCTCAACCTTTTCAGGCCGCGACCCCCTAAAATAATCATATTTGAACTGGGGAGCCCCCCCCACCCCCCACCCTAAACACTTAGAACTGTACGAGTTGTGGCATTACATTTAGTTTGACTAGGTTCCACAGATAAGCATTGTGAAAATAGCCATTATTTGACAATTTAGCCAATGTTTGACCAGTTTTTGATTACTATTGATGCAGTAAAAGCCCTTAGATTGTCACGTCAATGTCATCTGGGAACCCCCCCCCCCCCCGGGGGGTTCAGACACAGAAGTTGACAACCACTGACATAGACACTTGACGAAGCCGGTTGCACGGCGGTGGATTCCAACCCAAACATTTTGTACTTTTCTTTTGGCATTTTGATGCCAACACTTTCACACTTTTACTCAAAGTACATTTTGAATTCCGGCCTTTTACTCGTAACGGAGTGTGTGCTGGCCAGGGGCGTCACACCAAATTCTGGGCCCTGGGTACAAGGATTCACTGTGGGCCCCCCATGAATGTTAACTATTGAAAAATAGCAGATATACAAGCTCACAGCGCGGCACCGAGTGCCGCGCTGCGAGCTTGTAGATCTGCTCTTTTTGAAAAATCGTGAAAATGTGTGCAAGAAACCTATGTTTCTATGTCAGTCGGTGCCGCGCTGTGAGCTTGTATATCTGCTATTTTTCAATAGCTAAAGTTACTAGGGCCCCTCCACCTTGGGCCCGGTAACTCAGTCCCACTTTCCTACCCCTTGTGACGCCCCTGGTGCTGGCACACACCAACACTGTGGTTTCCCTAACTGCAGTAACTTGCCACCGCTGTATAACTATCAAGGAAACTCTGGTACGTACAGTTCTCCTTGTTAACCCATTTAGGCCTGAACACATTATGACGCAATATTTTATGCTTTAAATATAAAAAAATAGCAGATATACAAGCTCACAGCGCGGCACCGAGTGCCGCGCTGCGAGCTTGTAGATCTGCTATTTTTGAAAAATCGTGAAAATAAGATTTTTGACCCGATTACATAAGTGTCTTTTGAATCCTTCTAAGATTTTTTGAAAAAAACGATGTTTGTATGTCAACAATCTGGCCAGCCATCGTCAAAGAAAAGGTCCTTTTCATTTAACTGGAGCTCAGTTAGTCTGTTCTTGAGAGACTACTATGTCAGTGGTACTCAAATCTTTTCATGTGAAGGACCCCCAAAATGATATGTATTTGGCCACGGACCCCCATCTCAAAATATCTAGTTCCAGGGACCACCCAGAGGCAAAATTTGAGTTACAAACGTTCGCTTTGAAAATACATTATATTCAAAGATTTGCACACATTTTCACGACTTTTTCAAAAATAGCAGATCTACAAGCTCGCAGCGCGGCACTCGGTGCCGCGCTGTGAGCTTGTATATCTGCTATTTTTCACTGGTTAAAGCAGTCAATCATTTCTAGGCCTAAATGGGTTTAAAAATGAAACTCCCCACTCACTGCCAGACACACACACAAAAAAAAGATGACAAGTTGCTCCTTGAAGGCAAAGAAGTATATATTTCAGACACCCGTCCCTGCAGAATGGAGATCTTTTTGTGATGCAACCGCATTAGTCCTCTTTGACAGTTTGCCTCAGTGACTCTTTTCTACTTGAGGTAGATACTGTTGTATATCCGTCAACTGGAAATCTGTTATGTTTAGTGACAAAAATGTAAAAGATTTAAAAGGAATGTTTATTTTTTGGCCTTTTAGATTCGCCATCTCCATTACTAATGCACATTATGGGATGGTTTCTGCCCCGTGTCTCAAAGGTTGGACTCACAGGACACAAACCTTTTTCACTCTTTTTCAAGATTTGTTTTGAAAATCGATCTTACAAGCTCACAACGTAGGTGCTCATTCTTTTGGGCTTGTTTTCATAGACCTGGATTATTTCTCTTGTAATATTGGACAACACTGACACACCTTAACACCCAAGGAGCCAAACTCGTTCAGTAACGAGTTAAGGCCACTAGGTGTCATCCTGCCAAAAGGAGTTGTCTCGTCCCTGAACGAGACAAGGAAGGGTTAACTGTACGTGCAGCTGCCTGCCCTCTGAATGACCCGAGTCCATACGTCACCCCGTAGCAGAGAGAGAGAGAGAGAGAGGGAGAAAATGGCACGAGCTGGTTGCATTGATTAAATATATATGTTTGGGTCAATATATATATATATAAATATATACATATTACCGCGATAACTAAAATCCATACCTCCCCAGCCCTACATAATGATGATAATAGCTCAGATTTTATAGCTCAGATTTTATTGCTCAGATTATATAGCACTTCTTTTACTCTCCTACTGCCAGATTATTTATTTATTTATTGGGTCTGGTGCCATCAAAAAGCAGCTTACCTTTGCGACGTTATAGTAGATAGACAGACATTTATTTATTTATTTATTATTATTTTTTTTTGATTGTGCAATAGTGCACTTTGGTCTGCCAGGCAGCAGAGGGCGGCGTCATGCGAGAATGAATGTGAATTTGCCTGTTATGTGTTGCCGTGCATTCAGACCAGTCACTGGCCACAGAGCCTTACAGCCAGAGGAAATCAACAAGGAAGTGAATTGGTCTCCTTTGATGTTAACGCATAATGGATTTTTTACACCATCACCGCGGAAAATGTGTTTACAGTACACGGCGGCGCGACCCCTCATCAGCTTCAACAAGGTAAACGAACGAACGAACGAACGCGAACGAGCGCCGTATTGGCGCGGAGGTCTCTTGAGAATTGGGGCGAACAGGAACTTCCAAAGCAGTATAAGAGTTAAGCATCCAAATTGGCATTACATCAAATAAAAGTATACCCAACTTTATTAAGAAAAAACTAAACAGAAGGGTAAGCGTCAGACAATATTAGCCACACTTGAGGTGCCAAACGGATTATGTCAAAACCTGTTGATTTTCTCTCAGAGCTCGGTTCTATTTTGTAGTGTCATCAAGGCATTCGGCACAGATGATTCACAACATGAGTTGGATCAAGACAGAAAGGTGAATGCTATTTATTTCAAACTTAGTCAACGGCCGCGGACCCCAATCTCAAAATATTTTGTTCCGGGTACCCCCAAAGCAAAATGTGAGTTAAAAATGTTCGCTTTAAAATTTCATATATTCAAAGTTGCACAAATTGTGACAACTTTTCAAAAAATAGCAGATCTACAGGCTCGCAGTGCTGCACTTGGTACCGCGCTGTGAGCTTGTATATCTGCTATTTTTCAATAGTTAAAGCATAAAATAACGGTTAAAGTGGTTAAAATCTAGAGTGACACGATGCAGGTCTAAATGGGTACAAAAAAAAATAAGAAACTCAGCTTGCGGACTATACTATATTGAACAGAAAACCTGAGAAGCTATTATATAGGCTCATTAAAACACAATAGCCGTCTTGCGGGCGACCCACCAGAGTCAGATCCATGACACATTTACGGTTCTACGACGCAGTCTAAGAAATACTGGTTTAGTCGCTATGGCTGTTGTTTTTCTAATAAAGCTGTCTTGTTAGGGTTTGGATTCCAGATTCCCCAGAGGCCATTAAGATTATTACCGTCTCTAAGTCGGGGTGGGAAACCTTGTATGTCCAAAACTGGTTACTTTTCTGGACTCAAATAATTTCTGCACTCTCCGTACGTTTACTGTGTACTTATAACCTTTAATCGCTATGGCCTTTGTTGTCTGTCACATTTTATTATACTTATAGCAGCTAATCAAAGTATGACATCAAAAGACATCATTGAAGATGTGAAAAATGTGGCTTTGTGGGAAACCAAATTGCTTTAGAGAACAGTGGTTTTCAACATCTTTCATATCAAGGTCCATTATTTATTCTGTGTTTGAGCCATGGACCACCATTTGATGACATTTATCCTCTCAGACCCCAAATGTATTATATTTGACCCCAAAATATTAGGGAAATCTCGCTTTTGCGAACGCCCATCATTTCGACCGGAGGGTTAGCGACTCACTCCACGGAGGTTAAGGTTAGGTTGAGGGTTAGAGTCGGGTGTCGAAAAAATGAGATGTAGTAACAGCGACACGCTCCCAAAATATTTTGTTAGCGTTGGATTCAATTCCATGCTGCATTGATGTGGTACGTCAAATAAAATAACATTTATTCTATAATTGTGTAGAATTCTAATAAATTAAGTAATGGAGATGTTTAACAATAACTTAACTCTTGAGAGCGTAAAATGGAACCAAATGGATCCGTACGGGTCCATTTGGTTTCGTTTATACGCTCTCAAGAGTTAAACATCTTTAAGGGCCCATTTGGTTACCAACTCTTCATCATTTATCTGGGGACCACCTGGAACCTCTTCAAGGACCACTGGTGGTCCCTGGACCATTGGTTGAAAACCACTGCTTTAGAAGACGATTATAGTTAGATCATTATAGTGAGAACAGTATAGTTATACCTCCCCTGGATCATCAGGTTTATGAAGGACCTGACCAGGAAGAAAAAAGAATAGCAATCCACCATCTCTGAAGTGCTAATAATGTTGGATGCTGAGCTGTCTAGACTAGTGCTTGTGACAGTGGGTCCTTGAGTGGGAGTCCAGGGACCCAATGCAGAAAAATCAATGCATCAACATCAGTTTGAACACTAGCAGCACTGGAACAAGTACTCATAAAAATGTCTTCAGTGAAAGTATCAATACCATGATTCTGTTACTGGTGTTAAAAATGTACTTGAGTAAAAGTACAAAAGTATTGGCATCAAAATATACGAAAAGTTAAAACTACTGCAGAATGTCACATTTCGCAAGTTTCCAAATGTATAAACTCTACAAGCTCACTATTTGACGCGTCACAAAGCAACACGTTGTGAGCTTGTAGATAGGCTATTTTCAAGGAGCCAAAGTGTATTCAAGGCTAAAATGTATGTTTGGTAACAACAATTACATATAATAATAAGTAACTAGTAATTAACATTTTCAAATAATATCAGTGTAGTGTAAAATGCAATATTTGATGTATGAGATAGAAGTATGTATAGAAGTAAGCAAATAAAAAATACATGAAAATGATACTTAAGTACAGCACTTGATTAATGCTTTCCACCACTGACCATTTGAACCAGCGATTTGAAAATAGCAGATCTACATTAATTTACTGGACGGAACAGCAAAGTAGATCAGAATGAAACATGACTAGGACGGAGCAGGAGGGGACAGGAGGACAGACAGCTCCGTCCTCTTTGTCCCATTTATAAAAAACAGGACAATTATAAAAAACAGGACAAGACAGTAATGACGATGACATCTTCCTCTTTTGTGGCTGTTCCCTTCAGGGGTCGCCACAGAGAATCATCTGCTCTTTGGTCTTCCTCTAGGCCAGGGTTTCTCAAAGTGTGATCTGTGTCACAAGTCCAGGGGTGCCTCAGAATACTTTGATTCTATAGTATCATATTTGGAATTTATGTTATTTTCAGAACTTCAGTTTAACCACTTATACTTGGTAAAACAGACCTGAGTTGCACTGTACTTGTTATACCAGTTAGACTCCTTAATCGGGAGATAAGCAACCGTCAGGTTGCATGCACAAACTTTAGAAGGCAATCGTAGCCACATTAGAAGGGAATATGGGAAATGGGACAGATCCATGTTGATGACATGACTTTAGAGATACTGTGTACCGCTTTGCGTGCTTTTAGGGCAACATCTGTTGGAGCAGTGTCCAAAAATGTCTTTTGCTAAAATCTGCCTGATGGTGGCGCTTGAAGAGGGGCATGTGAGAAATCAGGGTAGGGCCATCAGCAAATGTGTGATGTGACAGACAGACAGACTGACAGACTGACAGCCGGGGGAGCTTTTCATAGTAACTTGCGACCTAACGGTCGCAGCAAACCTTTCCTCCTCACCAAAAATAGCAGATCTACAAGCACACAACGCGTTGTGAGCTTGTAGATCAGCTATTTTTGGCAAAGAGGTATAGTTTTCTAAGTATTGAGTATTTACACTTTAACATGAAGCTACACAATGACAGTGCAGTCAAACAAGTCTATGAAGCATGCAATCTATGAAAAAGTTTAATCTGCAACATATGTTATACAATATGTAGTCAGGGGGGTCCCCGCATCATCTCTGGTTCAGCTAAGCCAAGGGGTCCTTGAACCTGAAAGAAAAACCTTGAAGACCCCTGGCCTGAACCAAGAGTATACTGCAGATGGTGGCGGTGGGTGTTTGTTTACTACGGTAAGTTAATTAATTAGGCTGTTGTTGTCGGAATATAATTAACAGAAAAGAAAGGTAGCGTAGTTGTGGTGAGAGAAGAGGTAGAGGAGCAGGGGCGTCACAAGGGGGGGGGGGGGCAAGGTGGAGGGGCCCTAGTAACTTTAGCTATTGAAAAATAGCAGTGCCGTGCTGCAAGCTTGTAGATCTGCTATTTATGAAAAGTTGTGAAAATGTGTGAAAATCTTTGAATATACCGGTATGTATTTCTTAACTCATTTAGTGCTCCTGAAATTAACGGATTATAAAGTCCACGATGCCAGGCTGCATTCACTCCCGTTATCTTATTTTGAAGGCCAGAAGTCCACAGCGTAAACACTTCCGGTCTGACGTCATCGCGTCCTGCGCCGGAACCGATCGTTGTTTACGTGGTGTCATGGCGGATCGGCTCTGAGCTTTTCTCCATGTGCTTTATAAGCGAGCATCTGCCTCCATCTTCGCTTCTAAAGTGTAGTTTTGAGATAATGGACATTAAAGATGAGATCCCCCGTCCACCTCAATGTTATGGGATGACTATTTTGTGCTCGTGGAGCCGTGATGATGAGAAATCAGCGACGGATTTCGGCTCCGGACCTTCCGCCATTGTACTCGGTAATATATCCGCCGTTACAGTAATATATTACTTTTCACGAGTATACTCGGGATTGGCACCATGTGATACTCGAGTACTTTTCACGAGTCTTCTCGGGATTGGCACTATATGAGTTAAGTGAACATTTGTAACTAAAATGTTGCTTCTGGGGGGTCCCTGGAACTAATATTTTGAGATGGGGGTCCGTGGCCAAATACATATCATCTTGGGGGTCCTTCACGTGAAAAAGTTTGAGCACAACTGACATGGAAACATACCTGTAGGTTTCTTGCACACATTTTCACGATTTTTCTAAAATAGCAGATATACAATGCGAGCTTGTATATCTTCTATTTTTCTATAGTTAACATTCATGGGGGGCTCGCAGTGAATCCTTGTGCCCAGGGCCCAGAATTTGGTGTGACGCCCTTGAAGAGGAGATGAGACA
>NC_137823.1:17030345-17140345 GCF_963921795.1 Nannobrachium achirus | reverse complement strand
TATAGATGGAAACTAGGTAACTTTGTGAAAATGTTTTAATATAGATGGATATGATGTTTTTAGCAGTCATTTCCCTTTATCAGTCACCATATTATTGTGCTGGTGCATTTGTTTCCTTGCAGAAAGACACATCCCCCTGGCTGTATTTTGGTTCTGTTCCACTGTTTATGTTGACATTCATCCCTTGGAGGGACGTTTTTGTCATGGGGGAGCTGGCCAGAGCTCTTAATTGATCCCTTTGAACTTCAAAGGGGTTGTGCACCGAGGTAATTGATTGGGACATACTGTAAAAGTGTCAAGTGCTCATTAGTGATCTCTCTTATCAACAAAAGCATCAAAGACAACGACCTGTTTGATGCTTGTCATAGTGGGGAGGGGGAGGGGGGATGTGTTTGTATACACACAGACTAGTTTCCCTTTAACACATGGGAAGCCAAGGTTTCTAACATCTCTAGCTGTTGCTGCTGCTGCCGTTCGCTTACGTTTTATTTTGAAGAGCCCTTGAACTTAAGCTTCTTGTGTGTGCACGTGAGTGTCCACTGACGATTGAGGAGGATAATCCATTTGTTTACAAACGCTTGCGAAACTAAAATCCAAACCGGGGCCGACCATTGCAGTAAAGTGTCGCCTTGAAAACAGGCAGATCTCTGCTTCCCTGGCGTTCTTTGCACCTTATTCATAGGTAAAGCCCTTTTTATGTTTCAGCATAGAATAGAAATCAATGCAGCCTAGACAAGCCACTTTGTTTCTCTGCAAGCCACGTTATGACGTATGGACCAGGGTCTTTCACAGGGAACACAACATGCGCGCAGCAGCACGCTGCACAGTTAACCCTTTGTCTCGTTCCTGAATGAGACAACTCCTTTTGGCGCAGCGACCTCCAGTGGCCGTATCTCGTTACTGAACGAGTTTGGCACCCAAGTTGTTAAAGTTACTTGCCTTTTTTGGACAATCGGTGGATTTTTATGTCTTCTCACTTTACTTCCCAATCTGGCCAATGTCCATGGTCCTATTTGACTAGTATTTCCTAACATCACCACCAATTACGTAGGCAAGTCAGGCAATAAACAAAAAAAAAAGCCACTGTTCCCCTAAGCTGTTGACTTTAATTCTGCTACATTTTTAAATAGAAATATTTTCTTTTTGACTACCACTACCTTTCCAGGAAGGTACCGGAATGTACACAAATCATATGATGAATTAACCACCTCACCTCTATTGCAATTATAGCGATGCACAAGCTATGCGTTGTGAGCTTGTAGATCTGCTATCTTTTACCTATATTTTACCGTTATGTTTACAGAGAAACCAATGGCAGAATGTTAACCTGCTGATAAGTGTTAAACCAAATAAAATAAAATAAAAACCTGACTAGAAGCACAGCTGTTACTGAATAAGGCTCTCCTATTTTGAACATAATTTGACATCAAAACCTTTTCCAGTGAATCACTGAAATGTTTTATGATGGCCACGGTTTGAAGTGAATCTGCTTCAGGAGGCCCTAATTGGGAGTCTTTTCAGTCCATGTCTTATTTATAATGTTATGTTCTTCAAAGGTTCCAGGGTCATCATTCATTCATAGCGTCAATACAGTATGCTAGGCATGTTTTTCTAAGCAGAATGTTTAGAAAAGAGAGATGGGTAAAGGGAATGCTTGGAGTCTGAAATCAGTTTGTTCCGTTTGTTTTTGATTTGATTGATTGATTGATTGATTGATTGATTGATTGATTGATTGATTGATTGATTGATTTAATACTTTATTAGCAGTTCACATAGGAAAAGATGTGACATTGAGGGGGCACTGTGGCGCAGTGATTAGCACTTCGCCTCACAGCTAGAAGGTTCTGGGTTCGGTTCCTGCTGGGGGAAGCTGTGGGTGCTGGGGTCGTGTTTCTCCCTCCGCATCATCAGGGCCCACACCCTAGGTGTGGTCGGCGATAGGGCTTTTCTGTGTGGAGTGTGCATGTT
This sequence comes from Nannobrachium achirus, assembly GCF_963921795.1. NCBI lineage: Eukaryota > Metazoa > Chordata > Actinopteri > Myctophiformes > Myctophidae > Nannobrachium > Nannobrachium achirus. Next base: position 17,138,377 of record NC_137823.1, on the reverse strand, counting down.
CTCCCTGTGTCTCCTAGGGTTGATACCCTCACAAAAACATGCAGTAATCCTGGTCTCAATAATGCCTCCCCCTGGCCAGCCGGGGCACTTGATGGAGGGGAAAGGAACTGGTTGTAATAACGTGTTCCTTCCACGCGCTACGTCCATCCCGGGGAAATCCCCCCTGTCAGGTGAAAATAAACAACTTGGACTACTCATGCATTGAAGGAAGCATGAGGTCAATCCGTTGTCTCCCCAGGCACGGCAGAGGGAGAGCAGAGCCCAGGATTACATAGGCAATTGGCACTGGGTGAAAATGGGTTGCAAAATCGCGGGATAAAAAATATAGAAAAAAAACGTGACAGTGCAATTCCGGTAGAGTATAGAAAGCACTATGGTTTGTTTACATTGGGGTTACGTTGTGTACTCAATTCATATGTCTATTATGTTATGAATTGAGTACCAACAAGGAGACCAAATACAACCACCCCAAATGTATAAGTTCTATTGTATTAACATATTTGGACAAAACACTTGGACAGTTTGGACAAAATGGCATTTTATTCACAAAAGAAAAGTGACATAGCACTTTAACTTGTCATTGTGTGTAGCTATGCTTTCAGAGAAACCAAAATCCTGGTGGTTTACTTCATAAAAGGTGCCAGTCAGACGTGACAAAAACCTCTCTTTGCTAAAAGAAAAAAAAAAGTTTTATATTCTTTTCTTCTCTTCGGTATTTGACTTTCTGAATAGAATCCACCTCCTCTTCTCCCTCCAGAGCTCAGAGAAAAGATTCTCTTTTGAGTTGCTCCTTTCCCTCCCTGCTGCCTGCCTGGCAACAAATAGCACTTCCATCGCTCTCTTTCATTGTCACAGTTCAGATAAAAAGATTCCGTACAAGCCCCGCGTTCCTCTCCAAAGGCAACACCGCTCCCCGGGCCTGTGTTATGTATTCTGTCTCTCCACCCTTAACGTCTTTGGCTTTTATGTGTCAATCTGACACTTCTCCTCTATACTCTCGCTACTCCCTTCTCAGATTGTTGTCTTCTTATTTTTTTTACAGAGTAAAAGTAGTACCGGTAACGCCACAATAAATGGAGAAATACTCATAAGTCATGTTAGGCTATAGGGATAGGCAATATAATCGATATGGCAATATATCGCGATCCCAATGCTGTATCGATACTTCAGGCCGTATAGTATCGCAACACTTTTGGAGCAAAATCTGTTCCCGTGCATAGAAACCAATGGTAGAAGTCCAGTCATGACATGAGAGCAGTAAAGACTGAAGACTTGAAATGGCATATCGGTACGTACCAACGCTGCCTCAAGTAGAAAAAACGCCTTTTTGAAGCACGATAAATGCTCGAGACTGTTGCGTTGCTGCTTCCCCACACACCTGGTCCTGCAACCAGTGTGCAAGTGTGTGAAGTACTGGCATCATCATGTTCCTAACCACTTAAACCCTAGAGAGTACAGGGCTCTATACTGGTGTATTTTAGGTTTTCTGTCTTTGTGGGGAAAGCTTTCGCTGAAAAAAGACGATTGACAAGCTCACAACGCGTCGCCACTGCAGCAGCTCGGCTGTTTTCCTGTGAAAGCCTTTCCCACAGTAAGGATGCTGGGGTTAAAATCAAAATGTAAAAAAAAAACTTTTTTTTTAAATAGCCTGGTAGAGTATAAAACAGGGCTTGTTAATGTATATTATGTAGATAAATGTATAGTTCTGTCACAATAATAATCTAAATCTGCAAAGTATCTAGCAGCCAAGAGCTTTCAAATAATCATAGTGGAGTACAAACTCCTTTACAATATACTGTGCTGTTATGTATTCTTGTCTCTAGTGGGGCGGCATAGCTCAGGGGTAGAGAAACCGTTATTAGAGCACGAAGGGTTCCCGAAGGGTTCCCAGTTCATACTGAATTTCCCCCTTGGGATAATAAAGGTATCTATCTATCTAGTTCAAATCCGGGCTCCCCCTGAGTTAATGTCGAAGGGTCCTTGGGCAAGACTCTGAACCCCACATTGCTCCCGGTGAGCTGGTTGGTGCCTTGCATGGTTTCCTCCGCCACCGGTGTATGAATGTGTGCGTGAATGGGTGAATGTAATGCACAATCTCTGTAAAGCGCTTTGGATAAAAAGCGCTATATATATATATCTGTGTGGAGTTTGCATGTTCTCCCCGTGTCTCCTAGGGTTGATACCCTCACAAAAACATGCACCTAATCCTGGTCTCAATAATGCCTCCCCTGGCCAGCCAGGGCGCCTGATGGAGGGGAAAGGAACTGGTTCCTTCCACGCGCTATGTCCAAACCAGGGAAATCTCCACTGTCAGGTGAAAAGAAGCAACTTGGACTCCTCATGCATAGAAGGAAGCATGAGGTCAGTCCGTTGTCTCCCCAGGCGCGGCAGAGGGAGAGCAGAGCCCAGGATTACATAGGCAATTAGCACTGGGTGAAAAAATGGGTTACAAAATTGTGGGATAAAAATTATATAAAAAAAAAGCGCTATATAAATGCACCATTTACCATTTATTCTCTCTCTCTCCAAACGTCTTCTCTTTTAAGTGTCGATCTGCCACTTGCTCTCTCCTCTCACTGTTTCTCCTCTCTGCCTTCTTCTGCCTCCACTCTCTTCACTGTGTCTGTCTTCATTCTGTGAGCTATATCACTAAACTTCGTTTTTGTTTTTTTTAAATACTTCAAATAGCCGATCTACATCGACACATTGTGAGCTTGTAGATCAGCTATTTGAAATTAAAAATGTTTATCAAAATCGTAAAAAAAAAAAAAAAAGGCAAAGCAGTTTAGGGGGCCCTTCTCTCTTCATTCTGTCTCTCACCTTTGTACATTTTGAACACCAGACGTTTACTTTCACTTTTTTTTTTTTTACAACAAGGGTTCATATTTTAGATTGTAATTAAAGAATATAAAAGATGAGTGTTAAAATGTTTTCATTGACTTCTTTCTATCGTTTTAGAGATTTTAATTATTTTGATTTCAGTGGCTGGGGGGACATGTGTACAAGTGTACAAATATGTCTTTTTACACATAATAAGCCCATTCCCAAGATACAACGCAACCTTTCATGGTTAGATGTGACTTTTGGGGGCTAGTAGTGTTACTGTAAATAGCAATAAAGAAATTGCTAGCTTATTGTGTATAAAAATACATATTTAGCCACTTGTACCCATGCCCCCATGTGTACGCGTGCCCCCACGTTTTAGCGTGCTAAACGTGATAAACCGATAGAACGAAGTAAACGAAAACATTTTAACACTCACCTTTTCTTTTCTCTAATTACAACCTAAAATATGAACCCTTGTTTTAAAAAACTAAAGTTGTCCTTGTCTCTAGTATCTCTCATCCTTCTGTCTCTCCCTCTCTCTCTCTCTCTCTCTCTCTCTCTCCCTCTCCCTCTCTCTTTCATTGTTTGAAGTGAGTGAGCCCTCCATTGATTTGACAGCCGTTTTCCCATTTAAACTCCTCAATAGAGGTGTTTACAAAAGGCAACGTTGACATGGTCCTCCCGGTCTTTTTTTCTAAAGCTTTTTCTCGCTTTCTGCCAAATCAATCCCCAGATTAAACCGGAGGAACCTTTTTTCTCCGCTTTGTTCCCAGTCAGATACTTCAGGGAGGGTCGCCAGGCTTTGTTTTTTCCCTCTTTTTTTTAACGGTCTCGCGCACAGTTCTCTCTGTGTCGTTACCGGGGAAACGGCGACCGATCCGTTCCTGCCGTCGGCACGTTTTGATCTTAAGTCAGGCGTGATATTTGAGAGAAAGCCTTTGAAGAGAATTACATCTTGTCACTAAGTATTGGTACATCATGGTACATCATGACAACAACTGCATTGGCATAGATAGAGGGTAGGGGTGGGCGATATGGTGATAATTATCGTTGAGACGATGCAGTGTCTCCACGATATGCCTTTTCAGAGGTATCGTATATATCGTGATACAATTGACGGAGCCTTGTAGACAATCCTGTTTAATCGTTAATACAGAGATTCATTGCAGAATTCAATTTAAACCTGCACTTTTGTCTAAATCAGTAGTTCTCAAACTTTAAAATGTCAAGGTCTCCACTTAACTCTGACAGTATACAAATGAAACCAAATGGACCCGTAAGGGTCCATTTGGTTTCATTTGTATACTGTCAGAGTTACATACTTGTAAAGTTCAATTTAGACCTCCCAAAAGGAACCCAGAGAGTCTAGTTTTTGTCAAGTAACTTGAAAAATAACCATAAAAACCAACGTGAAAAAGAATCATGATACAATCGTGTATCGTGATACAGCTTGGGAAAATATCGTGATATTGTATTTTTCCATATCGCCCACCCCTAATAGAGGGGGCGCTGTGGCAGCAATTACAATTACAGCAACTTCATATCTCTTGTTGTTTGAGGAAGCATAGCACGGGGCTTCTCAGAGTTGGGTGTCGTGGCACCCTAGGGTGCCTTGACGCAAGTCCAGGGGTGCCGCAGAATGCTTTGATAATATTTGGAATTTATATCTTGTATCTTTCTCATGGACACCTCGACACAGTGCAGTTTATAAAGGAGTTCACACTCTTAACGCTGAATTCACAGTCACACGCCAATGCCGCTTGCGCATTCTGAAAAGGCAATGTTCGATGCAAAGGAGCAACCGCCACTTGTGGCAAAGTAGAGAAGAGTTCAACTTGTTTGTGTGCGTGTGGCGGCGTGGCGCGCACGCGCGTGTGTACGCCAGTGTTGTTTTTGACAGCAAATTTTGATTTAGTTTTAGTCATAGTCTTTTGAATAAAATGTCATTTAGTTTTAGTCATAATTTAGTCACCTGAAAAGTTTTAGTTTTAGTCTAATTTTAGTTGACTAAATATCACAAGATTTTAGTTGACAGTTGATTTAGTCAACTGAAATGTATTTTGGCAGGCCTTGATGACATCGTAATGACTGGTTTTACACTTGGTTGCGTGCTAAAAATAGCCGATCTACAAGCTCACAACGCGTCGCAGCACGTGAGAGCAACCAAACATAAAATGACTCTCTACTCCACTAGTCCCTCCCTAAAGTTTTATTCTAGTTTTTATTTTGTTGACGAAATTGTCAATATATTTAGTCTTAGTTTTAGTCATGGCATCTTAGTTTTTATTTCGTTTTTATTTCGTTTTCATCAGTGAAAGAAACGCAGTCGACAAACATTTTTCGTCATAGTTTTAGTCAACGAAATCAACACTGGTGTACGCTCACACGTGCGTGACCGCGTGGGTGTTTCTATCTTGGTACACTGGTTGTAACTGCGTGGAGAATACACCGGAGACCAATAATGGAGGCCTAATAGCCCCTGACAAGCTCTGCTGGCTCGCTTTTCACTGTGTCTGCTGCTGCAGTGAGCGGGGGCTTGTAGGGACAGTATTGGAAGAAGAGAAAAAACAACATTGTAATCAGCCCCGTAACGACAAACAGCTTTTTTAAATTGCTCTTGTTGTTTCTCCACTGAGCAGAAGTAACATTCTTGTTGTGTGAATTATGTCCGCAGAGAATCACAAAACAATTACTGGAATACTGCTGTTGACGAGGCACCTTTACCGGGAAACCTGGTTCATCCAGGGTAGTGGTTCAAAGAAACATATACTCAAGTAAGGGCAATTTTCAAAGTACTTCTACTTTACTTGAGTAGTTCCATCTCACAGTTTACAGTTTACAGTTTAGGCATTTAGCAGACGCTTTTAATCCAAAGCGACTTACAATAAGCAGGTAATACACATCACTATAATAAGCAAGATAGTATGTCAGTACATTAACAACAATATAGCAATATAACAAATGCATCTCTTGACACTTACAAATTGAAAACAATCTGTGCAGTGTATGCACGCAAAGCTGGCAGGAGACCATGAACATTGTATAAATTGGCATAATGTTTTAACTTAAATGTACCGTTTTAGTTTCTACAATATATTTTTTTTGTATGTGTGCTGTTAAGTCATAGCGCTCCTCTTTAGCGTTCAAAGTTCAAACAGACTATGGGTGCGTTCGGAAATGCGCACTGCTGTGCCATGTTGTCGTTCGTTTATTCGGTGCACTTGGTGTGTTGTTGTTCGGAAATCCAGTGCGCGGCACACCGGTGTGCTGAGTGCACACACTGACCGACCCTACTCAGAAGATGGGGTTTGGCAGTGTGGTGCGTTGGTGCGGTGTTTTGATTGGTTGGTTTTCATGGCGGTGTCTTGCACTTCTCTGCTGTGAACAAGTGGCGTAAATGATAACAAAATGCTGCTTTATTGGTCCTTTGGGCTTTATTGTTACACACTCATCAACGTGTAAACTAACAGCAGGTAGGCCAATGTTATGAATTAAATTATCTATCAATAGCAACGTTACATTAGCAACAGCTGCTTTTTAGAACGTTTTCCGACTGAAAAAGCACACAGTTGCCTCTTATCTGGTCGTTCGTAAATAAGCCACACTGAATGCACTCTCAACGTCACCGCCCACTGCACTCACTACACTGAGCACACACCCGGTGCGCATTTCCGAACGCACCCTTTGTTGACACCAGCAGGCATGTGTGTTTATGCTGCACTTTATTCAGGAAGCCCACATTTATGTGTTTCACTTTATTCAGGAAGCCCACATGTGTTTCACTCCGCAGGCTGTAGAACCATATACTGCAAACGAAGAATGCAAATATTACAAAAAGGGCTGTCACCATTATGACATTTTATTTGACGATGGAGTGGCGCTCAAATAATTGTGATTTGGCGATGTAATTGCGCTTCTGTCGCTGAATAAAAGTATCTTTCTGTTTGGCTTCCAAGCTTCGTAGACTAAAGGTGCACAGGGAAGATATGTAATAACTGTAGCCTGCTTTTAAAAAGTGTGGAAACAGCCGATCTACAAGCTCAAAGCGTGCCACAGTCATTTGCCGAAGGACACCCAGCCTTTTGAATGTGTATAAAAACTACATGATCCCTAGCGTTCCCATTCTCGGGGCGTGTCATAAAGTGACAGATTGTGAGCTTGTAGATTGGGTATTTTTGTCTGGGATTTATTTAGAGGGCGGGGGGGGGGGGGGGGGGGGGGGTGAGGGGACCAACCATAGACCCCTGGAGGACCCCGGTCAACAGAGGACATAGGTTTTTAAATTCAGGATCGTTTTTCAAGGACGTTTTTTTGCTTTATTGCTCGACTTTTAACCCCTCGGTGTCTTCTTCCTCGAGGCTCACTTTGACATTGCGAGCGGGGGGAAGAAGGGGGGAGCGGGGACACCGCTAAATATCGACGGCTGGGAATGCTGACATGGTCGGTGCAGCATCGATGACAGCAGGTCTGAAAGGTCGTGTGACCAAATAGTGCTGCCTCGGTGTTTACACGCCACCTGTTATCTTGTTAGACAAACAGCAGAGATGAGCAAACAGGCCAAAACACACGTTTCCGTCACAACGGACACAACAACCTGCAGAGTTTGTGTTGAAATCCACTTTGGTGCACTGCATTCCAGCGTGCAGAGTAAATGGTAAATGGTGCATTTTTATAGCGCTTTTATCCAGGGCGCTTTACATAGATTGTGGATTACATTCACCCATTCACACACCCATTCACACACACATTCATACACCGGTGGCAGAGGAAACCATGCAAGGCACCAACCTGCTTACCGGGAGCAACTAGGGATTCAGAGTCTTGCTCAAGGACCCTTCGACATGAACTCAGGGGGAGCCCGGATTCGAACTGGGAACCCTTCAGGAACCCTTCGTGCTAATAACGGTTTCTCTACCACCTGGGCTATGCCGCCCCGAGTATATGTACTATTCACTAGTAAGACGCCACAGGGCGACATGCGACCTTGCCCTAAAGGGGCGAGGTCACGCCGTGTCTTGGCCATCTGGCCAGTGATGTATATCGGACCAGTTACCCATATATGGAGACCCCTGGTATGTACGGGTACCCATATATGGAGATCCATGTACTGTATATGGAGATATGCTGTGAGAGCCCAAACATGCTTACTCAATTATTCGTTATGTGAAAGTCCTATGATGTCTATGACATCTGACATCATACCCTTTTATGCCCATACATGGAGATCCCTGTTTGTAGAACCAGCCACAAACCCATAGACCGTAAAAAAGTGTACACGTCCAGACGGAGTCAGCATGTGCCGTTTCACTTACTAAACTGCGACCTTTGGTCGCAATAATATCGCCATTTAGCACTTAATGCACATTAATGAATGGTTGTTTTAATGATAGGCAAAAATATTTGGAACTTTAATTTCAGATTGTGGTCAGTCACAAACTCACAGTCACTCACAACTGGCCAGTAAAAAAAAAGATACCAGTTCTGTTCAGAATTTGTCGTCTCACGTCTCTCCACAAAATATTAGAAAATGCTCAATAGTGGCCTGGATAAAAGCCTGGCTCAATAAGCAGGATCGATAAGGTGCTCATTATCAATAAAAAAAACAAATAATCTCCATCCCTAGTGTTCGGGGGGAGGGAAGGGGGGCGGGGAGGGTGATAGACAGGTTCCCCTTGCGGGCTGAGTCGCGTTTAGAACCGGCTGGTCTAACCACAGGGATAGCAGAGAGTGCCCACACCTCACTTTAAGACCAACACAGCCACGAGCAGTGCTAACTATCCACAAGGTCATTGGGCATTTATATGTACTGGGGGCGCCAGGCATAAAAAATGACAACTCTCCACTTTGGAAGATAGAGATAACAATTACGCCAGTTAGTGCCGCTTTGAGCCTGGGCCGAAGATAGGGTCCACAGTGTGTAGACAGAAATTACACCGTCCAATAGTGTAGCATTGGTGAGTTTATAGCGTATAGTGGGCTACAATTTAGGCATGTAGCAGACACTCTGAATCCAGAGTGATTTACAGTATAAGCAAGATAAACTCGAGATAATAATACATACAGTACATACAGTATAAATGTAGCCTTGTTCCAGACCCTGGTTCCACACCCCTTTAAAATGTTGTTTCGGCGATTCAGGTGTCTGGAAGTGCTCTCATTGAAGAGGTTTTCCTTGTTTGGAAATCTGTACGGCGAATCAGTGTCGCTTCAACTCAATGACGTCGGGGCTTGTGAGCAGCGTGGGTGGGGTTTTCCCAGAACTCATGTGTGATTCCAAGTAATCCATAAATATTGCGTTGCCCGCCGCGGTAACATGCAATCGTATCAATCTCGCTATGGAACATTAGTAGCAGACATGTTATGTTGTGTTTGATTACTAGTTTGTAGCGCTCCTATTCTGCCTGTTTCTTTGGTTAGCAAGTAGCAAGCAACAAGCTAGCCACTACCCAGCCACATAACAACACTACGTCATCTGCTTTGCTACTGTTGTGATTGGTCAGGTGGTGAACCAATCGCCTCTTTGGCAACGCCCATCCCAGTAACTGCTGTGGATGAAAGCACGTTCAGACTGAATAATGGAGTGAAACGAAATGTCAATTCAGTGTCAGGCTAGTATAAATGCATAGAGATAGTAATCTAGGAAGAACCTAGCATCAGTCTAAACAGTATAATCTAGAGAAAAATCAATAATCTATACATTGAAACTATACAAAGTATAGGATGCCTGTCTAAATTGATTGATGTCTTTATTGATCGTATACGTTTTAGAGATATTCGTTGGGACTCGGGAGACCCCAGCTTCCCTAAATGGAATGTCTTGTCTGGTCACCAGATAAATATATGCCATCTACTATATCGATACAACATAATAGAACACCAAACCAATATAAATACTGTATCTGCAAACATACACATTTCACTTAAAAATCACATCTCAGGAACCACAACTTAGTCCCCTATTTAGAAGCAACTTATAGTATTAATTGCTGAACCAAATAGCATTCTATCTAACCTTTGCATATAAGCCTGCAAGCCTCCAAGGCTATAGGTGCTATGGGTTATAGGTGCATGGAGCCTAGGGGTGGGCGATATGGAAAAATATTTATTTTTCAAGTTACTTGACAAAAACTAGACTCTTTGGGTTCCTTTTGGGAGGTCTAATTTGAACTTTACAAGTATGTAACTCTGACAGTATACCATTTGGTTTCATTTGTATACTGTCAGAGTTAAAGGACAACTCCGCCCTAAATCACTTCTAGGCTCATTTTCCTTCTTATATTGATCCCAAAAGACTGTCCATGGGGTCTATTAGGCAGAAATGCCCCTGTTATCCAGTTTCCCCAGCAGAACCCAGCATCTCTCATAGCATAGAGTGGAGTTTATAAGCCTATCGCTTTTACACTATTTGTTGTGTTCAAAAGTGATTCTCTTTTTCATGAATGTTTACTAGTTGTCATTACAAACACATCCATGCCTTGGTTGTCCCACACAAGCCACCACAATCTCATAAATAATGTTTTGGGGTGATCATTCGGCACAAGTGCCAATCAAAGTGACTGCACTGGCCAATCACAGGGCATCTTTTCCGGGACTTGGCAAAAACCATAAAAGCATAACATCTATTTAGCAGAGCGTGATGGCTTGTGTGGGACAACGATGACATGGATGTGTTTGTAATGACAACTAGTACCACATTCATGAAAAATTAAAACACTTTTGACCACAACAAATGGTGTAAAAGGCTTATAGGCTCCACTCTATGCTATGAGAGCTGCTGGGTTCTGCTGGGGAAACTGGACAACAGGTGCATTTCTGCCTAATAGACCCCATGTACGGTAATTTTGGATCAATATAAGTAGGAAAATTAGCCTAGAAGTGATTTAGGATTTAGGGATTTAGGGCGGAGTTGTCCTTTAAGTGGAGACCTTGACATTTTAAAGTTTGAGAACTACTGATTTAGACCAAAATGCAGGTTTAGATTGAATTCTGCAACGAATCTCTGTATTAACGATTAAACAGGATTTCTTACAAGGCTCCCTCAATTGTATCACAACATATACGATAGCTCTGAAAAGGCATATCATGGAGACATTGTATCGTCTCAACGATAAGTATCGCCATATCGCCCACCCCTAATGGAGCCTGAAGATGTGAATGTTCAGATTTCACATGCATATGGCGATTATTACCATTTGACAGACAAGGCAAAACAGAAACAGTGTTCAGCGAGGAAAAGCGATTCACTTCTTCGTCGTTTTGCCCCGACACCACAATGCTCAACAACAACACTGTTGTGTTCTCATCTTTGCCGTTTTTTAGCAAGCTGCCGTGCTGTTATTTACCCCTCCGGCTAGGTGCAACGCTCCCTCTCTCCGTCCCTCCCTTCCTCCTCCTCCATTGCTTTGTCTGAGAAACTTGTTTTGTTTTGCTCGCTGTTTATTCTTGTCGCACCGCTCGCCATTACTCCCCGCTATTCCCGCACAGCGATTTCTTTTTTGATCTCATTACATGGAAAGGGCGTTGAAGTGTAATGGCACGCTTCTCCTCCCAACAGAGCCCTAAGCTTTATTAGATGTAATTATTATAGGCTACACGTCGACAGCTTAAACCGTGTAGAACGGGAACAAATATCTGTGTCACCACTTTAGCCATCATTCTATGCTTTAACTATTAAAAAAATAGCAGATATACAAGCTCACAGCGCGGCACCGAGTGCCGCGCTGCGAGCTTGTAGATCTGCTATTTTTGAAAAATCGTGAAAATCTGTGCAAATCTAATGTATTTTTTTTTTAAAGAAGACATTTGTAAATGTCTTCTTTCTCTCAGTCCCTGGAACAAAAAAATTTCAGATGAGGGTCCGTGGCCAAATACATATAATTCTAGGGGGTCCTTGACATGAAAAAGTTTGAGATCCACTGAAATAGAAACAGGTTTTTCATAAGATTTTTAGAAGACATTTTTTTGTATTTTTCTGGCCTAAATGGGTTAACAGTCTGCCTGATGCCTGATGGTGTGAACTCACATTTTGCGGGAAAGAAAAAAGTCTTCTGTCTGACTAGGGTGGATGTTAACAAAAGGAGGAACATTAGAAGTGGCCATATAGGACGCCCACTGGCCTACCGGTCCTGGTGCATGCCACATAGGCTCTGATGTGGTATGCGGGTTCGAGTCCCAATGCCGAAGACCTTCGCTGCGTGTCACTCCTCGTCTCTCTCCCCATTTCCTGTCAGTCTGCTGTCCTATCAATATAGGCATAAAAGCCCCAAAACAAATCTTAAAAAAGAGGGTAAAAATTAAAGAAGTGGCCATAGAAAGATGAAAAGATACACTGACTGGACTCTAAACCACTTGAATCTCAGCGTCCAGGGCTTAAGTGGTTAATCATTTACATCTGATCTAAGAGTGCACAATGCTACCAGCAGCTATAGATCGGCTATTTTCGCAACGTTTTGAAAATGTCTGATGACATTTTGAGAATTTGTCCCAAAATAGAGACGCCACAGGAGGTATATTAGAAGTGGCCATCAGACAGCTCACAGCTGTTCAGGGACATGCATTGCCGGGCCCCTGATTCAGCCTGGGAAAAAGAGTTGTAGAGGCCCTCATTGCGTGCTGCTGCTACTCAAAGATTTGCCATTTCAGATCATGACACGTGACAAGCCAGTGGGCCAATTACATGAGTTATAATTTGTCGTTGTCGGGTGGAAACCTTGTATGTCCAGAACCGTTTGTTTTGTATTTATCATTTTAAAAAGGATTTAAACTAGTGAAAACAGCCGATCTACAAGCATGTTATGTATCAGGGACCCCCCAGTGCTTGTAGATCTGCTGATTTCACTACTTTTGTGCGACGGCCTTGTATGATGAAGCAGGGCTTTGCTTTGCGGAAAGATTTACAGATTTGAAACTTGGAGATACGAGGTTTCTGCCCGACAGTGACGATATATATATATAAACTGCAACCACATTAGTCATAAACACGCTTTAAGACGCAGGTGTTGCTGGGACGCGTGGCGCTGTGATTCTCATTGCATAGGTCGAACGTGTGATCTCTTGATGAATGTATTCTTGGGGAGATGCAATTAGACAGCTGTTAACTTGTCATTGGCGTTAAACGATGGCGGTCTCCTTCCAGACTGCTATTATCCACTCTTATATAGTATATACACACACGTTCAAAGATGGCGCTCTCCTCCAGACTAGCTATTATCCACTCTTACCAGAACATGAGTGACATGTAACCATTAGCAACGTTTTGTTCACCGACACCATGCTCTCTTACTTTAACCCATTAAGACAGGGAACGCGTCTTTTTCACATTCGATTTCAACCACTTTAACCATTATTTTATGCTTTAACTAATGAAAAAAAGCAAATATACAAGCTCACAGCGCAGCACAGATTGCCACGCTGCGAGCCTGTAGATCTGCTATTTTTTGAAAAATCTATCTATCTCTCTTTCTTTATCTATCTTTGAATATTTTGACCTGATTCTTTTTTGAAAAACGCATGTTTCTATGTCAGTCAGTGGTTCTCAAACTTTCTCATGTCAAAGACCCCTAGAATGAAATGTAATTGACTGCCAACCCCATCTCGAAATATTATGTATCAGGGACCCCCCAGAAATAAGCAAATATTTTAGTTACAAATGTTCGCTTCACATATTCAAATATTTTGCTCACATTTTCACGACTTTTCAAAAGGCTTAATGGATTAAACTGCATGCTCTTTCTCTCTTTTCATCATCATGTTCTCTCCTCTCATCCCTTTCTTCTCCTCTGCTCTCTCGTCCTCAGCTCTCCTCCGTCTTCTCCTCCTCATTTCAACTCTTCTGTCTCCTCTGCTGTGCTATTTCCTCTCCTCTCCTCTTCTCTCTCCATATAGATGCATTTCCAGACAACGTCACACTGATAGGAAGTTAGGAACCAGTATATGCGTGCACAATGCACAGGACGCTATTATTGAATCCGTAGGAGACGGTGGTGGAAGGAGCGCTTCTTTTCGGTTCACCAGCGTCGGCAGTCAGGGTTACTGAGGGTTAGGGTTTGGTTTAGGTTAGGTTCAGGCATAGAGGTTAACATTCACCGGCGCGGTCCAAGTGACCACAGCCGAGCGCTCCCGACCTCCGCTCCAGCCAATCACAAGCCGCGCATTCTAATTTACCGGTATTCAACCCCGTCTCCTACGGATTCCATTTTCGCACACAGGACGGGGCCAAAAGAAACACACCGCTCAAAAGCATCCCATGCATCAAACATTCTGCTGTCTGCCTCCCAGTGTGGTGGAAGAAGGTTACGATGGCTGTTTACAGTGATACTCTTGCTCTTGAAATATATATACCTTGGTTTATGTTTTGTGTAAACAATTATAGCGATTCCTACGATCACGGCACTAGACACTGCTTGATCGCCCAGCTGTATCCCCTCAACTGTCCCCTACTGTCAGAGTTAAGGGGAGACCATGACATTTTAAAGTTTGAGAACTACTGATTTAGACAAAGTTTTTGGTTTAAAGGTGATACACCATGAAAATTCACTTTTCCTATTTTAAAACCTTTTTTTGGGGTCCCACTATCATCTTCTATCCTCACAAAGTCCCATTTCAGACCGTTGTGTCTTTCTCTGGTTTTGGGAAGGTGGAGGTTAAAAGCATCCCACGGGTTCTCAAAACAGGCTGTCCAGATTTGCCATAAACGGCCGTTTTTGAAAAAAAACAGCCGTTCAGGCCAAAGGTGGTACTGCGGTGGTACTGCAGCTGAAAATGCTCTGAGAGCCATTCAAAAATGAGAGGCTCTCTATTCAGGAGTGGTAATTTATCCTCAAACCTTTTGAAAAACGTTTTTGGGACATAAACAATATGACATAAATACTTTTTAAATGCATGGTGTATCACCTTTAAATGAATTATGCAATGAATCTCTACAATTCAACAGGATTTTTTTGTAAAGCTCCCTCATTGAATCACAATATATACGATGTCTCTGAAAAGGCATATGGTGGAGACATTGTATCGCCTCAACAATATTTATCACCATATATATCGCCCACCCCTACTTGTCCGTAACACTAAGCCATCCTAGATCTCAGTAGTAAAGTTGACTCTGTCAGGACAGCTTCTCTCAAACACACACACTGATGCTCTGTTATCATATCCATAATTACATCCATAAACCTGCTAATAAATATGCACTCAGCGTCTCTGCCTTCATTATCCCATGTGTCTCTGTTGTTTAACTCCCATTATGTCTCTCTCTCTCTCTCTCTCTCTCTCTCTCTCTCTCTCTCTCTCTCTCTCTCTCTCTCTCTCTCTCTCTCTCCATTGTCTTCCGCTCTCCCCTTGACTTTATCATTCTCGCCTCGTCCATCCCATTGTGATTCTCTTTGTCTCGTTCTCTAATTCTCTCTCAATCATTTCCTCTCTCTCTCTCTCTCTCTCTCTCTCTCTCTCTCTCTCTCTCTCTCTCTCTCTCTCTCCTATGCTTGCTCTCTCCCGGGCCATTTGAGTTGTTCAGAGAGCTGTGAAAACAATATGGGCATTTTGTCTGCGTGCGTGCGTGCATGCGTGCGTGCGTGCGTGTGTGCATGCGTGTGTGCGTGTGTGCGTGCTTGTGTTTGCAGGGGCTGTAGACGTATTGGAGTGTGTTAAGGTCTGTTTGAGAACCCCTGAGAAGCTGCAGGTGGATGGATGGATGGATGGATGGATGGATGGATGGATGGATGGATGGATTGATAGTTTTAGGAACGGCTGTGTACCCCACCTTTTCAGGCAGCGACCCCCAAAATAATCATATTTTAACTGGAGACCCCCCACCCTGACGAGCACTAAGAGTTGAGGCATTACATTTTGTATAACACGGTTCTATTGTGAAAATAGCAGATCTACATGCTCACAACGCCTCGCGTTGCGAGGCGTTGTGAGCATGTAGATCTGCTATTTTCACCGATGAGCATTAAGAGTTGAGGCATTACATTTTGTATAACCCGGTTCTATTGTGAAAATCTACATGTTCACAACGCCTCGCGTGGCCAATGTTTAATTTGTCATTTTAGAGGTATTAAAAAGTCCTAAATTGTCACTTTAGAAATGTGCAGATACCCTCTATACACCTCACCTTTATGTTGGTTTTGTTTACTGTTGAGTGACCCTCCTGGGTGGTCCCGACCCACAGGTTGAGAACCCCTGGTGTACCCCCACAGCAGGGCCAGGCAACCTTGTCTTGCTCAGTTCGTCGTATTCCAACGTTGGCGACATCACTCATTGCTTTATCGTCTCAGTAATTACTGGAATTACTGGGCGCGCCAGTCGCTTAAGCCCTTGAAATCGGAGTTACGCATGGTCCAATGTGTGGTTTAAATCCATCCCAAAAAAATCTATTTCTGATCAATACATGCTCGTGATGAATGTTCACGTCAAGTTTTTTTTTAACCTCGCCCCAAAACATCCCCAGAGTAGCTTTATGTTACCTCCGTTGCTCTATTGTTGCCCTCATTCAGCATTCCATATCCTATGAATTATGCATATATACGTTTGATGCTTCACAACAATGGGTAATATGAGCAAAGAGAATGCACACCAAGCGTACAACAGCTACAGAAAACAACTTGAAACTTCCTCGCTGTCGATATGGCTGTCACGATTTATGACATTTTACATGATGATTAATTGTCACTCAAATAACTGCGATGAACAATTTATCTGTGTTTCTTTTTTTCTTTTTTTTTTTGACAAGTGCATTTCTGTTTGGCTTGTAAGCTTCTAAGTTGCACATGGCAGATATGACACAGAAATATACAAATAAACTACTGACATGTTTGACAACTGTATACTTAGAAAAGAACATTGATAGTGGAAATAGCCGATCTACAAGCTCAAAACGTGTCGCATCGCAACTCGTTGTGAGCTTGTAGATCTGCTATTCCCACTATTTTTGAGAATGTTTGAAAATGTATGAAAATCTTTCAACATGGAAACGGTTATGGCGATTATATCAAATCATTGCGATTAGACGATTATGTAATACTTGTGACAGGCCTCGTTGATGTGACACACACTGGTGTTTGTTTGGTTTCACTCAGTGTCCCTTTATAGGGCTGTCGAGATTACAAAATGTAGTTGAATAGTTGTCAGCTTTGCAAGCCCAATTTTAGGCTTGCAAAGCTGGTGTCATACTGGGATGCCCCTCCCCCGGCAGCCATTTTGGGAGGGTCGGGGGATGTATACTAGCTATGGGGCTTTTAAGCCGTGACATCATTTTGTAGGCAGAGGAGAACTCTGCCCCCAGAGCATTTTCTGTCCCTCGCTATTTCAACAGATCCGAGACAAAAATAACGACTAAAGTATAATTCTAACACTTTCCTTTCAACAACAAAGAGAAGAAAAATGTGTAAATAGTAAAAATAGTAAAAAGATTCACAGAAACTGGGGGCAGAAATTCTCCTCTGCCTACAAAATGATGTCATACTTAACAGCCCCATAGTATAGCAGGGCTTGACATTAACTTTTTGAGGCACAGTGTCATCTGGACAAGTACATTTCCCATTCACTTGTCCAGGCACAAAAGTAACTGGTCAATTTGCCATTTCAGTCTTTTTTATTCTTTTTTTTTCTCTATTTTTTCTTTTTTGGACAAGTAAATAAGACCTCCTTGGTCCCCTCCACTCCACAGTCCATAGTCTGCATACAGCACAAAGCTGCTAGGAGCATCACAGAAAAAGTGAAACCAAAAGCCACAAGTATATTTAATTATTTTTCCTTAAATCTTTATCCCACGATTTTGTAACCCATTTTTCACCCAGGGTCAAGTACATTTTTAATTAATTTGTTCATAAGGATTTATAGTTGTCCCGGACAACAGGACAAGCAAATGTCTATGAGCCTTTCTGCAGCGCAAAAAAGAATAATCAAATAAAAAATAAAGTTGAGCCTCAATGCATGCATGCAGCGTACTGGCTCTAAGGAACATTTTTTAAATGTACTTGTGGCTTTTGGTTTCACTTTTTATGTGACGCTCCTAGTGTGGAGTGGAGGGGGCCAAGGGGGTCTTATTTATTTGTCCAAAAATAAGAGGAAAAAAAGAATAAAAAAAGACTGTCCAGATGACACTGTGCCTCAAAAAGTTAATGTCAAGCCCTGCTACTATAGCTAGTATATGTCCCCCGACCCTCTCAAAATGGCTGCCGGGGGAGGGGCATCCCAATATGACACCAGCTTTGCAAGCCCAATTGCGATTAACGATTTAATTGGCATTGAACATTTGGAACACATGAATACGACTTTGAATTTTCATGTGGTTTTTAGGCTTCAACAAATTGGGCAGACATGACAAATAACTTAAATTTACAAAGACATTACTGTCACATTAAACCCATTTAGACCTTGCTGCCAGTTCCCACCTGATGTTGTGTGGGAGTCCCGACTGCTCCAGACCATACTGAACAACCGCTAGCTTGCATAACGTCTTCAGATTAGGACTCAGGTCTAAGACGAACAGATCGTTAACTGGGCGAATTGTAAATTCAGTCCGATTAGTGCGTTGGCTTCCTCCGTAGAGGAAAACACGATCTCCAACCATGCAACAGCAACCATCAGTCATCGGACGCGGCCGTTCCCCTTGGGCCAAACCTTCTTCAAGGAAAAGGTCTCTGGATTGAATTTCCACAAATCACCAGAGACATTGACATAACTGCCCCTGCCACCAAATATGTACAGCTCTCCATTGTAGGCAAAGGCCGAATGATCAGAGTATATTTCAGTGTATAAGTGCAGTGTATAAGGTGTCCTCAACCAGCAGTTGGTCTCTGTGTCAAACACACTTAGGCTGTTGAACTGTTGGTTCCCAAATACAAACATCTTTGTCCCAATGATGGTGGCAGAGTGACATGACGAAGCAGGTGGCGACATTCCTCTGTTGGCAATGAAAGACCAGACCATTGTGGCGGTGTCCAACTTGTAGAGGTCATTAGTGTCTCCGAGCAGCTTTTCGTATGCTCCAGGCAGCTTTTTGTATCCTCCGTGGACATACATGACCTTCCCCAAGACACAGGCAGAGTGGTTGGACGTCCCACCAGGAACAGGGCCAGAAACCTTTGGCCGGAACCATCTGTGGGTGTTGACATCAAAGGCATAAAGCACATTGCAGGGCACTGCATTACAGCGTTTCATTCCCCCCCAGATGTAGGCGATATCGTCTATGAGCACAGCTGTGTGGCCGTGGCGCATGGAGGGCACCTCGAGGCCACGTTCTCCTCCTCTTGTTGCCACCAGCGGCAGCATCATCCAGCGCAATGTAACAGTGTTGAAGACGTAGACATTGATGTGATCCATGGGGTGTTTCTTATCGAAACACCCAAAGGAGAACACCTCGCACCCCACTGCCACAGCGGTATGGCCACTTCCATTGAGTGCTCCTGGCACACGAAACGACCAGCGGAACATTTGATGGACGAAGACAACTGAGAACAAGAAATACTGTTCCTACGAAACAGTATGAGCTCTCTTCAAGCCAAGAAATAATGAGCCGGAGGGAGCGTCTACCTTTCTATGTATATGGTTTTGCCACCATGGTAACTGTCTGTCTTCATGCTGACATCACTGTCTGACATCACAGACTGGCCTGGACATGGGACACCATTTATGGGCATCCAACACGGAACACCATATATGGGCATAAAGATCTGCCCAACAGGCAGTCCAACACGGAACACCATATATGGGCATAAAGATCTGCCCAACGGACACTCCAACTACTCCAATTATTCCTGAGACTCCTACATTCAATCCCTCAGATACAGTGCAGTGTGCACACCCATGTGCACCCATGGGTCTCTCTTCCTCTCTCTCCAGACTCATTTCCCATTGGAAATGCATTGGGTGCTTAAAGTGAAATATTTGAAAAACTACAAAGGATTTCAAAAAGAAAATTACAAGCACACAGCTTACTCTGATAGATAAATAGTGGGGAGAACATACGTGTGCAGGCTTTCAGCGAGCCCACAACAACAATAACAGTTTATTTATGTATTGGTACGGCAGCGTAGACGTCACGGAGTTGACCAATCAGGGAAGCGGATGCCTGTCCGTCCTATAGCAACCCCCAGGATGTCAACGGAGGTCCGAACTTGGCTGTAACTTGGCCCAAATATGGAGATTAGACTGAGGATGATGTCATAGTAACGGCAGTTGTAGATGACTGACATCATTCCTGGTATGGCAACATGACTGGTGTCTTGCACGCGCGCAAGACACCAGTCATGTTGCCATACCTTAGCTTTTTCTGAACTGACGCCACTGAGGGAAAGAAACCTGTGGAAAAATGCATTTGCAGGACATTTTCAGGAAATGAGCAAGCACCACAATGCTAGATCTTCTACAAAGTGTACCAAATAGACCCACGTGTGTCCATGTGTCAAAGGAAACCAGTCAAAGTCACGGGCCATGCACTGTACGTCTTTATGTTTTGTGAGACATGGCTCCTCAGATATGTCTATATGAGGGTCTGTCTGCCATGACTAATGTCGCAAACGGTGTGACTTTGTTCACTTCACACTGGCGTGATTTTGTTTTTTGAGCGGTGGTAAACCGCTCCATAGAGTGGCCGTGCGTGTTTCTGTAGCCTTTTTCCTCAGCGTTTTGCCATAGCAAAACGTGTGTGTGTAGCATAGCCTGTACATCCTAGACTCAAATCCTAGTCTGAAGACGTTATGCAAGCACAATCATGGGTGTGATTTTTGGAGCTGTGTGGAGCTCCCTATACGTGGCCGTGTGTGTATCCGTCTATGTGGGTCCGTATGTAGCCCCGTCTATGTGGGTCCGTATGTAGCCTCAAGAATGTGGTGAAGTACCTTTTATGACCACACATGTTAAGGGAGGGGCGCTGTTTTCAACTGCAATACACACACACACACACACACACACACACACACACACACACACACACACACACACACACACACACACACACACACACACACAGCTCCACTTCGAACAGAGGTTCGATTTTTAGAACATAGTACATGTTATACTAGATGTCAGAGATCCACAAGGAAGCCACAGCGTTATTAGACCATTGTCTCGTGTTTCTCGTTCTTGTTGCAACGGCCACAGCGTTTTTGTCATTATTTTCTCAATATCGCAAAGCAATGTGAGGAGCACTCGGGTGATGAATAAATCAATAGACAGGACTATTATGTTTGATAATAATTTCATGTTGTGCACCTGTACCCCCCTCTCTCTCTCTCTCTCTCTCTCTCTCTCTCTCTCTCTCTTTCTCTCTCTCTCTCTCTCTCTCTTTCTCTCTCTCTCTCTCTCTCTCTCTCTCTCTCTCTCTCTCTCTCTCTCTCTCTCTCTCTCTGTGTCTCTCTGAATTGATTATTACTAAGTCTTATTACCTTAGACACCTGCCCTCTGCTCTGAGCTCAGCATGAACAACACTGTCTCTCTCTCTCACACACACACACACGCACGCACACACGCACACCCACGCCGGCGCTCTTGCATAAGCACAAACACAGTAATCAGATCCCGTATTGTCCTACGCTTGTATTTTTGAACCCGTGGCGGCTGCGAGTCACGCAGAGAGGCAGAGAGAGAGAGAGAGAGAGAGAGAGAGCGAGAGAGCGAGAGAGAGAGAGGATCAGGTTTCAGCCCAGGCTCCATAACATCAGCATATCATCATCATCATCATCCTCTCCTCCTGGCTGGAGTCATGCCGGGATCCTGAAATAGCAGAGCATACAGTACAGTGTTTGAATACATAAATAAACGTGGGAGGACAGGGCTGGCGTAGTGAGGAGGAGAGAGAGCACGACACAGCCACCACCGCCAGGGGTGACGGGTCTGGTCCTCAACCCTGTGCCATGCTGCTGAAAGTGTTGCGCAGGATTAGGGATGGGACGATATGAAAATGTCATATCACGATTATTGTGACAAAAGAAATCACGAATCACGATATTATCGCGATAATCAAAATCCATTATCCTGGGGCGGAACCTTTGCCAAAAAATAGCCGATCTACAAGCTCACAACGCGCCGTGACGCGTTGTGAGCTTGTAGATCGGCTATTTTTTGGCAAAGATATTTGATAGAGAGTGAAAAAAGACTGTATCAAGTACGTATATTATAATTATCTTTTACTCGTTTTAATCGTTTACTGTAAGTGGTACCGGATATATAGCACTGATAAACATATATCGCTTATCGTCGAATACAACATTTGTTTGGATTCAGAATTTCACTCCATGTATTGAAATCTGAAATCGTCTGGTAATGGGTAGAGCTTGTCATGATTATTATCGCCTATCCGTAATTATTAACGTTTTCGTGTTGAAAAGACATTTTCATATATTTTCTAACTATGTTTGGAAATAGCTACAAGCTCACAATGCGACACGTTGTGAGCTTGTAGATCGTCTATTTCCACTATTAATTAATGATTAACTAGAAAGGTGCAATTCTGGGGAATTGCAAGTGTGGTTGCACTGACGCGAGTCTTGAGGAATCCATTTGTATACTGTATATACTCTTATATTATACTGTATATTGTGATGAAGCATGGCCAATCCTGTTTGGACATTATATTGTCCGATCAGAAGAGGGACAGAAAAAGACTATTGCACTCAATGGACTAGGGGTTATGGGTTCACTGAAAATGTTACAGAAAACGTCCACTGCACTCAATGGACTTTTAGAGTTACAGAAGATTTTACAAAAATACGTCCATTGAACATGTGGCCTTACAGGAAGGTTATCTGAAAACAGGTTTACTCTAGGTGGAATAAAAGTTCAGAGAAAACTTTAGGACTAGAACTACTAAAGTGTTAAAATAATTGTAGTGGAGTAAAAAATTCTATATTCTCCCCTGAGATGTAGATGCAGTGTATAAGTAAAAGTATTGAAAACAGGAACAGTAAAGTAAAATAAGGCTTCAGACAAAAGAGAATACAACACATATTGAAAATAAATATTAACCCGAAAGGTGCAATTCCGGGAAATTGCAAGCCCGGAATAACACAATAAAAAGACACTGGTCTATGACAGAGCCACGCCCTAAACATATACAGAACTAAAGACAAACTAATATGGAACTGGTTTGGAACTTGATCCTGTTTCGTAGATCGTTCCCAGTTCGGTCCCGGGCTCCCCCACAGTTAGTGTCAAAGTGTCCTGGTGCAAGACACTGAACCCCTAATTGCTCCCAATGCGCAGGTTGGTGCCTTGCATGGGTTCCTCTGTCATTGGTGTATGAATGTGCGTGTGAATGGGTTAATGCACAATCATTGTAAAGTGTCTTTGATAAAGGTGCTATATAAATGCACCATTTACCATTAACAGAGATGAAGATAGACTGATGGTCAAATCTGTACCCACTTAACAGTTGCACTACAACACGGTATTGTCCCTGCCCCAGAAATCTCTTGGTATCTAATCCTTCTCTACAATCAGCATAAATTCAGCCAAGAGGCCGGTATGGGTCCCTTAAAACGGAAAGGAAAAAGGTTACTAAGCGCCTTCTAGCAACACACAAGTGAAACCCCAAGTAGCTAATATCTCATTCATATTTCCATGATCCTTCTAATCACATTTAAAAAGTGAAATTTGATTGGTGCCCTTAGCCTGAGCGGCTTCACGAAACGTTGCACATATTTGTGCACGCTGATCCTCCCGGGCAACAGTTGCAGAGGGCTCACGTGATTGGTGTAAATGTAGGGGACGAGCGCGTCGGCGGAGGTGTGCGTGAAGGTGTGTAGGTGCGCGTTGGTGTCGAGGTCCGAGAAGGACAGCTCTCGCTCTTTGCAGTCCAGGTGGACCCTGATCCTCTGCGGATTCTTCTTCAACGAGAGATAAGTGACCGAGCCTGGCGAGGAGTACGCCGTGTATTTACCCTCGTAGAACCTTATTCTCCAGAATTTGCCCCCTCTGACTCCCCTCCTGTGGTAAGACTCCTCCAACACACCCAGTGCCCAGTATGTGTTTTCTCCGACCTCCACGTCCCAGCTGTGGGTCCCCGACTTAAATCCTTCGGAGCCCACAACGCAGTTATAGATGTCAAACCTCTCCGGGTTGTCGGGAAGCTCCTGTTTGTCGCCGCGTCTCACGCCAGTCAGATCGTCGGACAGGACGAGTTTCGGATGGGCGGTGTTGGGGTCCAGAATGACGGGAGTGTAGGAGACGGCACTCTTCATCCTGTCCCAGACTCTGAAGGTCAAGTTGCCCAGGTGTTTGACCACGTCTATCAGTGGCGCCGAGAGCAGCTGTGGGTTCTGCCCTGTGAACTGCTGGACTCTTTCCATCGAGGTCTTGACCGAGACCTGTGCGGAACTCAGCTCCTCCTCTATGGCTCTGATGTCGTTTGAAAGGGTCAATATGTCTTCGTTCAGACCCGCAATCTTCTCCTTTATCGTCTGACTCTTCTGCTGCTCTTCCTCCCTCAGCGCAGCGATCCTAGCATCCTCTTCCTCTCGCAGGAACTGGCGAAGCACCTCAAACTGTTCCTTAATCCGTCTCTCCGCGCTCTCAGCCTGAGCCTTGATGTGTTCCACTGTTTGGTCACAGTTTGTTTTGCTTTGAGTAAAGATCTTCAGCTTGTCCTGTAAGATCTTCACCGCTGCCCTGGCTTCCTCCCTGGGGTCCATGTTCTGGCGTTTCTCCTCCTGCATGAAGGTCTCGCATAGGTTCTTCAGGGCCAGGTTGCAGGGCGGGTAAGCCGACGAATGTATCTTCTTACAAACGGGGCACTCCTTCACCTTCTTCTCTCGCCACCATTTCTGCGTGCAGGCTTGGCAGAAGCTGTGGCTGCACTGCAGGAGCACAGGGTTTTTGAATATGTCGTGGCACACGGGACAGGAGAAGTCCTCTTCCGAGAAAGACACCTGGGAATTCATTTTCCGTCTCTTGAGCGAAGCCGCACCGACCACTCTGCTTCAAGACCGAAAGCCAAATCGCGGGTAAAAACGTCCTGCTCGAGAATGTTTCCTGAGGATTACCTTCACTTTCTTACAGCAGCAGGCTTCAACTCATTTAAGGTCAGCAATATTATTGCTTTGGAAAAAAATACATTATGGGCTGCGTTTCGTTTCGGTTTCTCCAGAAATACCAGTTTGGAGTATACGTCACGGTGATGTCACCACAGTCGGTATGTGCTATCCCCATGCCTGATAGCATTTGTTTTCTTTTAAGTTCAATGCTCAGCCAACACTGGACCCGCTAGGGGCTACCTGCTGTGACATTAACTGAACAATAGTCTGGTAGGATTCACCTTGAAACATGGGCTGCATATTGTTGTAGTGTTTTTGGTTGGTTTCTGCTCTGGATGTTTTGAAGGTTTGCAGAGGGCTCTACTTCCTGTATTGTCCCAGCTCAGATTCTGAGCCTGGGACAACTTCCTGCCCAGGAATATCATAGTTTTGGCCCAGAGGTTCTTCTCGCCCCCCTAGTGGCGAGAAAAAGAACCTCTGGGAACTCAGATTCACTGAACAATGGACTTAAACAAAACGATAATCCATCCATGAGGATTATGTTACCCGGTAGGCCTAATGTATGTAGTGTGGTAGATGGTTTTGTATGAATATAAGACACTCCACACTGATTCTACAACAACAAAAAACACCATTTATTTTACAATTTTGTTAGTCTGTATGAAACATAATGTGGAAAATATTAGTGGAGATACTTCTGTGGCCTACTGACAGTTTGCGAGAATCACAGACAGACAGACAGACAGACAGACAGACAGACAGACAGACAGACAGACACACAGACATACAGACGGACACTCTCATAGACAGATAACTTCCTACAGAGCCACATCGTAAAAATGGGTCACGACGCGATGCGAGCTGGTAGAATGTATGTTTTGTAATAATAATCGAAATCAGTAACCAACGTTTTCAAATAATTGTAAAAGTACCGTAATTGCTGGACTATAAGCCGCACCTGAATATAAGCCGCACCAGCTAAATTTAGAACAAAAAACAAATGTTTACATATATAAGCCGCACCTGACTATAAGCCGCAAGTGTCCTTCCTGCTTCCTGCTAGAGCGCCCCTGGTGACTCTTAGCTGCGAAAATCTATATATAAATCCTTGTTAAAGACCATTGTAAAACTAACTAACTGACCGTTAGCTGTAAAAAATCTCTATATAAGCCGCACCGTTGTATAAGCCGAAGGGTTCAAAACATGGGAAAAAAGCCGCAGTTTATAGTCCGGCAATTACGGTACAATATTTGCCTCTGAAATGTAGCGGAGTATAAGTAAAAGTACTGAAAACTGGAAATAATATTTGTCTCTGAAGTGTAGTGAAGGATAAGTAAAAGTAACTTTACACTACTGAAAATGGCCTGCAACAGATTATCGGGCCTAGGAAGTTTTTTTTTTTCTTCCATTGGTCCAATTAGCTTGTTGCCCCCTGAACATCTGTCCGTGCCATAACGAGCCACGTTGACAACAGTTCACCGATGATAACTCAATCAGCGCTCCAAATCATGCCATAAACCATATGTTTTAGCGGTCACCGCAACCCCTGGAGGTCTGTCCTCGCGCTACCCGCCTGTGCCCGCCCGCCGCCCCCATATTTATTTACACACCCAGTTAACCCGTTAAGACCTGAGGCCGAGGACCGGACCGCTGGCGGCGCATAGTGGTCCGGGCACCTATAGACTTCAAAGTAGCCTGAGAGCACGCGTCGCCGGTTCGAGTCCCGATCCCGATGGCCCTTGGTGCATGTCACTCCCTATCTCTCTCTCTCCCCATTTCCTGTAAACCTATCAATAAAGGCTTAAAAAAGACCCCAAATACATCTGTATATTAAAAAAGAACTGAGGCCGGTTGTAAAACCTAACAGTTTTCCCCAACAATGACGTACGTTGCTATATCAGTGGTGCTCAAACCTTGTCATGTCAAGGACCGCCAAATGTATATGTATTTGTTTGCCGACCCCCATCCCAGAAGCAAAGATTTTAGATAAAAATCACACCCAATGTGAAGTGAGCGGTGGTCGTGCTTGCATAACGTCTTCAGACTAGGATTTGAGTCTAGGATGTACAGGCTATGCTACACACACACGTTTTGCTATGGCAAAACACTGAGGAAAAAGGCTACAGACACACGCACAGCCACTCTATGGAGCGGTTTACCACCGCTCAAAAAATGACGCTTTAGGGTACTAGGTAGGTACCCTCACAAAAAACATGCAGTAATCCTGGTCTCAAGGAGGAGGGGAAAGGAACTGGTTGGAATAACGTGTTCCTTCCACACGCTACTGTACGTCCAATCAAGGGAAACTCGCTGCTGTCAGGTGGTAAGAAGCGGCGTGCTCACTCCTCAGGAAGGATGAGTTCAGTTCTGGTCTCTTCCCAGGTCTCTTCCCAGGGAGAGTAGCGCGCTGTGTGCTTGCATGTCTGCTATTTTTGAATAACCAACGTTTACAGTAATGGTTTAAATGTGGTTAAAATATTGCTAAAATCGAAAACGACGCAGACGCTTCCCCGATTTGAATGTGTTAAATTAACAATTAGACTTTCACAGTCGCGAGGGCGATGAGCCGTTCAGTCTGAACAGGACGCGAGGCCTGCTAATTGTAATCTCTCTCCTCACATTTTCACCCCCTGAAATAATTTGCTGAACAGATGATTTCTACATCATTTGTAGCGTATGAGGTCGGTTCATCCCATCTGCTGGAGGAAGCCATTGCACACTAAAAGAAATCCGTCAATGTTAATTTTCCCCAGGGGTCCCCGGCCAAATGATTGATAACGGACCCTTTTTAACGGGTCTGTGAAATGGAAGCAAATGGACCCCGATTTGGTTCCGTTTTGCACACTGTGGGAGTCGAATTAACGCTAAGGATTTTCACAGTGCAAAAGACATAGTAACCTTTGCGAAAGACGAGCAACAATTGTGAACCGGCTCAGAGAGAGACAATTATGTTTAAAGCAAATAACCAGGAGAAGTCTGAATACGAGCCAAAAAATAAGTCTTTGCTACGCACCTCTGTTCTTTCTTTCTTTCTTTCTTTCTTTCTTTCTTTCTTTCTTTCTGTCTTTCTTTCTTTCTTTCTTTCACTCTCTATATCTCTCTCTCTCTTGCGGTGCAGAGAGGAGTGATTGATGGGAAATAAAGGGAGACGATCTATAATGTTGGCACTGTCATCTGTCCAATCGCCATAAAGGATTTTATGAGTGACGGCCGGGGAGACGCATTAAGCTTCACTCACACCTCCTCCCCCCCCCCCCCCCCCCCCCCCCTCCTCCTCCGCATTGCACTCTCAGCACTCACTGTGATTACATCTAGCACGCACACACGCAGGCGTGTGCACGTGTGTGTGTGTGTGTGTGTGTGTGTGGGTGGGTACAGTATTCGTATCAGGGACATGCTGGGCCCCTGATTCAGCCCGGGAAAAAGAGTTGGCGAGGCCCTCATTGCGCGCTATAGAGAGAGATCTCTCTCTATAGCGCTGCTGCTACTCAAAGATTTGCCATTTCAGATCATGACAGGTGACAAGCCAGTGGGCCAATTACTGTACATGAGTTATATTTCGTCGTTGTCGGGTGGAAACCTGTATGTCCAAAACCGTTTGTTTTGTATTTATCATTTTAAAAGTAGTGAAAACAGCCGATCTACAAGCACACAACGCCTCGCACCGCGAGGCGTTGTGTGCTTGTAGATCTGCTGTTTTCACTACCTTTGTGCAACGGCCTTGTATGATGAAGCAGGGCTTTGCTTTGCGAAAAAAATTATACATTTGAAACTTGGAGATACGAGGTTTCTGCCTGACAGTGACGATTTACTTTGTTGGCCGCCCAGCCCCCAAAATGGAACGAAGGCCGACATTTTATTTCTATTTTTTTCCTAATGGCCGGCCTGGACCGGCCGGGAATGAACTGGCCGTTCGGGAGTTGTCCTGCTTTTCCCAATGGCCAGCACGTCCCTGATTCGTATTACTATACTTGTAAGGGCCAAATATCCCCACGAGTAGCTTACAGTATACTGTACAGTGCGATGCGATGTGACGCGAGAGTAGCCAACACAAACTCGGGACTCCTGGATTGCTGCCCTCCACACTATCCTAACGTCAGGGTCTCTTCAGTGTTGTCAGCTAAGCTGTCGTGCCGCAGTGCATCTACATACTGTAGTATAGAGTGTTTGGTCCATATTTGGACGTCAGCCTTATCCCCTGTGAGGAGGGAAAAAGCAGTTTCAAAAACTGTTGGGAGACATGTTCAGGATGGATTCAATCGTGGTCGAGTGGGGGCGGGCCTTATGCACACCCCACTTGATCATGATTGGAGGAAAGCCCCCGCCTGTCACCTACATGAAAACTGAAACTTAAGTTAAATCACTTACCCTACCTTTACGTAATAGCACGTCTACAACGGGCCACGTGTAGCCGATGGCATGATGTGTTAAAGCTATACTGTGTAACTTTTACAATAAAACTAATCTTAAAATTATCCTAACTATTAAATTGCTAAAGTTTTAAAACACCCACTCCGTTAATTTCAGCCCCTAAAGCCTTCTGTAAATATGTTTTCTATCATCCTGGCCGGGGACCAGATTTCGCGGCAAAATTGAGTCACCTTCATCTTTCCGTATACATTGTATATACGTTGGATCACAGCACAGATCATACACTACCGGCCAATCACAGCGCGTCTTGCCGTCTCTTCAGGAAATAGCTTGCCTCAGCAACAGTGTTTACGCTGGTGTAGGAGTCTTGCCTGTTACTCCGGTTGCAAAGGGACGTGAGACCCCTCTACGGATGTGTATCGGCGAGGTGGAGGCGGTCGTGGTGGTTTGTGGCCCCGCTCCAGTGGTCCGCTGCGACCCAGGCGAAAAACGGCCGAAAAAAGCAATACCGCTACTGACCAGTAGTTGAGTAACTTTCATAGTTTAGCTTTAAGTTCTCAGATGGCACATCTGTAGATCTGTAGGCCTATTTCCGGGGCGTGAGAACGGCACACAACTAGTAAATGTAACGCAACCTTCAGGTATTACCGTGAAAAATGGCAATCCTTGATGATGATGTCCTTGCGACTGTAGTAAGACAAAGACAAACTTGTGTGTGTGTGTGTGTGTGTGTTTGAGAGAGAGGCAGAGGTGTAAAAATAGAGTAAAGGAATGTTTGTGTGAGTCTCAAGGTTGGATACATTTGTACCCAACCCAGTGTGGCGCATGTGCACGTGAGAGAGAGCACGGTGATTTACTGTAGTAGCGTGTGTAAGTCTACACGTAGGGATGATGTGTGTGTGTGTGTGTGTGTGTGTGTGTGTGTGTGTGTGTGTGTGTGTGTGTGTGTGTGTGTGTGTGTGTGTGTGTGTGTGTGTGTGTGTGTGTGTGTGTGTGTGTGTGTGTGTGTGTGTGTAGCAGTGGAGATGATAATATGGACCTGGGAGGAAAAAGGGAGTGGGTGAAGGACAAATAAAGATCTAGCATATGAGAGAGAGAGAGTGAGAGAGAGAGAGTGAGAGAGAGAGAGAGAGAGAGAGAGAGAGAGAGGTGCAGGTAAATCCTATAAGGAGGGGGGAAAGCGAGGGATGGTGGAAGGGAGGATTGGACGGACGGAGGGAGGGATAGAACGAGTGAGATGTGAGAGGACAAAAATAAAGACATAGCAGCAGCATATGAGAGAGAGAGAGAGAGAGAGAGAGAGGGGGAGAGAGAGATAGAGAAAGGGGGGAGTGCATACCTTGTATCTCCAAGTTTCAAGTTGTCTAGGCCGATGTTATTTCTTTCTCGAAGCCCTACTTCATCATACAAAAGCGTCGCACCAAATTTGTGAAAATAGCAGATCTACGAGCACACAGCGCTTCGCTGTGCGAGGCGTTGTGTGCTCGCAGACCGGTGCAAACGGTTTTGGACATACAAGGTTTCCGCCCGACAGCGACGATGTGTACGTGTCAATAATAATTGCGTTTGAATAGTTGTAACAAATACTGTATATCGCCTCTTGTCGGACCTCACACCAAAACTTGTGCAGCCTGCAGCGAGTCGTGAGTTCGAGTCCCGCTCCCGACAATCTCTCTCCCCATATCTCTCTCCCTGTTATCTTCACTATCCCCTATAAATAAAGGCAGAAAAAAGGCCCACAAATATCTTAAAAAAAAGCAGCGGAACTACGAGCTCGAAACATGCTTGTAGATCTGCTGCTTTCGCTGGTTTTGTGTGATGCTGTAGTATGATCGAGTAGGGATGTTGATTTACGAAGAAAAAAAGAAAAACATTCCAAAAGTCATGATATGGAGTTACTGTAAGTGGTTTCTGCAAGACTGCAACAATATGTATGAGCATATACTGTAAGTGTGTGTGCGAGCGCTCACGTGTGCGCACATGTCATTGTGTGTGTTTACATATAAACATTCCCCAGAAAGACTAATCGTTGGCTGCTAAGCTCGGAGCACGGAGCTACATCCTATAACGTGTTCGCCGCTGCTCTGTAGCTCATTTAGAAAATTCCATCGCAACAACTTCCAATAACCTGTGAGCGAGACACTGCGACTCAGCACTTTTGGCTAATGGCTAGCGGCGCGTCAAAAGGATTAGTTCATTCCACACAGCGTTTTGCCTGGAAACTGGGCTTTTCCCTTCCCCCCCTCCCTCCCCTCTTGCTGTACTCTCTCTGAAGACGACGGTTTAAAAACTGTACATTTAGCAGAAAAACACTGCTCTGTCTCTCTCTCACGCTCTCTCTAAAATGTACGACTTTACTCTGGGGAATACAGGGAATGAACGGGAATGGGACAGGTTGCTTTGAAACGACGGAGGTGGTGTTGGAGTGAGGGGGAGGGGGGGGGGTCTTTCATTTGCAAAGGAAATCTGATATGTTGTACAGCAGTGATTCTCAAAGTGGATTTCAGGGATTCTCTAGGTTCCTCCATGGGGGTCTAAATTGACCCATACAAGTCTGTAACTTTGACAGTTTACAAATGTAACCAAATGGACCCTAACGGGTCCATTTTATTGGTTACATTTGTACACTGTCAAAGTTAAGGGAAGACCACTGTTGTACAGTATGTCGTCTTTATCAGGATGAAACCGCATACTATGTCCAAGAATTTTCAGGATTCAAATTCAAAGAGAGCAAAAGTAGCAGATCTACAAGCTCTTGATGTGCTACTTTTGATGTTTTTGTGTGACGCTGTGGTATGATTACGTAGGGCGTTGATTTACGGAGATTTACGTTGATTATGGAGATAAAAAGTTTACACCCAACAACAGCGATATGTATATATTCTATTATTGCGACCGCATTTACTATGAAAACCTGCAGCTCATGACTGTGCGTCAGTCATTCACGCCTTATGCCACGCTCCATATGGCCAAGACAGAATTCATTTGCAAGTGTGACTCACGTTACGGCAACCACACTTGCTAATTGATTCTGTCCTTGTCCCTTTTATGCTCATATATGGAGATCCCTGATGTCACTCATCAATATTAAACACATATCTGGGAATACCCATATATGGACATATTGTGTCAGTATCTGTTTCAGCACGACCTTGCCCTTTAGGGCTTACTTGAGCCAGCAGAGCGTGTAACTTGCGCCAGCAGAGCGTGCAAGTACTGCGTTCGGCTGCGTATGTACAGTATTGCGGTTTCCTTCTTTGTTTAGGCCCATAGCCCTATCAGGAGCATTTCTGGCAACGTCATCATTAACAGCCAATGAGGGACCAGCATTCCTGGTGATGCCAGTGGTGAGCGCAACTCATGACGCCATACTTGTGCACAAGGCGCAAGTTGGCACCTCGACAGAGTGCAGTTCTAGTTATAGCATATACTATTTTCCCTCGTGTGCTGAACATTGGATTCTTTTCCTCCTTCAGTGTGAGAGCAGTGCACCCGTTCACACTGCCAGCGCATGGACACACTGTACTGTACACATGTCTCCATGACACTGACAATACAGGCTCACTCAAAGGCTCATACTGCTGGAGCTAAGATCTGTGTGTGTGTGTGTGTGTGTGTGTGTGTGTGTGTGTGTGTGTGTGTGTGTGTGTGTGTGTGTGTGTGTGTGTGTGTGTGTGTGTGTGTGTGTGTGTGTGTGTGTGTGTGTGTGCGCGTGTGTGTGTGTGTGCGCACACATGTGCATGTGTCTAATAAGCAGAGCATCCCTACACCGTGTTGAAAGGGTAATATTTGCTAAATTTTACAACCAGTCTTAATAACCAGTATGCAGCCTTTGAAAGGAAACAAAATTAGATATTTTCACATACGACGCCCACTCTAGATTCCACCTCCAACATTGATTCAAATTAAATCTCTCGACTGCATTCCTCAAAGCACAACCTTAATGTTAGGTTGACTACTAAAAATACAGGCAATACTGTTGCCTTTCTCATGCAAGAAACATTCAAAAGAAAATAATAATAATAATGAATAAAAATAAAACTGCAGAATGCACTCAGTTCAACACTGTTTAGAGTTTCTCCTCAATGACCTTTTATGCATTCACTCGTAGCAATACTAGCAAAACAGTACAGTCCAAAGGACGTAAACAACAATCAATGAAGCTGATATTTCAGTTTATAATAATTATGTTTCAATTTGAAGCTGAAAAAGCCTTTTGTGGCTACGAAGGCTGCAGATTCAATCAAGTGTTTTCTGGGGAAGCTTTCAAGAGGGTCAGCAAGTTGGAACTTTTTTTAAACACAGTTATGCCTTTTTCAGAAAGGACACAATTTGAACTTGTTTTTCTGCAGGTATTCAACATCAGTAAATATGGGTTATCAACCACTTTGAATTCAGGGGTCCATCCAACTATCAGCCTGAATTTTCATTTAGTTTCACTCCATTATTCAGTCTGAAAGCCCTTCCTACTGCATCCGTTTCTGGGACTTGCGTTGCCAACGAGGCAGTCTTGACAATAGGTTCACCCCCTGATCAATCACAATAGTAGCAAAGCAGATGACGTCGTTGTTAAGCGACCCTTATTCGCGTTGTTATGTGGCTAGCTAACCTGTTGCTACTTGCGAAACAAAGAAACGATTGTGATGCCATGTTTGTTTATGTTTGGGAATGTCTGGTCCGGCGCTGGTTTTAGACTTAGAAACGACGTAGATCTGCTATTTTTGGCAAAGAGATACATTTTTTGTCAAAGATATTTGGTAGAAAGTGAAAAAAAAAGACTATCAAGTATGTTATTTCCAGGTCCGTTTTATCAATTACAGAGGTTTCAAATGGCATCTCGGCAAATAAAAGGTGAATTGATCCCAGTGCATGAAGGAGGACTATTTAGTTTTTTTTTAATCACGATAAACGATAATAACGCATCACAAGCTTGTACAGTAGTCTGTATATCTGCAATTTTTTTATGCTTTTGAATTTGAATCCTAGAAAAGTAACAGACGTGTGAGGTTCTTCATAGCTACGAGCTCACAATGCCACGTCTTGTGTGCTTGTAGATTGGCTATTTTCCGCCATGTGACGTCATCGTATTCACGACCATGTCTAAAATAGAGCTTAAGTGGTTGAACCAATCTCTGCGTTTGTTAGCAAGCATGCACTCTTAGATTGACAGGTTGTGTCCAAAGCCCTGTGGGATTTGAACCGGCAACTTCCTCCATGTCTGTCTCACACACACACACACACACACACACACACACACACACACACACACACACACACACACACACACCCTTCGTCTGTATCCATTAGGCTGGCCGGTAAACAACCGCAGACGGAAAGCTCTCTGAGCTGTGGTAGGGACCACTCGTGCATGCACTCACACACACGCGCGTGCGCGGCAATATGTCCCAGACAGAAGCTATCAGGTGGACAAGATGCTGTGGAACTTCAGGCTGGCTGATGGCGGGGGGGAGAGAGAGAGAGAGAGAGAGAGACATTTATCTTCTTTGTAATGGTCAAGCTATAGTCGATTGCTTGGCTCCCAACATTGCTGTTCATTCTGTTGCTGAATGATACTGGAATTTACAGTTGCAGTGCCTGTTTAGGGCAGTGGTTCTCAAAGTGGGGTCCGGGGGGAAACTTTAGGGCGTGTTCTTTCTTTCATCGTGAAGTCGGTCGGACGAACGAGTGGTTTTTTCGAGATATACGCTTGGAGATTTCAAAGTGGGTCGTTTCCGGGGAACCGATTGTGTGCCAATATCTATTTGTCTATCTATCTGAAGCATCTGTGTCCTTCTGTTGTTTAATCCTGAAGTATCTGTGTCCTTCCGTAGTTTATTAATCCTGAAGTATCTGTGTCCTTCCGTAGTTTATTAATCCTGAAGTATCTGTGTCCTTCTGTTGTTTAATCCTGAAGTATCTGTGTCCTTCCGTAGTTTATAAATCCTGAAGTATCTGTGTCCTTCCGTAGTTTATTAATCCTGAAGTATCTGTGTCCAGTAGTTTACTAATCCTGAAGTATTTGTCCTTCCGTAGTTTAATCCTGAAGTATCTGTGTCCTTCTGTAGTTTAATCCTGAAGTATTTGTCCTTCCGTAATTTAATCCTGAAGTATCTGTGTCCTTCTGTAGTTTAATCCTGAAGTATCTGTGTCCTTCCGTAGTTTAATCCTGAAGTATCTGTGTCCTTCCGTAGTTTAATCCTGAAGTATCTGTGTCCTTCCGTAGTTTAATCCTGAAGTATCTGTGTCCTTCCGTAGTTTAATCCTGAAGTATCTGTGTCCTTCTGTAGTTTAATCCTGAAGTACCTGTATCCTTCCGTAGTTTAATCCTGAAGTATCTGTGTCCTTCCGTAGTTTAATCCTGAAGTACCTGTATCCTTCCGTAGTTTAATCCTGAAGTATCTGTATCGCTCTGTATGTTGATGGAAATAGAAATGTGACGTTGTCTCTCTCCTTAAAATAGCAGCACGATAGGTTTTACTAGAACTATTTGTATATCATTATGATTACTATTGGTGCTTTTGTGTGAGGCTGTAGTATGATCTATCAGGGCGTTAATCTAGGGAAAAAAACGTCAAAATGTAAATGAATATAAAGATAACAGGTTTCTTCCCCCGACAGCGACGATATATGTTAAATAGAAAAGTTCAGTGGCATCTTGTTATCGCGTTGTTCACCCCAAACGGCCTCGAAAACCGCAGTGTTGGCTTACTGTAGCCCGACTAACCATTAGACTAATGAAACAGACACACACACACACACACACACACACACACACACACACACACACACACACACTCTCTCTCTCTCTCTCTCTCTCTCTCTCTCTCTCTCTCTCTCTCTCTCTCTCTCTCTGTCTCTCTCTCTCTCTCTCTGTGTCTCTCTCTCTCTCTCTCTCTCTCTCTCTCTCTCTCTCTCTCTCTATCTCTCTCTCTGTCTCTCTCCCTGTGGCTCATTTGCCTGTGAAGTGCAGCAGAGAAGTTGTGAGAGCTTTTGTTTGGCACGGAGCAGATATAGTGCTGAAGCCGGAGATTCAGTCTCCCGGGCTAAAGACCAATATCTTTAAGTACCATGATAGTTGGAGTGGCTAGTTGGCTTTGGGCTCCACTGGACAAATGAGCGAGCACGCACACACACACACACACACACACACACACACGCACACACACACACACACACTTGATGGATTGAAGTGGCTGGTAAATCGCATTAGAGGGAGCGAGCGCATTTAGAGAGTCAGGCCAGACAATCCTGTATGTATACGTGTAACTCTATCACACACACACACACACACACACACACACACACACACACACACACACACACACACACACACACACACACACACAGGAATTTGTCTATTGTCATGTGCTGTAATATATACAGTATCACGTTATTGATCTAGGTTCCTGTAACTCATGTGTTTTTATTGGTAACCTTCTGAGTCTCTACACCAGGCCCATGCACGCATGCTCACGAGAGGGCGGAGCAGTTAACACAACTGCTTCAGTTACAATCCATAATCGAATAAAATAATCGACATTGAGTTTTTGACAAATGTTGAACGATTCAAAAAACTAAACGCGTCACCGGGAATTCTGTTCAATCAATAATCTATGAGGCGATTAGGAGACAAGACAATCTTTTAGGTGGTGATGGTTAACTTTTATGTAACATGATATCATGGTCAAAAAGTACAGTCTTACACTCATATCTAAGGATGGGACGATATGCGATATTATCGTTTATCGTGATAAAAAACACTCACGATAATCGTATCGTGGAGATTTAATTTATCGTGATATCGTCCTCCTTCATGCACTGGGATCAATTCACCTTTTATTTACGGAGTTGCATATCCGGTACCACTTAAACCCTTTATAATTGATAAAAGGTACTTATAATATACGTACTTGATACAGTCTTTTTTTCACTCTCTATCAAATGTCTTTGCCAAAAAATTGTCGATCTACAAGCTCACAACGCGTTGCGATGCGCTGTGAGCTTGTAGATCGGCTATGTTTTGGCAAATGTTCCACCCCAGGATAATGGATTTGGATTATCGCGATAATATTGTAAATCGCAATTTCTTTGGTCACAATAATCGTGATATGAAATCTTCATATTGTCCCATCTTTACTCGTGTCAGTGGTAAGGTAGTTCTGCCCCGAGGCACAGGCCAGGCTCATAATTATACTGTGGCTGCTTCAAGGACTCGAGGACCATAGGCTTTACCAAAACAATGGCATTTACACTATCAAATATCATAATGTCTCATAAGGCATATCATTAACTATTGTTAATAACGTCACACATAATCAATCGTGTTAACAATATAATATGATATCACGGTTTTGTGTCAGGGACCCGAATGCAAGATTTATTTTACAGTTTCCAAAGCATAACAAAAGCTTGTAGAAAAAGTAACTTGTGTAACTGAAGCTGTTAAAATTATTGGAGTGGAGTGGAGTCTGAATCTGAGCTGTAGTGGAGTAGAAGTACAAATAATCGAAAAATGGAAATACTTCGGTAAAGTAAAAGTACCTCGATTTCTTTTTTACTTACAGTACTTGAGTACATTTCCTTGGTTACTTTCCACCACTGCGTGTGGTTGTTATGATGCAAAAAGAGAAGTCAGGTATAAATAAATGATGATGTTTCTAAGCCTGGACAAAGCGGTGTGCGTGCGGTGCGGCCAGCAGCAGACCTGCTCTTTCATCCAGGTGCACACCACCGCCTAGCCTTCCATGACCCAGACGGAGAATCCAGGCTAATGTCTGTCTGGACCTCCAGGAAAAGAACTAGGCCACGGCTTCTCAACCCGAGGACCTGGGACCACTTAAGGGGTCCAAATGGACCTTTACCGGTCCGTAACTCCGAGAGTGTGCCAGATGCAACCAAATGGTTGGGGTTTCGTGCTCCTATTCCTAGTCCCGACCCCCAGCACTGAACTAGGCTATAGTAACCCTGCATTGGTGTTATCAGAACCCAGGCAGAAGCACACAGTTGAAACTAGGTTATCTCTGTCTGGAACTGAGGGTGGAAACCAGACTTGTTGTGTCTGCAGCTGCAGAGTGGAAATCACACAAGCTCACTTTTAGCTCTGCAGTGAGTGTTCTTTGTTTTGTTTTTTTGTGTGAATGCAGTGATACACCAGTAAATGACTAATTTCTGTAAACGATAATAGGTGGCTAATTATGAGCATAATTATAACCCGTAATTTAGGTGAGTTTTAGCGCGGTTCCGTCTACCCGTTTCTTTTTTTTTTTTTTTTGCTGATGATTATTGATTTCATTTCTCCGCTTACCCGCACAGTAAACACATGCACAGTAAATAGTATATCTGCTATTTTAACGATGTTTGCATAACACCATGTTTTATACCGTATGACGTATGCGTGCGTGCGTGCGTGCGTGCGTGCGTGCGTGCGTGCGTGCGTGTGTTTTCGTGCTAAGGAGATAATCGACAGTTGCTGCCTTTAGGATGATGTATATTGACGTTGCAGTGTAATTTCCATGGTTACCAAACATTTTGGCTCCAGGAACCAAAAGAGACATTTTATGTCTCCCTGAGACCCAAACTAGTGAAAATAGATCAGAATAGATTTATGTATATATCCATGAAGTTCTTTTGAAATAAAAACAAATTATAATAACTGTTCTAAGAAAGAACTGTTATTCAAAGGTTGGAACTAGGACCCGCCACAGTGGTGTACGACTGGACTTAAACCGGGATATTTAACGACATGGTCAAGGTAGTCAAAGGCTTGTGCGGTACAAAGGTATCTGGGTTGTAAGGCCAGATATCTTGGTAACTGAATATGAGTTGGTTGAGGTTGGAGTGTCCTTGAAGATCCGTGGATGGTCTTGAAGGTAGAATCCTGGATTGGTCTGTGTCCGTTGTCCAGTGTCAGATGTCCTGTGTCCTGTTGCGTTCATTTGCGTTCATTCAATTTGAGCCATTATATCCGGCGTCAGGCGGCGCGGGGATAAAAGCGTCTTCTAGCTAAATGGGCGGAAGTGTGAAGAGGTCTCGTTACTATACAGTATAAGCAGTATACAGTATATCGTCCTTGCCGGGTGGAAACCTCGTATCCCCACGTATCCTGAGACGGGTCCTGTTGGGAGATCCTGGGGAGCGCGGTTGGATCTCGCCTTGTCCGGAGAATGCAGGCCTTTATATAGGTCTACCCTTCGCTGAGTAGGTTGAGTCATTCCTGTGATGTCAGAGTGAGTCAGCTATATCCATATCTGGAGTCTGTGATGTCAGACGTGGAGGTTCAGCCAGCTCCATGTATGGAGATCCATGTGATGATATTAATCTCCATATATGGGAATCCATGTGTTACATCAACTTTGATGTAACACATGGCCAAGATAACCAGTCTGCTCAGAGAGGGGGCGGGTCTATGGGCTGGAGCCAGGCAAGTAACAAGCCAGAGGATGTGGAAAGCCTTCGTAACAATAACAATTGTAAACAAAATTTAGGAAGCAAAAAATACCTGCGACTCATACTGTAGTCTGGGGACCACTGCTCTAATTGATGTCTTCTTTTCAGCCCCGGTAGGCTACATATCGTCGTTGTCTGGTGAAAACCTTGTATGTCCGAAACCGTTCGTTCTGCATTCATCATTTAAAAAAATTATCCGCGATGCGTTGTGTGCTTGTAGTTCGGCTGTTTTCACTACTTTTGTGTGACGGCCTTGTACGATGAAGCAGGGCTTTACCTTGTGAAAGAACATACACATTTGAAACTTGGGGATACGAGGTTTCCACCCGGCAACAACGATATACTCTATACTGCTTATATAGTAACAAGACCTCTGTACCGTTTCTGTTTACCATTCACGCTTCCGCCCGTTTAGCTAGAAGACGCTTTTATCCCCGCGCTGCCTGACGCCGGCTATAATGGCTCAAATTGAATGGGTCATTGTTGGCGGAATTCAAGTCGGCTGCGAAAGCCCCTTTTCTTTTCAAAACGCATTCTTCTCGCACCGGTAGCGTCTAAATAGCCACACACATACACACACGCACACGGACACACACACAGCACAACCAGCGGTACTGTGTCTGATTTGATTTGTCTTCCCGCGAGGCTTTTTCAGAGAAGATACGAGGGGCCGGCATCTTCCTCTTTTAGTGTGCAGCGCACGCACACACAGACGTGCACAGACTGTGTGTGTGCGCGCGTGTGCATGTGTGTGTGTGTGTGTGTGTGTATGCGTGCATTATACTGATGAATAGCTCAGTCTTAATGTTTTTTCAGCCCGCTGGGCTTCCATCTGTGAGTTCCTCTGGTGTCATCTCCACTCCAAGTGCACCCCCTCCCCCCCTCACCACACACACACTCGCGCGCGCGCTTGGATTGCTGTATTTGTGCGGACGTCAACATTTTAGAACAACGGTTTTATTTTAAACCTTGGGGTTTTCAAAGTGGGTGACGGCAGTCTAGGGGTGCCGCGAGATAATTTGATAATATTTGGAATGTATTTGGACACTTGGAAAAAATATAGTACAAATATAGTACAAATTTATTTTCAGTCAGTTCTAACTAAAACGGCTATTATCTCAACGTTTTCCTCGCAACATAATCACTAAAATATCGTCACTGTCGGGCAGAAACCTCGTATCTCCAAGTTTCAAATGTGTACGTCTTTTGGTAAAGGAAAGCCCTGCTTCATCATACAAGACTGTCACACAAAACTAGTGAAAACAGCCGATCTACAAGCACAGTGCTTGTAGATGTCTATGTGTGCAAGGCATATTAAAGTCTCGGGAATATCGGGCCTGGCAGAGAGGAACATAGGGATTTTCTCGGGACTATCGGGAGAGGCGGTAAATGAGTTAAAAACAAATTTGGGCCTTTTTTTAACCGTAAGACTAAATCCGAAGTTTGAACCAGGCGGAGCTGTAGGCTCACAGCACATGTGAGTCTATGTCGCACTTGCCCTGCAACGATGAGAAAGTCGAACGCTCTCAGCGAGATGGATGGTATGGAATGGAAAGAGGACATTTGCATTTCTTTCACCATAGTAAAAACTGCATTCATGTTCTGGAGAGGGCACTTTTGTTAGAGACAGATGAAAGGCTCAAGCCCCCTTTCATGTCTATGTGTGCACGTGCCTGCTCTTTTTTTTGAGCGGTGGTCACACCCTCTCCATAGCGTGGCCGTGTGTGTATCCGTGCGTGTGTGTGTGTCTGTCTGTCTGTCTGTCTGTCTGTAGCCTGAAGTACCTTTTTTGACCACACATGTTAAGGGAGGGGCGCTGTTGTTCAGGCCACTGAGGCCAGGCCAGGCACACACACACATTCACATTCACACTCACATTCACGCCCGCACACACACACACACACACACACACACACACACACACACACACACACACACACACACACACACACACACACACACACACACACAGAGCGAAAGTGAGAGAGAGAGCGAGAGAGAAACAAACACACACGGCTGGGTAATTTAACTTACCTATACTTTACAGTAACTTTGCAATATGGAGCTGAGAGAGATTAACTTTTTAGCGCAGCGCGACCATAGAGGTAATGTCTGAGCGCAACGAGGCATGCCGTCATTGCTGTGATGCCGTTTTATCGTGGACCGGACATTGCCTCATGAAAAATGACGGTTACTTATAGCCGAATGTAATAATCTTTGTCATGCTAAAGAAAACGACAAGCAACAAAGTATATATTGAAATATTTCAATTCTAGTTTTTACAGGTCTATGGCTAATCCCTGCTTTTGGGGACACTTGGTCCTCACAAGTATAGTCATGCACGCATGCTCGCACAAGGCCAGTGAGTGCTCCTATGGCTAATGCCGTCTATTTATCATGCCTGCAACTCAGTTGAACCTCCGGCCCTGCACGGGCACGCACACACACACACACACACACACACACACACACACACACACACACACACACACACACACACACACACACACGTGCACATACGTGTGCACACACACACACACGCGCGCGCACACACACACACACACACACGTGCACACATGCACAGACAAACTTGTATCCCTGTAAAAGCATTGGCGAGCCATAGATCAGCCATTTAGATAAGTATGCGCACGCGAGCGTATAAAAACCATTGGTGGGCTTCTAATTCATTTATAGGCTGACCGGGGGGGAGGGGGGGGGGTTGTACCGTGATGAATAATAATAACACTGAACCTGATTAGCAGAGCAGGAACCCAGAGAGAGAGAGAGAGAGAGAACTACCGATTATCTTCTCAGAGATTGTTCTTTCTCGAGTCGACTATTAGGGCTGCGAATTTTTGGGTATCCCACGATTCGATTCATAATTGCTTATTGGGGTCACGATTAACGATTGTTTTCGATTCTTTCAAATCCAAACGATCCGAATTCAGAAACGATTATTTTCCGATGTAAAAA
This sequence comes from Nannobrachium achirus, assembly GCF_963921795.1. Lineage (NCBI taxonomy): Eukaryota > Metazoa > Chordata > Actinopteri > Myctophiformes > Myctophidae > Nannobrachium > Nannobrachium achirus. The sequence continues at coordinate 17,095,790 of NC_137823.1, read as the reverse complement.
CGATTCTCTATTCAAATCATATATCAGGATCTACTCCAGTCTGCTGGCATGAAAGCAGAGTACATTTACGTAGCTTCGACTATATCGAGAACCGCACTTTCTTTTTACTTGCGCCAGGAGAGTGCAAAAGCACTGCATTCGGCTACGTGTGTAGTTAGGTAGGGTAAAATTCTGGACTTTTACTTGTAACAGAGTACTTCTATTTTGCAGTATTGGTACTTTTACTTAAGTAAAATATGTGATTACTTTTTCCACCACAGAGAGAGAGAGAGAGAGAGAGAGAGAGAGAGAGAGACGGAGTAGCTGTGCTACTCCTACGCTGAGTTGGCGGTGCCCGGAACCGAACCCATGATCTTGTGGTCCAAAGGCCATTCCACGTTTAAATATCACATGACACATATTGCTGCAATATCACTAACAAACATGGAACAATGTGATAGTGTAGTGACTAGTGTCAAGTGTTTTGACTGGAGTGTGTATGTCCGTATGAGTACGGCCTCTATGTCCGTATGAGCACAGTAACACCAGCTGCAGTCACCCAGCGGTGCTGTTGATTACCCTGCACCGCTCAGTTCACATGGGTGTGATTTCTTAAACTTCAGAGCACCCATTTTATTATTTCCCCCTGCAGCCAAGATATGGCAGCTGCCATAGCTTGCCATACCCAATTGACGTCTCTGCACCCAGACCTTTTCCTTTTTCTTGTTTCATTCTTTGTTGCTGTTGTCATGGCTGCCAGTTCCCACCTGAGGTTGTGTGGGAGTCCTGACCGCTCCAGACGGAAAAGGATAACCGTTAGTTTGCAGAGCGTCTTCAGGCTAGGACTTAAGTCTAAGATCTGCAAGACAGGCAGTTCACGAGCTGTGTATCCTCCAAAGACGATGACACGACTCCCGACCGCGCAAGACCAACTGTAACAATTCCAGCCCGGGCCCTTGAGTCCTTGAACCTTCTTCCAGGAGAAGGTCTCAGTATTGAATTTCCAACCCGCAATCGCCAACTGCGCCAAGTATGTACAGCTCTCCATTGTAGGCAAAGGCTGAGTGACACTTACGTTTTGGTGGAAGAAGCTTTGCAGAAGGCTTGCTCAGCCAGCAGTTGGTCTCTGTGTCAAACACACTGATGTTGTTGTAGTGATCAGGGAGATTATTATCATACCCTAGACCCCCAAATACAAACATCTTTGTTCCAATGATGGTGGCAGAGTGACCTTCTGAACCAGGTGGTGGAATTCCACTGGGCTTAATTAAAGACCAGACCATTGTGGTGGTGTCCAACTTGTAGATGTCATTAAAATAATTCAGGTTGTTGTATCCTCCATAGATATAAATGTCCTTCCACAAGACACAGGCTGAGTGTCTGGCCCTCCATTCTGGAACAAACCCAGAAATATTATTGAGCTTTAACCATCTGTGAGCGTCAACATCAAATGAATAAAGAATGTTGTCACAGAAGTCCCCTTCGACTTGATTGGCACCCTCTATTGTACAATTCACTACACCTCCCCAGATGTAGATGATGCCTCCGATCAGCACAGCTGTGTGGCCAAAGCGCATGGAGGGAACCTCAACAGGTCTTCCTCCTCTTCTAGATGTCACTGGGGGAAACTTCGTCCAGCGTAAAGTCACTGTGTTGAAGACACTCACATCAATCTGATCCACGTTGTGATTCTTCCCGTTAAAGAACCCTCCAAAGTAGTACACCTCGTCCCCCACAGGCACAGCAGAACAAGCGAGCAATTGTCGCTTTATCGGAGATCTTTTACTGATCACCGTGCAATGCATCTCTTCGCTCGTTTTTGTCTCTCTGTTGTTGTCTCTTTGTCATCCTCCTTAAATATCTCTTTTGATGTGCACTGTTCTGACATCACAAACAACAGAAACCATTGCCATGCATGTGTAACAACTGCGATTTACGCAGGCATTCTCTTCTGCATTTTGTAAATTTCTGGTGGTAACCTCATATGTCCAAAACAGTTACTTTTTAGGAAATGGAACAAACATTTCAGAAACTAGAGGTTCGGGCCTTCACATCTTTTTGAACAAGTTTTTGCCATTATGCGTTCCTCACACCTACGTTGCGCCGACCAATATGTCTGAGCCATAGTGTTGGGGGTTTTGTCAGAGTACCCATCTACCCGTGTGTCTCTGTCCCTCTTGTTTTGCTTTGTTTAACAATGACAGTGAGATACTTGTTTGCACTAACTAGCATTGACTGCTATGGTCTCTTTTGTAAGACACTTTATGTGTGTATACTTATATATTATTTGCCCCCTCTATTGATACACCTTCTCTTTATTGGTACTGTACTGCTCTTGTTTTTGTTTGTTTTTTCCCCTCTTATCTATCGTTTTTCTTACGTCTCTGTAACTTTGTAAATAACTGTGTACTGCTGTGCTACAACTGGACAACTGAATTTCCCCCTTGGGATAATAAAGGTATCTATCTATCTATCTTGTGCCCATATATGGAGATTTTGGTTTCTGTCTGTCTACCTGTGTACCGCTGCTAAGTGTCGATTTGTGCACGGTTGCCTAGCAACTTTATAATAGTAGAACTCTTAATAATACAATCAAGCAGGATTAATCCTTTTCCACTTTTCTATGTTACTTCTCTTTTAAATCTGTCTTTTTACTGTGGTTGGGCTAGTTGTAACAGAGGTGACTCGGAACTTAATAGGCTTTAATAAGACAGTGGGGAATATCTACTATAAGGAGCATGCTGAATCTTTATGGTGAGCTAAACGTTTAGGAGCACAGCTGACCCCAGTTATGCGACTGATTTACTGTGACCTTTCATTCACATCATGTCAAAAGCAATCTGGCACCTTATACTGCACAGTTTAGAACACAGGAGGTCAAGTATAAAATGCCCTTTCACAAGATGGACATTCAAACTGACTAAATTGGTGCATTTTAAAGACACAATTCAAAGATTATTATTATTATTTATTTTTTCAATAAAGTACTACTGTACTGAACTTTTGCCAGCATGGCCCTCTTCAGGGTATCATACCCTGAAGGAGGGAACTATACCCTTTATTTCTAGAGCAACCTCAAATGTCCCTTTTTTGATTGGACAATATAAAGGATTTGAGGATTGGTCAAGCTTTAGCCTTGCGTAGCCACTAGCCAGACTAATCTGCCATTGCAAAGAAAAATTGCCCATAGGCAGTTAAGGTCTGGTCCCGCTCAGTTATTCAAATATTTCATGGCTCAGAAGCCGTGAGGAACCAACCAGGTTCTTGGTATATAAATGTAGGGTGGGCTTTAGTTTGTGAGGAACCAACCAGGGACAAGTATGCAAATGTAGGGAGGGCGTATCACCTTTGCACTACTTTGATTGGTTGTAGGATTGAATATCTATAACCGCCCCTTGGGGAAAAAATAAATAACACTGACACCAACCAGGGGCCAGAATGAAAATGATGCCTGACAGCGTGTCACGGGTTCGAGTCCCGATCCCGACGACCTTTGCTGCGTGTCACTCCCCATCTCTGCCCATTTCCTGTCAGTCTAGTGTCCTATCAATAAAGGCATAAAAGCCCCAAAACAAATATTTAAAAAAAAGAAGAAAAAAATGTCCATTGAGTTCAAGGACTTTGTCTCTAACCATTTCTATAACCCCCAAAGTCCATTCATTGAATTCAATGGACTTTTTCCTGTGCCTTTTCTAATTGGACAATATAACGTCCAATCAGACAGGATTGGTCAAGCTTCACATTACATCACAATATATAGACAACCACACTTGCAATTTCCCAGAATTGTACATATCTAGTGATCTATTGGTCTAGAGACCTCAATAAAGGCTTTTTAATGTTTTCTTTTTCACCAGAAGAGTGCCTTGGTTTCTTTTTCCTTAGTTGCAAGTGTTCAGTCTCCCACCAAAGAGCACCTTTGCTACACTATTATTATTATTATTTTGAGTGGCTCCTACATCTGGCTTTGTGTGTATGAGCACGGATTTGTTTGTATGAGCACGGATAACTGACGTCTGGCTTTGTGTGTAGGAGCTCAGATCTCCATGTATGAAATAAGGCTAAGTCCAAATATATGGGATTCAGGGAGATTATCAAAGGCTTCATATTCTTGCTGCACCACTCATAAGCTGGGTAGGCGTGCCTGGAATCAAACCCATAACCTTGTGGTCCAAAGGCCAGAGCTCTACCGACTGAGCTACCCAGACTCCACGTTCAAATACCACATGACACACATTGCTGCAATATCACATCAGGTAACAAACATGGAACAATGTGATATTGTAGTGACCAGTGTCAAGTGTTTTTGAGCGGTGCCTATCGCTCCAACATTTGACTGGAGTGTGTATGTCCGTATGAGTACATCCTCTATGTCCGTATGTCAGTATGAAAGAATACAGTAACACCAGCTGCAGCCACCCAGCGGTGCTGTTGAGCAGCCTGCATCGCTCAGTTCACACAGGTGTGATTTATTTTTTAAACTTAAGAGCACCCAGACATTTTCCTTTTTCTTGTTCCATTCTTTGTTGCTGTTGTCATGGCTGCCAGTTCCCACCTGAGGTTGTGTGGGAGTCCCGACCGCCCCAGGTGGCACCGGATAACCGTTAGTTTGCAGAGCGTCTTCAGGCTAGGACTTAAGTCTAAGATCTGCAAGACAGGCAGTTCACGAGCTGTGTATCCTCCAAAGACGATGACACGACCCCCGACCGCGCAAGACCAACTGTAACAATTCCAGCCCGGGCCCTTGAGCCCTTGAACCTTCTTCCAGGAGAAGGTCTCAGTATTGAATTTCCACAGATCGGTAAAGATTGATAGCCCGCAACCGCCAACTGCGCCAAGTATGTACAGCTCTCCATTGTAGGCAAAGGCTGAGTGACACCTACGTTTTGGTGGAAGAAGCTTTGCAGAAGGCTTGCTCAGCCAGCAGTTGGTCTCTGTGTCAAACACACTGATGTTGTTGTAGTGATCAGGGAGATTATTATTGTGCCCTAGACCCCCAAATACAAACATCTTTGTTCCAATGATGGTGGCAGAGTGACCTTCTGAACCAGGTGGTGGAATTCCACTGGGCTTAATTAAAGACCAGACCATTGTGGTGGTGTCCAACTTGTAGATGTCATTACAATAATTCAGGTTGTTGCATCCTCCATAGATATAAATGTCGTTCCACAAGACACAGGCTGAGTGTCTGGCCCTCCCTTCTGGAACAAACCCAGAAATATTATTGAGCTTTAACCATCTGTGAGCGTCAACATCAAATGAATACAGAATGTTGTCACAGAAGTCCCCTTCGACTTCATTGGCACCCTCTATTGTACAATTCACTACACCTCCCCAGATGTAGATGATGCCTCCGATCAGCATAGCTGTGTGGCCAAAGCGCATGGAGGGAACCTCAACAGGTCTTCCTCCTCTTCTAGATGTCACTGGGGGAAACTTCGTCCAGCGTAAAGTCACTGTGTTGAAGACACTCACATCAATCTGATCCACGTTGTGATTCTTCCCGTTAAAGAACCCTCCAAAGTAGTACACCTCGTCCCCCACAGGCACAGCAGAACAAGCGAGCAATTGTCGCTTTATCGGAGATCTTTTACTGATCACCGTCCAATGCATCTCTTCGCTCGTTTTTGTCTCTCTGTTGTTGTCTCTTTGTCATCCTCTTTAAATATCTCTTTTGATGTGCACTGTTCTGACATCACAAACAACAGAAACCATTGCCATGCATGTGTAACAACTGCGATTTACGCAGGCATTCTCTTCTGCATTTTGTAATTTTCTGGTGGTAACCTCATATGTCCAAAACAGTTACTTTTTAGGAAATGGAACAAACATTTCAGAAACTAGAGGTTCGGGCCTTCACATCTTTTTGAATGCCCGAACAAGTTTTTGCCATTATGCGTTCCTCACACCTACGTTGCGCCGACCAATATGTCTGAGCCATAGTGTTGGGGGTTTTGTCAGAGTACCCATCTACCCGTGTGTCTCTGTCCCTCTTGTTTTGCTTTGTTTAACAATGACAGTTAGATACTTGTTTCCACTAACTAGCATTGACTGCTATGGTCTCTTTTGTAAGACACTTTATGTATGTATACTTATATATTATTCGCCCCGTCTATTGATGCACCTTATCTTTATTGGTACTGTACTGCTCTTGTTTTTGTTTGTTTTTTCCCCTCTTATCTATCTTTTTTCTTACGTCTCTGTAACTTTGTAAATAACTGTGTACTGCTGTGCTACAACTGGACAACTGAATTTCCCCCTTGGGATAATAAAGGTATCTATCTATCTATCTTGTGCCCATATATGGAGATTTTGGTTTCTGTCTGTCTACCTGTGTACTGCTGCTAAGTGTCGATTTGTGCACGGTTGCCTAGCAACTTTATAATAGTAGAACTCTTAATAATACAATCAAGCAGGATTAATCCTTTTCCACTTTTCTATGTTACTTTTAAATCTGTCTTTTTACTGTGGTTGGGCTAGTTGTAACAGAGGTGACTCGGAACTTAATAGGCTTTAATAAGACAGTGGGGAATATCTACTATAAGGAGCATGCTGAATCTTTATGGTGAGCTAAACGTTTAGGAGCACAGCTGACCCCAGTTATGTGACTGATTTACTGTCACCTTTCATTCACATCACGTCAAACGCAATCTGGCACCTTATACTGCACAGTTTAGAACACAGGAGGTCAAGTAAAAAATGCCTTTTCACAAGATGGACATTTAAACTGACTTAATGGTACTTGGTGCATTTTAAAGACACAATTCAAAGATTATTATTATTATTATTTCTTTTTTTTTTCAATAAAGTACTACTGTACTGAACTTTTGCCAGCATGGCCCTCTTTCAGGGTATCATACCCTGAAGAAGGGAACTATACCCTTTATTTCTAGAGCAACCCCAAATGTCCCTTTTTTGATTGGACAATATAAAGGATTTGAGGATTGGTCAAGCTTTAGCCTTGCGTAGCCACTAGCCAGACGAATCTGCCATTGCAAAGAAAAATTGCCCTTAGGCAGTTAAGGTCTGGTCCCGTTCAGTTATTCAAATATTTCGCGGCTCAGAAGCCGTGAGGAACCAACCAGGGTCTCAGTATATAAATGTAGGGTGGGCTTTAGGTCGTGAGAAACCAACCAGGGACACAAATGCAAATGTAGGGAGGGCGTATCACCTTTGCGCTACTCTGATTGGTTGTAGGATTGAATATCTATAACCGCCCCTTGGAGAAAAATAAATAACAATGACACCAACCAGGGGCCAGAATGAAAATGATGCCTGACAGCGTGTCGCGGGTTCGAGTCCCGATCCCGACGACCTTTGCTGCGTGTCACTCCCCATCTCTGCCCATTTCCTGTCAGTCTAGTGTCCTATCAATAAAGGCATGAAAGCCCGAAAACAAATATTTAAAAAAAGAAGAAAGAAATTTCCATTGAGTTCAAGGCATTTGTCTGTAACCTTTTCTATAACCCCCAAAGTCCATTCATTGAATTCATTGGACTTTTTCCTGTGCCTTTTCTAATTGGACAATAATATAACGTCCAATCAGACAGGATTGGTCAAGCTTCACATGACATCACAATACATAGGCAAACACTTGCAATGTCCCAGAATTGTACATATCTAGTATCTACTGGTCTAGAGACATCAATAAAGGCTTTTTAATGTTTTTTTTTCACCAGAAGAGTACCTTGGTTTCTTTTTCCTTAGTTGCAAGTTTTCAGTCTCCCACCAAAGAGCACCTTTGCTACACTATTATTATTATTTTGAGTGGCTCCTACATCTGGCTTTGTGTGTGTGAGCACGGATTTGTTTGTATGAGCATGGATAAGTGACGTCTGGCTTTATGTGTAGGAGCTCAGATCTCCATTTATGAAAGAAGGCGGAGTCCAAATATATGGGATTCAGGGAGATTATCAAAGGCTTCATATTCTTGCTGCATCACTCATAAGCTGGGTAGGCGTGCCTGGAATCGAAACCATAACCTTGTGGTCCAAAGGCCAGAGCTCTACCGACTGAGCTACCCGGACTCCACGTTCAAATATCACATGACACACATTGCTGCAATATCACATCAGGTAACAAACATGGAACAATGTGATATTGGTGACCAGCGTCAAGTGTTTTTGAGCGGTGCCTATCGCTCCAACATTTGACTGGAGTGTGTATGTCCGTATGAGTACATCCTCTATGTCCGTATGTCAGTATGAATACAGTAACCTCAGCTGCAGCCACCCAGCGGTGCTGTTGAGCAGCCTGCATCGCTCAGTTCACACAGGTGTGATTTATTTTTTAAACTTAAGAGCACCCAGACATTTTCCTTTTTCTTGTTCCATTCTTTGTTGCTGTTGTCATGGCTGCCAGTTCCCACCTGAGGTTGTGTGGGAGTCCCGACCGCCCCAGACGGCACCGGATAACCGTTAGTTTGCAGAGCGTCTTCAGGCTAGGACTTAAGTCTAAGACCCGCAAGACAGGCAGTTCACGAGCTGTGTATCCTCCAAAGACGATGACACGACCCCCGACCGCGCAAGACCAACTGTAACAATTCCGGCCCGGGCCCTTGAGCCCTTGAACCTTCTTCCAGGAGAAGGTCTCAGTATTGAATTTCCACATATCGGTAAAGATTGATTTCCCCCGACCACCAAGTATGTGCAGCTCTCCATTGTAGACAAAGGCTGAATGAAACCTACGTTTTGGTGGAAGAGGCTTTGCAGAAGGCTTGCTCAGCCAGCAGTTGGCCTCTGTGTCAAACACACTGATGTTGTTGTAGTGTTCCTCATAGTACCCTAGACCCCCAAATACAAACATCTTTGTTCCAATGATGGTGGCAGAGTGACCTTGTGAACCAGGTGGTGGAATGCCACTGGTCTTAATTAAAGACCAGACCATTGTGGTGGTGTCCAACTTGTAGATGTCATTAAAATATTTCACGTTGTTGCATCCTCCATAGATATAAATGTCCTTCCACAAGACACAGGCTGAGTGTCTGGCCCTCCCTTCTGGAACAAACCCAGAAATATTATTGAGCTTTAACCATCTGTGAGCGTCGACATCAAATGAATAAAGAATGTTGTCCCAGAAGTCCCCTTTGACTTGAATGTAGTGAATTGTACAATTCACTACACCTCCCCAGATGTTGATGATGCCTCCGATCAGCACAGCTGTGTGGCCAAAGCGCATGGAGGGAACCTCAACAGGTCTTCCTCCTCTTCTAGATGTCACTGGGGGAAACTTCGTCCAGCGTAAAGTCACTGTGTTGAAGACGCTCACATCAATCTGATCCACGTTGTGATTCTTCCCGTTAAAGAACCCTCCAAAGTAGTACACCTCGTCCCCCACAGGCACAGCAGAACAAGCAAGCACTTGTCGCTTTATCTGAGATCTTTTACTGACCACCGTCCAATACATCTCTTCGCTCGTTTTTGTCTCTCTGTTGTTGTCTCTCTGTCGTTGTCTCTCTGTCGTTGTCTCTTTGTCAACCTCTTTAAATATCTCTTTTGGTGTCTGTGTTGCTATATCTAGGTTAACCAGAGCGCTGTTCTGACATCACAAACAACACAAACATTGCCATGCATGTGCATGCATGCAACAACTGAGATTTGCGCAGGCATTCTCTTCTCTACATTTCGTCGTTGTCCGGTGGAAACCATGTTATGGCCCTTAAAGTTGGCTCACACCAAAGGGAGAGCAACATAATGTAAGGACTATAGTCAGGCTAAAAGTACAACATATGAAATAAGACATCAAATACTTTACTTTTTTGTTGCAGTGATGTAGAACACAATTGTGAGACGAAAAAACAACCTGACAGAAAAGTCCCAACTAACAAAACAAAACCTGATGGCTGGCCAGAAACTAAAGAAAAGAGGGGAGCAGGGTGAGCCAGGCACTATGTGCCCGTCGACCCACCACAGCTCACATAAACTGCCAAAACAAAATAACACAACTAAAACTAACCAGAAAGCAACCGCCAAACAATACTCACGGCCAGCACAAAAGTATAAGGAACACGGGGGAACACAACTGTTCTGGTTGGGCTGAGGGATGCAATATTGTTTGTGGACAGCTCCACAGGTGAGCACAGTTCCCCCAACGAGCCCACAGCCAACCAGCACATGTCGCATGTAGTCACTATACAAGGAGGAGACAAGACATTAGTGACCACCATATATATATATATATATATATATATATATATATATATATATATATAATCATTAGTGACATATTTTAACAACTTCATAATAGTGGAACTCTTAATAATACAACCATCTCAATCAAGTAGGATTCATCCTTTTCAACTTTTCTACTTGAAATCTGTCTTTTTCTACTGTGGTTGGGCTAGTTATAATAGAGGTGACTCGGATATGAGTAAGCTTTAATAGGACAGTGTGGAATATCTACTATAAGGAGCAGGCTGAATCCTTATGGTGAGCTAAACGTTTAGGAGCACAGCTGGCCCCAGTTATGCGACTGATTTACTAAACCTTTCATTCACATCACGTCAAACGCAATCTGGCACCATATACTGCACAGTTTAGAACACAGGAGGTCAAGTAAAAAATGTCTTCTCACAAGATGTAATCACTGGTTCTCAACCTGTGGGTCAGGACCCCTAGGTGGGTCACCAAATTATTTTGGGGGGGTCCCGATGATTAACTTAATGTGCAACATTGTTTTCTCACTCAACAGTAAACAAACCAGCAGAAGGTTTAAGTATTTGGAGGGTATCTGCACATTTCTAAAATGACAAATTAAACATTGGCCAAATTGTCAAATGTTAGAGGCAGAAATTGTGAAAATAGCTGATCTACATGCTCACAACGCCTCGCAACACGAGGCATTGTGAGCATATAGATCGGCTATTTTCACAACAGTACCGTGTTCTGCAACCGTGTTCTGCAACCGTGTTCTGCAACCATGGCGGGGTCCCCAGTTAAAATATAATTATTTGGGGGTCGTGGCCTGAAAAGGTTGAGAACCAGTGCTGTAAACAAAAGTGACCACAACTTAAAGGAAATTAGGCATGTGTGAAATAGTGCTGCAACTATCAATTATCTTACCAACGATTATTCCATAGTTTTTTCCACAAATAAAATAATCCAAAAGCCAGTTTCTTTTCCCAAATCTACATATTCTTTTTTCAACTAAAGTTTCAGTTCCAGTAGTCTGTTTAACTACTTAATCCACTATTTTATACTTTGACATACAACGAGGTTGCTCATATGAGTGAACAGTCACTCAAAACGAGTGAACAGTCACTCAAAACGAGTGAACATACTGTAGCCGGTGTACAAAATGCAATCCGCCACATTGTTAGCTTGTACAGCATTAAACTGCTGCGATGAAACTAAAGATATGCAGTGTTTCCCAATACCTTCGCATTACAGCGGGTCTATTCGTCCAATGTACACAATATTGCTTACTTCAGCTTTAAACAAAGTAGCGTTAGTTATGCAAAGAAATTAACAATAGCGTAAATTGATAATCCATTTAAAATCAGTTTGCTGAAAAATGCAGCCTAACGGTCCATTGTAAAGAGGACAAGCAGGTCATTTCCTTTGTGGTTCTCGGCCATTGTTTGTGTCCTCCAATCACGATAATGTGGCGTGACTCGTCAATCGATGTTTTTTAATCGCATCACTTTCTGGCATCCACTGTACCTAGAACAGCTCCTCATCACATTACTGTTTCCTCTTTCCTTTGTCACGCTGGTGCTTATATAGGGGGCAATCCTGTGGATTTATGCATTGGTGGGAAAAGTACTCACATTTACTTCCTTAACACTCGGGTGACTGAAAAAAATCACTTCCACTCTGACTGCATTTATCAGTCAAATTGACAGGTAAATTCTCTCCCTTTTGGCCCGGGAGAGCAACACCTCCTCCCCTGCTGCCAGCGGGGGTTCTATTGTCTTCCAAATGTGAATTAGCATTTCAATTGACCTCTCAAATGGGGAGAGAAAAAGGTGTGAAATTCTCTTCTTGCTTCTGGGAGGGGGAGGAATGGGTGAGACCTGTCTTTATGACCGATAACTAACAGTCAGAATGGTATGATGGTACATGTTTTGAGTATTTAGGAAAAGTAATGGAAGGGGAAATTTCTGAGACCTTCACGGGGAGAGTTATTGCTCTTTGTGATCTCAAAATCTGTCAAAATGACCTGTTAGTCACACGTGTGTTAAAGATGCAGTGCCATGATTTATTTCCCCCAAAAACACGACGATCAGATATTATGATTATAGTAGGAGGAAGATTTTTCTTTCTCCAAAAGTGTGCAGAAAGTGTTAAAATTATGTTTTTATGTGGCCACACCCACCAGTTCATTAAGTATGCATGGCTGTCAGGTGGGTGGTGACCCAGCTGAAGTTAGCCACACCCACAGTGTTGGGTGAATGGTAAAAGGGGAGTGGTTGATTTTATGATGTCATTAACTCAGTGTTTTTCAGTTGGGCCTTTTGACTCAGAGGTTTGCAGCTTTCAGGAAGTGACCAAAAATAGACATGGAAGGCACCATTTGCACATTATAACAACACCTGGGGGTCTATTAGAGTAGAGTAATGTTAACTCCATAGACACATACAAAACAGAAAAAGTACAAAGCTATGGCACCACCTCTTTAATATTGCAACATAGAAATACTCTGAAGTGGAAGTCTGGAATAAAAAAATCACTCGAGTTAAAATACAAGTATTGGATTCAAAATGTACTTAAAGTACCAAAAGTAGAAAGTACTCATTATGCAGAATGTCCCATTTCGCAAGTTTTCAAATGTATAACGATTTTTAGAAAATAGCAGATCTGCAAATTACGTTGTTTCAACGTCTTGGCTAAGCCTGGCCGTCTAAAATATGTATGTATAACATTAATTAATGTTTGTCAAACTTGTCAACTATTAGGGAGGGTCAATGTGTCGCGATGAGCTTGTAAATCGGCTATTTTAAAATGGCCGAAAACGTATAGAAGTGGATAATGTATGTTTTGTGATAATAATCAAAATCTACAAATTGTAGTGGAGTTCTGGAGTAAAGCTAATATTTGCTTCTGAGATGTATCGGAGTAGAAGTAAAAGTACTGAAAATTGCAAATACTCCAGTAAAGTCAAAAGTACCTCAAAACAGTACTTGAGTAAATGTACTTAAAGGGGCAATCTGTCAGATTTATGTCCTTAATACCGGATTTGAACCCAGGCTCTCCCATGAGGGAGACCAGCATTGCTACCAGTTAGCTCAGGTGGGAAAGGCTCAATTGGCCTGGGGCGATACTGCGCTTTGAGATTCAGCCACACACACGCACACACACACACACACACACACACACACACACACACACACACACACACACACACACACACACACACACACACACACACACACAGGTGTCTAAAATGACTCGATGGAAGAGTCCATATTTTAAGCTCTGGTGTTTTTTGAACGGTGCCAACCGCTCCTACATTTGACTTTGTTTGTAGGTCCCCATGTCCCTATGTATATGTCCCCATGTGCATATACTGTTCGTCCCTATGTCCCTATCTATGTATGCAGTACCAGCAGCTCACACGAGACTAATGTCACACAAGACTAACATCATAGAAAGACAGAGACCGACATCACCACAGCTGATGTCACGGACATAAAGACCCATACAAGGAGATATGCACATGTGTCGTTTTTGATTGTAAATTAATGTCCTGCTTGATCATACAGTGTCTCACAAAAGTAGCAGATCTGCAAGCTCGAAAGCTCGTTTTGATCTTGTAGATCTGCTACGTTTGCTAACTGTTTTGGACGAATGAGGTTCCCACCCGACAGACGATAATATTGCATTAACATACACTGATTCTACCATACAGACTGGTCAAGCTTGCAGCTTTCATTTATACATTGTTGTACGGACGGTTTCAATTAATCCATTATTGTGTCACGCCAGTGCATCGATGCTAGAATCGCATCTTCAGAATGGATTATGTATTTTCCACATCTCCAATGGAACCCTGTCAGTATTGATCTCTTGCTATCGGCCTCCCCTCGGTACAGTCAATCACACGGACAGCCAGAGGCCTGCGAGAGAATAAGCTTTGACAATAATGACCTCCAACTATGAGGTATGATGGCTGCAGCTCTGTGTTCCCACAAAGCATTGCAACATTTTAGGACGGCCATAGCTGAAAATAGCCAAACAATAGCCGAAAAATAGTAGCCTGGAAGGCAGCCTGTTCACTCTGTTCCGCGATTTGTATTGTCTCTCCGCATCACAGTCTGGAAAGCCTCCTATCTCCAAGGGAAGGTGGGACATAGAAGCGGGATTCACACAGCCGTGGCTTCCGATTGGTCTTTGGTGATGTCTGTCAAACACACCAGTGTGTATTGGCTGGCTGATGACGCAGCCACCCTAACCCTACTCTGATTCGTTGGAACAACACCACGTGGCTCTCCAGGCACCGCGGCTTCCAATTGGTCTGTGGTGCGGGGCAGGACAAATACACCAGTCTGTATTGGCTGGCTGATGACGTAGCTACCCTAACCCTACTCTGATTCGTTGGAACAACACCCAATCAGCAACGTCCTCGCTACGTCACAACGGACGTTCAGAAATGCGAGTCAACTGAGTCATTTCCAGACTGTGATGCGAAGAGACAATACAAATCGCGGGACGGAGCAAACATGCTGGCTTCCAGGCTAGAAAAATAGCAGATCTACAAGCAAGTCATATTTTAGTTATCTGAAATGTTTTCCTTGTAGTCTATGATAAGATTTTAGTCGATTAAATCTACAGTTGATTTTGTCGTCAAAAAAATATTTTGGCGGACCTTGATGTTGTCGTAATGCCTTATTTTACAATTGGTTGCATGCTTAAAATATTTGCGACGTGCTGTGAGATTGACACCCGAGTGCAAACCAAACATAAAATGTTTTATTTCTTTTTTTTTTTTAAATATCTGTTTATTTCAAATTTTCAGTTTTTTTTTCTTAATTACAGGCATATCTATTATAGAAAAATGTTTACAAAATGTACAGATACAAATACAATCATCAATTTCAAAAAGAACAGACAAAGACAACCATACAAGAATTAAAATAATAATAAAAGCAACAAAACAAACAACAAACCAGACGAACTACAGAAAAAAATGTAAAAAAAAAAAGACAAAGGAAAAAGAAACTGAATAAACAAAAATAAACATTGATGGCAGTACACTAGAGGGGCCGTAGAGCATCATCACAAGCCAACACTGAAAGATAAATAGTAGTTCTAGCAAGTATAAGCTACCAAGGGGCTGCACAACATTACGTTAGGCTCTTCGTTGTAGCTTGTTAAGCAAATTTAAAATGGGTGACCAGATTTTCAGAATGAGGGGTTCCTTATTTGACAGAGTAAACCGTATTTTCTCCAGATGCAACACATCTCCCAGGTCCCTTAACCACATTTCAATTGTTGGGGGTTTTTCGGATTTCCAGGCCTGCAATATT
The DNA here is from genome assembly GCF_963921795.1 of Nannobrachium achirus. Classification (NCBI taxonomy): domain Eukaryota; kingdom Metazoa; phylum Chordata; class Actinopteri; order Myctophiformes; family Myctophidae; genus Nannobrachium; species Nannobrachium achirus. The sequence continues at coordinate 17,080,345 of NC_137823.1, read as the reverse complement.
AATTTCCTGGCTAGCAGGGTGGAGAGTGAGATGGCCTGAAGTTGACTTGTTTTATTTCTCTTCTCCACTAGTCCCTCCCTAATAGATGACGAGTTGTATTGGCGCGGTTTGGCTTTAACATTAATTATTGTTATAACTGGTGTAAAAGTGAACGTTTTTTTGGACGGCCAGGCTTATGCTGCGTTCAGATGGGCTCAGGCAAGCGGTAGACGGCAAACCGGAAGTCATTTTAGTGGACGGGAGTAGAACGGCAAACGGTACAGTAGTCCGGCAGTCGAAACCGGTGACGGTAAACGGCAGACGTGCTGTTCAAAGTTAAATTAATTTATCTTTTTACCGTGGTACAGGACGGAATCTGGAACCGGATGTTACGTAGCTCCATCTCACGGGACACATTCGAGCAGAGCGCCAACACACACAGGACACACATCAGCCAGCAGTAGCAGAGAGAGCAGCATGGAGCCACCTCAACCACCGCAGCGCGCGTTTTCATTTTGCGCGAGCGCTTTAAATAATTAATTAATGTTGCCGTACCGTTCCGTCGGGCATATTTTGTTCTACCTTGCCGTACCGTCCAGCAGGTGGTGCCGTTTGCCGTCTACCGCTTGCCTGAGCCCATCTGAACGCAGCATTAGCCTAGACGTGTAAAGAAATTGCCGGCTTATTGTGTCTAAAAAGTCATATATAGCCACTTGTACGCATATCCCCCACCCACTGAAAAAAAAAACATTTTAACACTCAACTTTTCTTTTCTCTAATTACAATCTAAAATATGAACCGCTGTCCTTTAACAACACTGCAGCCCAGAGAGTGCCGTGAAAAGAACACGTTCTTCTGACAATAACCTCCAACTATGGATTGATGGCTGCAGGCGTCTCTGTGGCCGCAAAGAACTCCACAGCGAGAGGAAGAAGAAGACAACTATTAAGCCGTTACCGCCGGTAGACTTGAGCCGCTTTTAACCATTATTTTATGCTTTAACTATTGAAAAATAGCAGATATACAAGCTCACAGTGCGGCACCGAGTGCCGCGCTGCGCCGATAAATGTCTTCTGAATCCTTCTAAGATTTTTGAAAAACACGTGTTTTTCAACAAGGACCCCTATAATTGCGGCCAATGTATTTGGCCGCCGACCCCTATCTCGAAATATTTTGTATCAGGGACCCCCCAGAAGCAAATATCTTGAGTTGCAAATGTTTGCTTTTAAAAAGGATATTTTCAAAGATCTTTTTATTTTAAACATTTTTCAAAAATAGCAGATATACAAGCTTGCAGCGCGGCACTCGAGCCGCGCTGTGAGCTTGTATGAAACAATGGTTAAAGTGGTTCAGATGGACACAGATGCGTTCCCGGTCTTAAACTATTAATAGCGGGTGGAACGGTAACAAGTGGCAGGGGGGACAGGGCTGGTTCTCCCACCGCAGGTGTGTGAGACGACGTGGCAATCAATCAGACATCATTATCACACACACCGCCTCAAACTGGAACATGTGTGTGTGTGTGTGTGTGTGTGTGTGTGTGTGTGTGTGTGTGTGTGTGTGTGTGTGTGTGTGTGCGTGTGCGTGTGTGTGTTTATTTTGTATTACTATAGGATGGCGTTAGGTTTAGACCAGCGGGTTTTCTTATAGTCAGTGTGACATTTCAACATTTGGTTTAATTTTGACACCACCATCATAATTTCATATTTCCAATAGATTTTGACAGGCTATAAATAACAACCTTTATTTGTGTTCTTCTCTATAAATATATTCTTTTACTTTAGAAAGTAGGCCTAATGATCGTTAGACTCAAGCAATAACACACTTATCTCCCAGACTCTCTCCCCAGTCTAAGTTGTCAGTTCGAATGCATTAATACAGTATCTGGCTTAAAGTCCTGTTCGCAATTTGGTGTTAGGGGAGTTTCTCACCTGAACTGAGTCAGTGGGTCCCTAGACATTAAAAATCACAGAGGTGCTCGTCCGCCATAGTGCCAGGAATGGCGCAATGGCCAAATCAAATATGGCTGCCATCGGCTATGATGAAAATCCAACTTTTCTGTTTCTGGGTGTATATGCACATGTAATACCTCTATTTGGACTAATTGTGGTGTGGGGAATTCATTTCTGATATTGTTTTGACCATTTTGGGTGATTTGGACCTCAAAAGGTCATGGTCAAGGTCATTTTGCTATTCCGAAGACCGTGGGCCATAACTTGGCCATTGTTAGGAGTAAAAACAGGTGCAGTAGGTCTAAATCAACTAATGCTGACATGTATAATTCATTTCTGACATTGTTTTGACCATTAAGGATCATCTTGTCTTTGAAATATCAATGTCAATGCCATTTTTCAAAAACGATTTTGTTCATTACTTGCACTTTTATAGTATTTTGTGTAAGTTTGTTACTATTTTATAGTAAGTTTGTTTTGTTTATAACAAAAGACATACTAGTGAGAAATACAACAAGTAAGCATCCACATTTAACTTTAAATTGGGGTTTAAAATGGGTGTTTAAATGAGCAAATAAGACTATTTACGAATAAAAGTGACAAATAAAATTACACAACAAAATCACACACACAATTAAATAACAATTTCCCTCAAAGTGCACCATATTGGGATTGTGTGCATGCAAGTTAGTATGAGGTGTTTTTACAGGATTGATTTGGCATTGTTCCATGGCAAAATATGATGCACAGAACTCCATCAGTGTCGAGTGTCTTGCTTCAGACATGGCAGGAGTGTACTAAAGTCAAAGTGCTCCTTCCATCCATCAGAGCTTGACATTGACTTTTTGAGGCAGTTGTCCTTTGGACAAGTATATTTCCCATTCACTTGTCCGGAGACAAAAGTCACTTGTCCGGATAAAAATGTCATACATTGAAATAATAACAAAAGGACGGCTAATGACCCCCCTTGCTCCCTCCACTCCATAGTATGGGCACTTGTCCCGGACAACAGGACAAGCCTTTATGTCATGCCCTGTTCCATGTTCCATTGGTTCTAGTCTTTCCTCAGGTTCCTTGGCTGTTCAAGCAGGTGGCAAGAAATGCGCTAGAAAGGTGCCTTGTTGGTCTCAGCAGTTGTACTTCTCTGCTACCAATACTGTGTCTTGTTCTGTCAAGGTCTTTGCCTCTCCAAAGTTTGTTAGACATTGTACTCGGTCAGAAGCCATAACTACATGTTTAATCCTCACCTGGCCCATGCAGTCATCTCCTGTCTCCAAGGCATATGTGCCTTGATCACTGTCTTGGCTAGTGGTGCTCCAAGATGAGACTGCTTGATGCAGTGCAAGTGAGTCTCACCAGTGCCATACTGCTGCCAGATCTCCTTCATCCCCAGTGCTTGGAAATATGGGGTGTAGTATAGCAGTAATGTGAAGGAGACAACAACTCTCTGGGGTCCGCTCATAGTTCCGACATCCCATTATTCTGACCATTAGGTTAGTGAAGGTTAGGGATAGGCTTAGTTATAATGGAGGCTGTACATGCACCAGGTGCCAGCCTCCTTAATCCTATTCAAGATGTCTGGGATCTCTTCTCCACTAGCGACATCATCAACAGAGACAACAGAGCTGATAATGGTAAATGGACTGCATTTACAGTATATAGCGCTCTTCTCCAAAGCGCTGTACAATGTATTTCACATTCACCCATTAACACACACATTCACACATACATTCACACCAAGAAACCATGCAAGGTGCTCATCGGGCACGGTTAGGGGTTCAGTGTCTTGCTTAAGCACACTTCGACAAATAAGCAGGAGGAGACATAAATCGACCCTGGAACCTTCAGATTCCAAGGCAGCCGTTCTACCTACATCGCCACAAGCTTGAATGGCCACCATATTCCGAACACACAGCTGGAGAGCTGTTTGTTCACCTCAGACACCCAGAATGTGTAAAGTTGATGAGGGATGGGTGCGTCTATCGACTCTGTTATCTCTGATGATGATGAGTGGCTCCCTGCAAAAGGGGCTGGAGGTGAAGAGATCCCAAAGATTGAACTAGATTGAGGAGGCTGTCACCAAGCTGCTGGTACATGTGGAGTCAACTGGCCCTATTATAACTAAACCTACCCATAACCCTAACCTAATGGAGGGAATAATGGGTCGCCAGGATTATGGGTGGACCCCAGTGAGTTGTCGTAGTGATACTTCCAAGCACTGGGGATTAAGTAGATCTGGTAGCAGTATGGCATTAGGTGTGCAGCGGCACATGCTTCTACAGCATCAAGCAGTCTCTCATCTTGGAGCACCACTAGCCAAGACAGTGATCAGGGGACATTATGCCTTGGAAACTGGAGATGACTGCATGGGCCAGGTGGGGACTAAGCATGCAGCTATGGCTTCTGACCGAATACAATATCTAACAAACTTTGGAGAGGCAAAGACCTTGACAGAACAAGACAGCATTGGTAGCAGAGAAGTACAACTGCTGCCTGAGACCATGCAACAAGGCACCTTTCTAGTGCATGTCTTGCCACTTGCTTGCAACAGCCAAGGAACCTGAGGAAAGACTAGAACCAATGGAACATGGACGGATGCAAGGAACACTTCGACTCTCGAGGATATGGCTGCCTTGCTGAATACATCCTGTAAAAACACATCATACTAACTTGGATGCACACAATCCCAATATGGTGCACTTTGGAAATTGTTATTTAATTTTGTGTGTGCTTTTGTTGTGTGATTTTATTTGTCACTTTTATTCGTAAATAGTCTTATTTGCTCATTTAAACACCCATTTAAAACCCCCCTTTAAAGTTAAATGTGGATGTTTACTTGTTGTATTTCCCACTAGTATGTCTTTTGTTATAAACAAAACAAACTTACTATAAAATAGTAACAAACTTACAAAAAATACTATAAAAGTGCAAGTAATGAACAAAATCGTTTTTAGAAAATGGCATTGACATTGATATTTCAAAGACAAGATGATCCTTAATGGTCAAAACAATGTCAGAAATGAATTATACATGTCAGCATTAGTTGATTTAGACCTACTGCACCTGTTTTTACTCCTAACAATGGCCAAGTTATGGCCCACGGTCTTCGGAATAGCAAAATGACCTTGACCATGACCTTTTGAGGTCCAAATCGCCCAAAATGGTCAAAACAATATCAGAAATGAATTCCCCACACCACAATTAGTCCAAATAGAGGTATTACATGTGCATATACACCCAGAAACAGAAAAGTTGGATTTTCATCATAGCCGATGGCAGCCATATTTGATTTGGCCATTGCGCCATTCCTGGCACTATGGCGGACGAGCACCTCTGTGATTTTTCATGTCTAGGGACCCACTGACTCAGTTCAGGTGAGAAACTCCCCTAACACCAAATTGCGAACAGGACTTTAAGCCAGATACTGGACTACATGTAGAATTACAGTATATCGTCGTTGTCGGTCGGAAACCTCGTATCTCCAAGTTTCAAATCCGTACGTTCTTTCGCAAAGTAAAGCCCTGCTTCATCATACAAGGCAGTCGCACAAAAGTAGTGAAAACAGCAGATCTACAAGCACACAACGCCTCGGCTGTTTTCACTAGTTTAAATCATTTTTAAAGGACAACTTTAGTTTTTTTACAACAAGGGTTCATATTTTAGATTGTAATTAAAGAATATAAAATATGAGTGTTAAAATGATTTCATTTACTTCTTTCTATTGTTTTAGAGATTTTTATTTCAGTGGTTGGGGGCATGCGTACAAGTGGCTAAATATGTCATTTTACACAGAATAAGCCCATTCCCAAGATACAACACAATGTTTCATGGTTGCATATGACTTTGGGGGCTAGAAGTGTTACTGTAAATAGCAATAAAGAAACTGCTGGCTTATTGTGTCTAAAAATACATATTTAGCCACTTGTACGCATGCCCCACATTTTAGCACGGTAAAGGCGATAAAACAATAGAAAGAAGCAAATGAAGACATTTTAAAACTCATTTTTTCTTTTCTCTAATTACAATCTAAAATATGAACACTTGTAAAAAAACTAAGTTGTAAATGCAAAACGAACGGTTTTGAACATACAAGGTTTCCACCCGACAACGACGATATGCAGGATGTAAATTGCATATAGATGATATGAGTGCACTCTCTCACACTTGTGCCAGTGTGCCAGTGATCACCCGCCCCTGTGCCAATGTTGGCACCCGTGCCTATAAGGTTGCCTACCCCTGGTTAAGGGCCACTTCACCCCTGGGACAACCCTATCTTATTTTATTGTTGTTTGGGACACGATCAACACAATCCTGAGTTATTTTTTGTGTTCAGTCTGTTTTTTGAGATATTTTAGGATTCAGCATGTGCTAGTGATGTATTTTGCATCATATGATGCAAAACGCATCACTGGATGATGCAAAACGCATCACCAGTACATGCTGAATACTAAAATATCTCAAAAAACAGACTGAACACAAAAAATAACTCAGGATTGTGTTGATCGTGTCCCAAACAACAATAAAATAAGATAGGGTTGTCCCAGAGGTGAAGTGGCCCTTTAAGGACATTTAACTCATTCTGTGCCAAAACCGAATAATTTAGGTTCTTTTTTCCATTCCCATACTAATTTTTTAATCTATTTCGCTTACCCTGAGCTGCTAGTAGCGACGTGGGTGGTCCTGGCTCGTCCACCGCTTCACAACGAGCCAGTCTACTTGTCCCGATGATTTATTCCATTGAAAATGGTTTAGAAAAAAGTTTAGAGCCCCCCCAAAAAAACGCTGATTCAGCAAGACGTATTAAGGATTGCCAAAACCGATTTTTTAAGGTTCCTTTAGTAAAATGAATTAAATAATCGGAGGCCTCAACGTAGCCCCGGTCGAATTTTCCATCCAAGCACAAGGCCGCGATTCTGTTTACATGGCTCGTAATGGGAAAAAAAGGCCGCGCCACGCCGCCCACTCCAATAGAAAAACACATCTTTACAGCGGATTATCTCCGGATTGTGTTCCGAGGCCAGCAGAAACGTTTTTTTGGCGGCTGAATAACTTTAGATCGGTCTTCTAAAAAATTACAGAGCCGATTGCTAACTGAAAGCTAACTTCCTCCAGCTCGCTAGCATAGCACTCAATGCAGTGTAAAGCCAGGCCAGCTCAGGCTGGGGACCCGGATGTGATAGTGAATGTCAACGGGAGAATGGCTGGCACTCTAGCGGCACCTTGCGGCGCCCGGCAGTAATTGAGTTAAAAGTTAGGTTTCGAGGTCAGAGATGAGAGACTTATGCCTAAGTTACACTTAGTCGCACACTGGGGAAAAGCTGATCTACCAGCTCACAACGCGTCGCAAGCTTTGAAGATTGGCTTTTTTCCGCCTTTAGGCTGACAGTTGTTGTTGGTTTTAAAGTCCGGTGACACCTGTCCGGGACAGGCCTCAGGAGACTTGGCTCAGACATCTGAACCCATTTGATTTGGTGTCAGGAACCCCTTTGCTACCGCATGCCCTTGCTGACTCCGACGACCCCAGGCTGGGTTTGAACCCCTGACCTTCTTCATGAATGGCATAATGCTCAAACCACTACACTAGGGCGGCCCTGCCTCTAGGCTGACCGTAAACGGCAACAAATTAATAAATACTAAAAGGCAATTCATTAAATCGGCGTCCTAAAATGTTCTCACAAGTACTATAATTCAAACGTGTGTGTGTGTGTGTGTGTGTGTGTGTGTGTGTGTGTGTGTGTGTGTGTGCGTGCTTGTGCTGTGTCCTTCAGCTGGAGCGTGTCATTAATTAAGTAGTAATTGCAGGTTCCTTTGTGTCGTTCCAATGGACGCCTTCACTGACCGCGATCACCAGGTGATTATAATTAGTATAATAACACACGCACTCGTCTGCTCTGTCTCTGTCTCTCTCTCTCTCCATTACACCACCGAGTGAAAAACCGCCCTCAGTCACAGTCTTGTTTATGCAAATGGAAAAGGCTTGTGTGCAAGTTCATATTATCGATTGAGCGAGGGATAAAAATGCAGATCAGACAGAGTGATGCACAGAGGTTTCTTTATTTATATTAGGATATATGAGAAAGAAAGAAAGAGAGAGAGAGAGAGAGAGAGAGCTACTTGGATGAGTAAACGGACAGATATGTGTAGAAATGTGTACTAGGCCATTAACCAAAAAGTCGACAAGTCGACTCAGTCGACTTCATTACACAAGTCGACTCCTACCAGGGAAAGTCGAAAGTTGAAAATTAAACAAAAAAAGTCCTTTTGATTTTTTTCTCTCATTATTTTTTTCCCATGTGTGCGTCTGTACAGCATTCAAACAGTAGGATTGCTTATTGTCAAGGACAGAATGATTCTCTCCTTATTATTCAATGATGCTGGTTGCAGTGGAATCTATAATATTATCAAAACAAAACAAAAGCCTTCAACTCAACCTTTTAGTTGAGTCCACCTGCAAAAATCACAAGTCGTTAATACCCTAATGTGTACTGTATCTTTTTGCACGAGGAAGGTTTTGTAATAAACATATTATTATTATTACCCAGACGATATTGCCTGCCCCGTGTTGGATGATAACACATGCCAATGTACTGTAATACTCTAGTGTATCACAGTCAAAATCCAAAGTATTCATTAAGCTAACGATGTAAAATGTAAGCTTTACGTGATCATAATTTACAGTTTAGACATTCAGCAGACACTCTTCATCCAGAGCGACTTACAGTGAGCAGAGTAAACACATGACTCAATAATCTAGGATCCTAGGTAAACCAAGAGCCTAGCATCAAACCAAGCATCTGCACATTGAAACTATACAAACTACAGCATTGAAGGTCAACAAACAACATCTGTAGGCATCTGTCACAATTATTACATAATCGTCTAATCGCACTTATTTGACATAATCGTCATAATTGTTTCCATGTCGAAAAATGTGGAAATAGCAGATCTACAAGCTCACGTGTCACGTTGTGAGCTTGTAGATTGGCTATTTCCACTATCAATGTTCTTTTTAAAGTATAACGTTGTCAATTATGTAAATAATTTCTTTGCATATTTCGGTTATGTGCCATATCTGCCATGAGCAACTTCAAAGCCTAAAAGCCAAACAACAATTTAATTGTCAACGACAAAAACACAATTCATAATTGTGACAGCCCTAGTCGTCTGTTTTAATAACCTGCTATATTATATATATGCACATATGCAGGCCCTTGTTGGATAACCTCGAAGAACCTGCAACGAAGAATACAAAAAAAAAAAAGAAAAGAATGGTCTATGATTTGGTCTGAGAAATATTTATTCACAAAGACAAATTAGACAATTGTATTTAATCAAGACTTTACTCTGTGTGTTTTGCGTTGTTCTTGCACTGAGAGGGAATGATGAAACTCTATGAAAATGCCGTTGGCTCTTTTTTCCCCCACTCCAGCCCTTCAGAATGTCATCCCACTTCCTCGTTGATAAGGCCTGACCAACCAGAATGTCTTCCCGTTTCCTCGTTGATAAGGCCTGACCAATCACTGTTGAGTGAAGTGGTTAACGACCTTAACCACTTAAGCCTGCTATCAGTGATGTAAAGTAACAAAGTACATTTACTCAAGTACTGCACTTAAGTAAATGTAGTTTTTTTCACTTTACTGTATTTCCAATCGTCAGTACTTTTACTTCTACTCCACTACATCTCAGAGGCAAATATTGTACTTTTACTTGAAGGACAAGAATATGACTGTCTGCAGTGTGTGTTTGTGTTTGTGTGTGCGCGTGTGTGTGCGTGCATGTGTGTGCATGTGTGTAGTGCTGATTTTGTTAACGAAAACTATGACAACATATCGTCACTGTCGGGCAGAAACCTCGTATCTCCAAGTTTCAAATGTGTACGTTTTTTGGTAAAGCAAAGCCCTGCTTCATCATACAAGACTGTCGCACAAAACTAGTGAAAACAGCAGATCTACAAGCTGTTTTCACTAGTTTAGTACATTTTTCAGATGATTATACAAAACTAACGGCTTTGGACATACAAGGTTTCCACCCGACAACGCGATATGTTCCATACAGTAACCCTTTTTTTTGTCAAAACTAGACGCCATAGGTGGAGTTTCACATTTGTACCGGGGGGAACAGGGACCCTTGCACTACGTATTGTATAATATTGTGTTTCGGATTAAACTTTGTAATAGATTTCATAGACGGCTTCATAGACGGTACTGTCATCATTGTTGTGTAAATTCATATTGTCACACACACACACACACACACACACACTGCTGTGTGTTAAGCTGCGCTAATACAATCCTCCAAACATTATTCACATCCAAAAGTCTTTGGTGGAAGAAAGGCTTGGCAGACTTCAAGAGCCTAAACCTCCTTGTTTATTGTCAGAGAGAGAGAGACATAGAGAGAGAGAGAGAGAGAGAGAGAGAGACATAGAGAGAGAGAGAGAGAGAGAGAGAGAGAGAGAGAGAGAGAGAGAGACAGAGAGAGAGAGAGAGAGAGAGAGAGAGAGAGAGAGAGAGAGAGAGAGAGAGAGACATAGAGAGAGAGAGAGAGAGAGAGAGAGAGAGAGAGAGAGAGAGAGAGAGAGAGAGAGACATAGAGAGAGAGAGAGAGAGAGAGAGAGAGAGAGAGAGGGCTGAGGGCTGCCGTCTTCTTCTCTTCTGTCTGCAAGCGACCCGAAAACAAAGGCAGCAATGTGGAGGAAGAGAACAGTGGTGGAAAAAGTATCAATACTGCAATTGTATAAGTGCTCTAATACTCTGTTGCAATGTTCAAAATGTATACAAAACATTTTGAAAATAGCAGATCTACCGGTATAAGCTCACAATGCGTCATGATGCGATGCATTGTGAGCTTGTGGATCGGCTATTTTCAAATGGCTTAAGTGGTTACTTTGTTTTTATAATAATGATCAAAATCTACAAAGTAACTAGTAACTGACGTTTTCCAATCTGGAGGGGAAAGGAATTGGTTGGAATAATGTGTTCCTTCTACGTGTTACATCCAACCAGGGAAACTCCCCCCTGTCATGTGAAAAGAAACGGCTTGGACTCCTCATACATAGAAGGAAGCAGGTCAGGTCAGTCCGTGGATCTCCCCAGGTTGGCAGAGGGAGTGAAGTGCCTGGGATAGAATTGTAAAGTAAAAAAAGAAAAAAGAAAAAAGAAGATTTTCCAATTGTAGTGGAGTAAAAGTACAATAGTTGCCTCTTGGATGTATGTAGTGGAGTAGAAGTAAAAGTACTGTCCATTGGAAATACTCAAGGACGCATAGTACTTGAGCACATGTGTAATTAATTACTTTACACCACTGGAGAATCAAGTGAAAGACACAGAGACTGACACACACTGGCTGATATGTTGGGAAGATGGAAGTGAAATGCCAAGGTCTTTGGATTAGTCAGTGTTTTTGACATTTAAATGTCACGTTTACATACTGTAAGGAGGAGAGGAGAGAGGGGAAAAAAACTCTTTCCAGGATTATTAATCACGGATGTTAATTTTTAAAGGCAGCAGAAATTAGAGCAGTAGTGGTTCTCAAAGTGGGGTCCAGGGACCCCCAGAGGGATGTCTACATCCGGAATCAATGGGGGCAAATGTATTATTATCAAATGATTGTCTTGGGAATGCGAGGAAAAAATATATACATATCGTCACTGTCTGGCAGAAACCTTGAATATCCAAGTTTCAAATTAGATTTTTTTTTTCGCAAAGTAAAGCTCTGCTTCATCATACAAGGCCGTCGCACAAAAGTAGTGAAAACAGCAGATCTACAAGCACACAACGCCTCGCGGTGCGAGGCGTTGTGTGCTTGTAGATCGGCTGTTTTCACTAGTTTAAATCATTTTAAAAATGATAAATACAAAACAAACTTTGGACATACAAGGTTTCCACCCGACAAAGACGATATATTATAGAACTCAAGACTCCATTTTTGGGGTTGAACTATTCCTTTAATCCCCAGTATCCGTAGTGTGTGAAAGATTTAGCAAAAAAACAGCAGATCAGAGAGAAATGAAAAAATCACACCCGTGTGAACTGAGCGGTGGAGTCTGTGCGCGCGCGTGTGTGTGTGTGTGTGTGTGTGTGCGTGCGTGCGTGCGTACGTGCGTGTGTGTGAGTGTGAGTGTGCCTTGCCTGTTCTGGCCTGGCCTGAACAACAGCGCCCCTCCCTTAACATGTGTGGTCAGAAAAGGTACTACACCACAGGCTTGAGGCTACATACAGACCCACCCACATACATACATACATACAAACAAACATACATACCTACACACACGGCCACGCTATGGAGACGGTGTGACCACCGCTCAAAAAGAAAGAAAACAGAAAATACACTATAGTGTAGAGCTCTGTGGGCCTCCGCTCAACCATATGGGGTTTAAGGGGTTAAATCTTGCATATCAGACATGTCTGGATTTACAAGTCCAGCCCGGGGGCCAATCATCACGGCACGGGAGCAGATATTATGTGGCCTGCGGCTTTCTTTTCCATAAAATGTATTATTCATGGCCTGCCCGTAATGTCATGTGAAATTCATACTTTTGACTTTTCGGAGTGTTTTGAAATTAACCTGGGCAGGTTATTTCTCCGTAGAATGTGTAAGTACGGCAATTTTTGTAGACTCTCTTTCATAGAGTACCTGATCTCTTTTGGCTACACTGCCATTCAAACAAAATACAATTTGTTGGGCTGTTGCTTAAATACAATAGCAATGCAGTACTTGCATGTGGGGAGAAAAAAGGCTGAATTGTATTTGTCTTGTTCATGAATGGCTTACATTTAGCGTTTACAGTATTAATATTGCACTGTTACCATCGAAGTGTCCTTGAGCAAGACTCTGAACCCCTAGTTGCTCCCAATAAGCAGGTTGGTGCCTTGCATGGTTTCCTCCGCCATCGGTGTATGAATGTGTGTGTGAATGGGTGACTTGGGTGAGTGTAATGCACAATCTATGTAAATTGCCTTGGATAAAGGTGCTATATAAATGCACCATTTACCACTGTAGTGAAATAAAATAGTCGTAATGCGATTTGCATGTGACTTTGTTATGGTCCAATGTAGGCCTACAGCATGACAGGTGCTGCAGTCTTATAAAATATGAAAATTCATTAGGTTCCAATTTCAGCATCTTGGAAATTCCGGTCCCGAAAAAGCAACCAGAAACGAATGCTATTGACTAGAGAGGCAGTGAAGGGGCGGGTCTTCACTCAGTAGAGCCAATAGAAACCCAGTAGAAACCCTAGAAGCATACTTTATCATCAATTTTAAAATGAATGTGACCATAGTTTACAAAAAAAACATATCATGGTCATTGAAAGAAGACTTTAAACTAGCGACTGAAAACGTAAAATATCAAGGACGTGGTAATTGTTCTGCAGCCAGCGGAGGGGAAATAGCGATACCCTCTTAGCGTGAATTGCATGCGGTGATGAAAAGCACCTCTTCCTTATTGGCCTCACATCCAGCTGAGCTCTGGGTTTTTTAAAGTGGTTTAAATGGAATAAATCAGAATGATAGGGCAGAGCAACACCTGCAGGTGGGTAAGCTAACAGGGGACCCACACATACTGTAGTTAAAATGTGTTGTACCCACACACACACTGTAGTTAAAATGTGTTTAGGCGCTGGGGCCTATTAACACATAAAGAACGGGAGCGCATTATTACGCATTACTACTTTAACCGTTATTTTATGCTTTAACTATTAAAAAAAATAGCAGATATACAAGCTCACAGCGCGGCACCGAATGCTGCGCTATGAGCTTGTAGATCAGATTTTTTGGAAAGTGTGTTTTTTGAAAATGTGTGCACATCTTTGAATATATATTCTTTTAAAGTGAACATTTGTGACTCAAATATTTGCTTCTGGGGGCGAGGGTCCCTGACACATAATATTTCGAGATGGGGGTCGGCGGCCAAATACATATAATTCTAGGGGTCCCTGACAGGAAAAAGTTTGAGAACCACTGACATAGAAACATGCGTTTTATAGAACATTTATAGAATCGGGTCAAAAATACTCAAAGACTCGCACAAATGTTCACGATTTTTCAAAAATAGCAGATCTACAAGCTCGCAGCGCGGCACTCGGTGCCGCGCTGCGAGCTTGTATATCTGCTATTTTTAAATAGTTAAAGCAATGCAACACGGATGGGTTCCCGGTCTCGACGCGTTAACGCAAATGAGGCTGCTCCATAAAGTGGGCGCGGGGAGAGGGGCCTGGATGTGGCCCCTGGGCTGCCAATAGCCTACAGTCATCATCGTCATCATCATCACCACACACGTGTGAACTGAAGAAGCCCCTCGCGGAGAGGCAGTGGGCTTTAATGACGGCCCATAGGAGCATTTCTCTGTCTCTACACCTCAGCTTTCATTAACACCTCTCCCCATCCATCTCAATGCATCAGCAGTAGTGGTGGTGGGGGAGGAAAAAACAACAAACAATGTTGTTTATGTTCACAGCAATCCGTTCAGATGATTCGTTCACATTCGTTCGCATTCAGTAGCGCTATTGTCTAGTGAAAAACGCTATATCGCAGGAGCGTTGTTATTACGTTGCGCGTACAGCCGGCCTCGACAGTTGCGGGAAGTGAACGATTTTGTTCCTGTTCACGGCAATGAACTGGTTCTTTTGAACGAATCGTTCATGATCGTGACCGACCCATCGCTATTCAGCAGCACGGGGCTGCGACGGTAGATTATTTCCATTAGAATGACATGCTCAAAGTAGGGATTCGATCGCTTATATTGATTATTTTATTTCGTTATTGATTTTGAACTCATTGCCTGCCACTGGACGAGTATATGACGAGTTTCGTGTTGTGATGCTGGACGGAGCTATCCGCTAGCCTAGGGGTCACCAATTGTTTTTTCCGATTTCCCTGGACGCCGCCTGAAAACGTCGATTACGTAACCGGAACAAAAAGGCATTTTTTTAAATTATTTTTTTGTAATTAAAAGAAGAAAAAAAAACACAATAATTGTGTATGTGGTTTGCGCGACGCACAATACTCAGCGTTTTTTCAAAGGTTGGTAAAAAATTCTCTGAATCCTGGCAGTCCATATTCTAAGTTTTTGTGTTTTTCCTTAAATTAGTGCCCTAATTGGGCTCTAAACCGAAACGTGGCGCTGAACAACGCGTCTCGAACCTTGTAGATCTGGGTGAGGTTTCCAACCCGACAGAGACGATGTATACAGTCAGTAAATATAATCAATTCAATCAATTAGTTGGATTAACTGTTAAACCCTTAATCATCACATGTGTGTGAGGAAAGCCCCTTGTGGTGAGCAGTGGGCTTTAATGACAGCCCACAGGAGCACAGCTCTGGCTCTGTGTCTGTCTCTCTACACCTCAGCTTTCATTAACACCACCTCTGTCTCTGTCTCTGTGTCTGTGTCTGTACCTCAGCCTTCATTAACACCACCTCTGTCTCTGTCTCTGTGTCTGTCTCTCTACACCTCAGCCTTCATTAACACCACCTCTGTCTCTGTGTCTGTGTCTGTCTCTCTACACCTCAGCCTTCATTAACACCACCTCTGTCTCTGTGTCTGTACCTCAGCCTTCTTTAACACCACCTCTGTCTCTGTGTCTGTCTCTACACCTCAGCCTTCATTAACACCACCTCTCCACATCCTTCTCAATGCATCAGCACTCAGCACAGTCCAGGATGGAGGTTTATACAATTTGCGTAGTTTCTCTTTGTTTTCCCGTCTCTGTCTCTCTTTCCTATACGCCACTGGTTGTTGTTTTTGTTGGTGTGTGTGTGTGTGTGTGTGTGCGTGCGTGTGTGTGTGTGTGTGTGTGTGTGTGTGTGTGTGTGTGTGTGTGTGTGTGTGTGTGTGTGTGTGTGTGTGTGTGTGTGTGTGCGTGTCGCGCACACGCACACGGCCCGGGGAACCACCACCGAATGGACCAAAATGGACCCTTATGGTTCGTTAATGCGGCACTGTAGTGGCTTTTGTTTTTAATGAATAAAATTACATTTTGTCCAATCTGTTTGGTAGAGTATATGTTAAAGGAGTAGTTCACCCCATAATTACTTTTTTTCTATTGATTACTCATGCTATGGAGACTTGAGTTCAATAATATTTTTGAGTTTTTGTTGCATTCCTAAGACAATAATTTGATAACAATACATATTCAAATAATCTAAAAATAAATTTACTAAAATCATTTTTTTTTCTTTTTTGTCTTAGCAATGTGACAAAAAAAAATAATTAACTCAATTCTCTATGGCATGAGTAATCAATAGGGGGGAAAAAAGTCATTTTGGGGGTGAACTACCTATACAATTTCTGGGTCCGCTCAATATCCCGACGGGCTGCTGTTCCGACTAGCGACGGCAGGTTAGTTACTCGTCACGGTTACTGAGGTTAAGTTTAGGGTTAGAGTTAAGCCCTTTGCACACAGGCGCGTTTAACCGCACGGATAAAACGGACAATATAATTTTTTGAAAAGAAAACAATGATTCTCTATGACCTCATGCACACCGGCTCCGAATTAGCCGTGCGACGAGTGGCTGCCGCCGTGCGTTTTTTTCTCGATCGAACCCAGTTCGATTCGTGCGTCTTGTCGCATGCGGTAAAAAACTCATTACTCCTTTTATGACTCCTTTTTGGATCCGCAGCGCCGATTCCGCACAGCCTTGCACACCAAATCCAATGCGTTTTATTCATGCCGCAAACGAAAAAAACGCAACTGTCCTGTGTGCAAAGGGCTTTAGGGTTAGTTTTAGTGTCGGAATACCGGCCCAGAGTGGATGTATTTTGCCTCCCGGATCTTCTATTGAGACATTTAAGGACGTGCTCGTGCTCTGTTTTGTAGGAAAGGGGGGTCGGGGAAGATCTTGAAGTCAGTTCTAAAATGAAAAAGTCATCAACAAAGGGAGGCTAAAATGAGTGTGATGTGCTCTGGCTGACTGGCTGGCTGCATGGCCCCTGTTGGACTAGACCAGGAAATGCTACCATATTATACCAATCAACCTCTTCACATCTACTAGAAAACAGTGTAATGCCTTAAGCTGGACTCAAACTAGCAGGATAATTGGGGAGGTTTGAGGTCAGGAATGAATGCGCTTCGCGTTCAACCGCAGCAGGGGCAGCAAGCAGCGACGGATTATCTGCCAAGATACAAACTTAAATCCTCCTAATCTGCTCACAGACACATCAGAGCCGCCCGATAATTATCAGACACGTTTAATTATCTGGATGATTACATCCCGTCCCATCTTATGAAGGAGAGAGGGGGGGGGGGGGGGCCTTTTGTCGACTAAAACGATGACGTAAAAATGTTCGCCAACTACCTTTTTTTACTGACGAAAACTAAAACTACCGGTAAATAAAATTCCAAACAAAAAATAAGCAATGATGACTAAAACTTAAATTTTGTCAACAAATAAAAGCCAGACAAAAAATAGGGGAAGGGACTAGTGGAGAAGAGATCTCAGTAGAACGCAGGTGTCACGTTCCCGAAAATAGCTGATCGGGCCCATTTGGTTCCATTTGTACACGCTCAGAGTTACACACACCCATAAGGGTCCATTTGGATCCCCCTCAAGGAACCATGCATGAGGGTCCACACTTTGAGACCCTCTGGTGTAGCTGAGTGTTTCCATCACGCTGACTCTGAATGTAGAGGAGCCTTCATTATAGTGTCATTGGTAACGCCCTCGAAGAGAGCCTTCATTAGTGTCATTGGTAACACCTTCGAAGAGAGCCTTCATTAGTATCATTGATAACGCCTTCGAAGAGAGCCTTCATTAGTATCATTGATAACGCCTTCGAAGAGAGCCTTCATTAGTGTCATTGGTAACACCTGTGAAGAGAGCCTTCATTAGTATCATTGATAACACCTGTGTGAAGGAAGTAAGCAAGAGGCCCAATTTATTTCCAATATGGCTACTGTGCATTGGCTATTTCCACATCGTTCCGCACTCATTTCCTGTGACGACCGATAATATCTCCCATTCAGGCGATGGCCTGGTCTTAATCGTGCGAACCCCATTACTATTCTGGAAGCGCTCTTCTTTGTTCCGCTCCACAGCTGAGTGAGTGAGTGGCTGCTATAGGCCTAATTCCAGTTTCCACATTGCGCTTGTTATAACGAGATATGATTGTGACAGAGGACGAGGGATGGCAAAATTGGTTATTTTAGGCAGTGATTTTTGCATACAATCATCATCATCATCATCATCTCTCCTTTGCATCCTTTCTCTTCTGCTCTCTCTCTCGTCTTCCTTGCATCCTTCATGCTCTTCCCTCGCTTGCTTGCTTCCTTCCTTCCTTCCTTCCTTCCTTCCTTCCTTCCTTCCTTCCTTCCTTCCTTCCTTCCTTTATTCTCTCTCTCTCTCACTCTCCGCCAAATCACTGGTTCTCAACATCTGGTCTGGGGAGCACAAGATGGATCCTTTATCTTTATATGGGTTTGTAATTCAAATGGTGTACAAATGGGTCCGTTTGGTTCCATTTGTACACTCTGGAGTTAAATGAACACTGGGGATTTTACAGTGGAGATTGACATCATCAGAGATAAATATCTAGGCTTACTTGGGGGGAAAAGGGACTTTCAGGTGATTGGCCCTGTCCTACCTGAACCCCCCCTATACGGCCACCCCACACACCATGTGGCCTTAATCTAGGTCAAAAATCCAATATTTATGCAAATGCAACATATTGCATGCAAATTAAAAGGGAAGCTAAAGTATAGCCCTCCTAGACCCAATAGCTAGACCCAGGTGTTGATTTCCATGCCATGTTTTTGGAGGCGGTTGGACTGACTGGGTGTGTGTGTGCTGCTTTCGGTTCCATGTGTACATTCTCGGAGTTACACACTCCTTGAGGCCATTTGAAACCCCCTCAAGGAACCCTGAGGGTCCCTGGACCGCACTTTGAGACCCACTGGTGTAGCAGAGTGTTTCCAGTGAGCCAACATGCAACAATAATATCAGCACCCTGACTGTTTGACCAGAATGGAACAAGAGCTTTTATTGACCCTTCGCTAAGGCCCTCCCCACCCCGTCCTTGTCCAATACCATGTTAGCAACGAGTTAAGGTCTTTGCACACTGCTGCGTTTTTCGGGCCGAATATCGGAGTGAATTTCGGAGCGCGCAAATAAAAAAATCAACCGTAGGTTATGTCAGTCATGTTTGCACACTGCCGCCCATTTCGCGCATCACTCAGTCCCTTGCTCTCTCTATCTCTCTCTCTCTCTCCTTGCCCTGAAAAACGCATTTCGCAACGAAAAACGCACCAGTGTGCAAAGACCTTTACTCAGAGAGGAGCGCTGGCAAGCGCTGCTTCCCACCGCATTGACTTGCATGTTATATGACAGCTTTTTACCATATAAATAATTTTTCATTTCAGGATTATCATGGTATTCCTATTCTTGCTATTATGTTGCAAACTGTGTGTGTGTGTGAGCGGGCAAAATAATGGCAGCTGACGAAAGCTTGCCGTGGCAAGCAGCCAGTTTAGCAACGGTTGCTAAGCCAGCATTGGACAATCGCTTTTGGGGGAGGGGCTTAGCGAAGGGTCAATACATGTCATTGGTAACACCTGAGAAAGAGCTATGGGAGAGGCCCAGTTTCTTGCCAATATGGCTTCTGTTTATAGGGGCTATTCTAAGATATCAAATTGGGGTCTGCATGGCCTAATGCATATCAAACTGAAAAAGAAAAAAAACGTGGGATCACCGGTCTATGACTTCCTCTCTTAAATGGTAAATTTGTAAAGCGCCTTTATCCAAGGAGCTTCACAGATATTGTGCATTACATTCACCCATTCACACACACATTCATTCCCCGATGGCAGAGGAAACCATGCAAGGCACCAACCTGCTCACCGGGAGCAACTAGGGGTTCAGAGTCTTGCTCAAGGACTCTTCGACACTAACTCTGGGGGAGCCCGAGAATTGAACTGGGAACCCTTCGGGTACCCTCCGTGTTCTAATGACGGTTTCTCTACCCCTGAGCCAATGCCGCCCCATTGCATCCTTCCTGCCTCTTATGTGCTCTCATCCCTCCCTCCTTTTATTCTCTCCATCTCTCTCTCTCTCTCTCTCTCTCTCTCTCTCTCTCTCTGTGTGCTCTAAGTAGCCACAAATGGTCCATAATAGTCTCCAATGGAGATGAATTGATCGCAGCAGTGAATTGAATCGATGGGGAGAGATTGCTCGCTGCTCTGCGCCGGTGTGTGTGGGGATGCCGCGCTGCTCCGTCCAGCGTTGTGTAATTAAGTTAACAATAAACCCGGATGGCTTTGGTTTTTATCGGCGGAATAAAGTTAACGATGATTACAGAGAGAGAGAGAGAGAGAGAGAGAGAGAGAGAGAGAGAGAGAGAGAGAGAGATAGAAAATGACGTACAATTACAGCTTTCTCTGTAGCAGGAAAGGGAGGGAGGAGGGTTTGCCGCGATTTACATGCTGATTTATGTGGACTTTGTTGTTGTGTTATGATGTCTGAATCATGCTCTCTCTCTCTCTCTCTCTCTCTCTCTCTCTCTCTCTCTCTCTCTCTCTCTCTCTCTCTCTCTCTCTCCTGCTCTGACATTCTCTTTGCATCATCTGTTCTGCTTTCTCCCTCGTTCTCTCCACTCAACAGCTTCTTCTACCTGTCAATTCTAGTCGCTAGCTCTTCCAGCACCACCACTCTCTCTCTGTGTCTGTCAATCTCTCTCTCTCTCTCTTTCTCTCTCTCTCTGTCTGTCAGTCTCTCTCTCTCTATCCTCTCTGTGTAATTCAGCTCTTGCCATTGTCTCTGCAACTCTTCAGAGAGTTTCCCGTCCTAATGCCACCCCTGTCACCTCTGTCTCTCTCTCTCGCTCTCTTTCTGTGTGTGTCCTCCGTAATGGGACGAGCGGCAGCCTTTGATCAGAAGCTGTTGTTCTTTTTTTCTAAATGTCACTGAACCGGACGGAGAGTGGCTGGATGGGAGTGGAGAAAGAGGGGGAGATGGTAGAAAAAGACAATTAAGGGCTTGTGAAGATGGCAGTGAAGGACAGCAAGGGGCCAAGGGAGGTTTGGGGACACACAAAGTAGGAGTAAAGAAGTGAGGAGTCTGAGGACGACTTCAGTCGAGTTGGAGGTGCATTTTTGTGACTTTGGACTTGACAAAGAAACTAAACGTAATACTGCATACAGCAATGTATGTTCAGACTGTAAAGTTTACATATCGTCACTGACGGGCAGAAACCTTGTATCTCCAGGTTTCAAATTTGTAAGTTATTTCGCTAAGTAAAGCCCTGCTTCATCATACAAGGCCGTCGCACACTCGCACAAAGCCAGTGAAAACAGAAGATCTACTTGTAGATCGGCTGTTTTCACTAGTTTAGTTCATTTTTTAAATGATAATACAAAACGAACGCTTTTGGACATACAGTACAAGGTTTACACCCGACAACGACGATATGAAACGTCATCATGAACCACTTACTGTAAACACTACTGTACATACACTCAGGGGTGGAGTGGCCGGTAGAGCGAGGTTCCCAGTTCGATCCCGTAGTGTCCTTGAGCAACATAAATAAAGTTTGAGGCACACCGCAAGGCCCAGGTTTTCTGGAATCTTAGGCTTTTAGAAGTATTTTTTTAGAATCAGCCTCAGGTCTAAATGGGTTAATTGATAAAACTCTATTTGTTTATAGACTATTGCACTATTGCATTTTATATAACTATTGCACCCCTTCTCCAGGAAAAAAAACAAGTGGTAGGTCGGAGGCGCTTAGAGTCTATATCAGCTGAGAACGTGGGAGTTTATCGGATCTGCGTCAATATGCCGACAGGCCGGTATGCCGACAAACTAAACCTAACCCTAAAACTAACCTCAGTAACTGTGACGAGTAACTAACCTGCCGACGCTACGCGGAACAACGAACCGGCGGAACAATGAGCGGACCCCAGTTTATCGCCGTACCCCGTTGTAATGCGCTAGACCCCTGGGAGATGGATTGCTAGCGCCGCACCTATCATCAGCTCCCAGTACTTGCTGCACCAAAGCCATGCTACTCATATGTTGAGTTGGCAGTGCCCGGGATTGAACCTATGACCTAGTGCAGTGGTTCCTTTTCAGGCTGCAACCCCCAAAATAATCATATTTTAACTGGGGACTCCCAGTGATGTCATTACGTGCGCATCCCGCATCAAAAACTAATTCAAGTCGCCCAGGGACTCATTCATGTCATGGTCCTGGGGTCCCGGGGATGCGCCTCCATTGGAGTCCATGTTAAAATAATTTACTTCTTAAGTTGCTATATTAGTTTAGATAGTTTAATTCGTTTTTTAATGTATTGTGTAAGATAAACACTGTAAAGATTTATTATCAGTTAAACCTGGAACAGCTAAAAACTATTTTCACTAGTGGTTCTCAAAGTGGGGTCCTGGGTCCTTGAGGGAGTTCCAGGGGGTCCCCAGATAAATGATAGTTAGGAACCAAATAGAACTTTATGGGTCTGTAACTCGGTGAACAAATGGAACCAAATGGACCTGTTCCAGTATTTTAACATTTAATATAAATTGGGGTCCCAGTGATATAAATATAATTAAATGGGTCTCTGTAGCCTAGTGTATTTAGAAATCCTAGTTCTAAGTTCAAACATTAGCCAAATTGTAAAATAAATATAAGAAATAGGCAAACATTTTGAAAATATCTACAAGCTCACAGCGCTCGAAAACATTGTATTGGGGACTCATAAAACTTTTCTGGGACCCATTTGAATGACAACCTGTGGGTCCCGGGACCCATTACATTGAAAACCTAGTAACATCACTGGACCCCCCCCCCCCACCCTGACAAGCACTAAGAGTTGAGGCATTACATATTGTATAACACAGTTCTATTGAGAAAATAGCAGATCTACATGCTCACAATGCCTCTCTTTGCGAGGCGTTGTGAGCATGTAGATCGGCTATTTTTCACAATTTCTGCCTCTAATATTTGACAATTTGGCCAATGTTTAATTTCTCATTTTAGAGCTATTAAAAAGTCCTTAAATTGTCACTTTAGAAATGTGCAGATACCCTCTATACACTTAAACGTTAGGTTGGTTTGTTTACTGTTGAGTGAGAAAACAACGGTGCACATTAACACCTGGGGACCCCCCAAATAATTTGGGGACACCCCCCAACAACGAATGATTATAATATTTTATTTTTTATAGCAGATCCTCAAGCTTGTAGATTGGCTACTGTCTTGTACCTACATAAGACAAAACAATGCTATGCTCTCAACGTTTGCATATGTAACATAGAACATACATTTACATTCAGTGCTGCCGGCCAGACGCATACACTTATCAGATATTCCCATGCATCCTTGCTTTACATGGCCAGAAAAACAGAGGCTTATGTGGGATGGAGTGTGAAGCCACCGAGGTATTAACCCATTTAGGCCTAGAATTATTGAATGCTTTAACCAGTGAAAAATAGCAGATATACAAGCTCACAGCGCGGCACCGAGTGCCGCGCTGCGAGCTTGTAGATCTGCTGTTTTTGAAAAATCTTGAAAATTAGAATTTTGACCCGATTCTATAAGTGTCTTTTGAATCCTTTTGAAGATTTTTGGAAAAAAAACCTATGTTTCTATGTCAGCAATCTGGCCAGCCATCGTCAAAGAAAAGGTCCTTTTCACTTGACTGGAGCTCAGTTAGTCTGTTCTTGAGAGACTACTGTGTCAGTGGTTCTCAAACCTTTTCATGTGAAGGACCTCCAAAATGATATATATTTGGCCACGGACCTCCATCTCAAAATATCTAGTTCCAGGGACCACCCAGAAGCAACATTTGAGTTACAAACGTTCGCTTTGAAAATACATATATTCAAAGATTTGCGCACATTTTCACGACTTTTTCAAAAATAGCAGATCTACAAGCTCGAAGCTCGCAGCGCGGCACTCGAGCTTGTATATCTGCTATTTTTCACTGGTTAAAGCATTCAATAATTCTAGACCTAAATGGGTTAAAATATGCATGACTCTGCTGCATAACAAGCCTTACTCTGGATGGATGGATGGATGGAAGGAGAGAGAGAGAGAGAGAGAGAGAGAGAGAGAGAGAGAGAGAGAGAGAGAGAGAGAGAGAGAGAGAGAGAGAGAGAGAGAGAGAGCTCTGTTTGACTACGATGTTTAATCGCCCATAACATTTTTATTGATTGATTGAATACTGTATTAGTTAGAAATGTAAACAGCACGTGGTACACCCGTCGTGGTCCTAGTTGAACTCTGCGAGGCGTTGTGAGCTTGTAGAGCGGCCAATGTTCACCGTTTTAAAATGATAATAAAACAAAGGGAACGGTTTGGGACACAAGGTTTTCAACCCAACAAAGACGACGATAGCAGCTTGGTGTGTTTTTCTGAAAACTGTTTAGATTTTGAAGATTTTTTTTAAGAACCATTTTTACAGTCTATTGGTTCCCTTGTCAATGCTCTGATGTCACTGTGATGTAGGGGAACCACTCTTAACAGAATGGGTTTGCTGCTCTGACATCACACTCTGGCTTCCTGTCCCTTTTATGCCCATATATTTTATGCCCATATATAGTCGACAATGTGATGTCAGAACATGCCCATATATGGGCATTCCCAGATCACACTTGCAAATTAATTACATCCTTGTCCATTTTATGCCCAATCTGGAACCCCCTCAAGGACCACTGGTTGTATGGTAAACAGAGACAGACGGAGATCTGCTGTGACGGACAGGCTTTGATGCTATGGAGAGAGAGAGAGAGAGAGAGAGAGAGAGAGAGAGAGAGAGAGAAGAGAGAGAGCTGTGCCTGCCTGTAGCCTATATGCCAGACTGTCTCTCTACACAGGCTGTCAGTCCAGATTCACAGATCTTCAGTGTCAGTGTCGGCTCCGGTCGAGCTTGAAAATGCCTCCAGGGATCAGAACGCACCGTAGCTATGTATTCAATATGCCTCATAAACAGACAGACAGTATGGTGTCTAGAGAGCCAGACCTGGCCCATATATCTGCTAATATTTGACTTCTCTTGATGGCACCATTTTGGGCAGTGGTGCGTGCGTGCGATGCATGAGTGCGGTCAGTCAATGTCAAATCGGGACTCCTGCTGAATCGCTGCCCTCCACACACTCTCCTGTCTAACATGCGACCGCGTATTTCCCGGTGAACCTGTGCGCAAAGGTGGGGGCCGATGGGCAAGGAGGGTCGCGAGCTTATGAGAAACAACTAAAATAAGACCTTAAAACCTGGCGAAAACAGTTGCGTGCATTAGGGCAAGATGAGGATAAAGGAAATCATTAAATGGAAAACATTAAATTAACTTCTGAAAAGCCTACACGGCCTTAAAACATGGCAAAAACAGTTGCGTGCAAGCATTATCGCAAGATTAGATGAGGATAAAGGAAATCGTTAAATGGAAAACATTAAATTAACTTCTGAAAAAGGCTTCTAAGCCTACTAAAAACTAGTGAACCGCGATCTTGCCACACGTGAATAATTGTGGTTGTAAACAATAACACAGACATTATAAATCCTTAGTCTAGTTGTGGGAAGAAAAGGTTATCATCATGGCCCCAAATAACTTTTAAATCTCTTGCAATTGGCGACGAGTCTCTTACGAAATCGTCAAGAGTGCCTCTCATTCTCAAACCATAAAGGCTAAGCTATATAACCTCGCCATCATCAGCAATAGTCAGTGGTGCGTGTTCCCCACACTCCGAAGCCCCCACCGTTGCGCTTAGGTACACCGGGAAATACGCAGTCGTGTCTAACATCAGGGTCTTGAGCTCTGCAGTGTCGTTAGCTGAGCTGTCGCGACCGCAGTGTATCTACATACAGTAGGCCAGTGGTTCTCAAACTTTTTCATGTCAAGGACCCCCTAATGGAAAGATATGCCAGGGACCCTCATATAAGAGAAGGTCTTTTTACAGCTCTAGCAGTGATTCTCAACCATTTTAATTCCAAGGACCCCCGGTTTGACATGCCTCATGTGGAAGGTGAGTGGTTCAAACCCTGCCTAAGCTGACGTCAGCAAGGGGGAGAAGGCGACAGCCACCCCATGGCCTCCCCTAAGTAACAAGAAATCTTGTGAAATAAAATGTCGTCAACCAATCATCAAGGACGATGATACACGAAAGAAGAAGAAGATTAGGCTACGGACCCCCATTTAACTAGTTCACAGCCAAATCGCCTTCCATCGCCATTTTGAGGAGGGTGAGGCAGCCAGATCGCCTAACGTCGCCTTGGGGATCATTTTCTGATCATTTTGGTATTTTTTTGACATTTTTTGAGCTATAAATGACCTTTCTAGCTTAATTTTAGTCTAAAGTTACATATTCGAAGGAAGTGACATCATCGATGACGTAACCCGGAAGTCGTTCGGCCATAACATAGAATGGGCCTTTTTACAGCATTGAATGTTGACGTTTTTCTTATCAAACTTTACCATATCTAGACCGATTTTCATTCGGAAAAAAATGGCTGGACTGACAGATTGGTCACTCAAGAGCAAAAACGAGTGTAAATGGCGTGTGCACGACGTTCGGATCGTGTTTTATAGCTCCCGTTCGGCGGACCGGGAGACATAATGGCCGCCAATGGGCGCCGCCATTATGGGTCTACTGCTGTCCACTCGCTAGTCCAGACTCTAGGAGATTATCGTTGGGCACACTCTAGTGGATAGTACTAGTACTACATTCAACAACAATATGATCCCTGTTGGGTTAGATTAAAGCTAACTTGGAAATTAATAAAATTCCTGGCAGTATAGGCGCACAAGCCTATTGTAAATGGCTGGGAGAGAGTTAATGGCATTTCTATCTCTGGGACTCCAATTTATATTGTAAAATCAATGTTAATTTAACTCTGAGAGTATACAAATGGAACCAAATGGACTCTGACGGGTCCATTTGGTTCCATTTGTATACTCTCAGAGTTACAGACCCATAAGAGTCCATTTGGTTCCATTTGTATACTCTCAGAGTTACAGACCCATAAGAGTCCATTTGGTTCCTATCTAGTTGTAATGTATTAGTTAGTGTTTGTATGGTTGTGTAGAGACACATTCATCTAGTTGTAGTGTATTAGTTAGTGTTTGTATGGTGGAAGCGTGTTCTCTACCAGACACACATTCATCTAGTTGTAGTGTATTAGTTAGTGTTTGTATGGTTGTGTAGAGACACATTCATCTAGTTGTAGTGTATTAGTTAGTGTTTGTATGGTGGAAGCGTGTTCTGTAGCAGACACACATTCATCTCAGAGAGACAAAAAGCCTCTTTGCACCAGATTTAGCTGCTAGCTCATTTCCATCTTCAGTCCCTGGGGTTACTGTCAGCGACACTTCATGTGCTGCTGCTGATGCTGCTGCTGGTGGGGGCTTCCTTTTCCTCTCCTCTTTTCTTAGGGACACACAGGGATAGACGGAGACAAATGAGGAGGGAACGCAGACACGGAGACACGCGTGCGCTGTTACAACCCCACACACACACACACACACACACGCACACAAGCAGACGTTCCTAATTTATTCTCCGTCGTGTGACGTACGCACCTGTGCTCCTAACATAATGTTATGAGTGCTATGTTCGGCGTGGGCGTACGACGAAGTATAGACGGGACTTCTATGTACGTGAACATGGCAGGGAGCAAGAATGACTCACTATCTGGTGCACATATCGTATGTGGGGGCAAACCTCACACGCTGGCACTGAGGGATAGGACTTGGAGGGGGATGGAAAAGCATAAGTACAGACGGACAGACAGACGGACAGACAGACAGTGTGTGCAGAGTAGGGATGGGACGATAAGCGGTATTATCGTTTATCGTGATATCGTATCGCGGATATTTAATTTATCCTGATATCGTCCTCCGTCATAAGCTGGGATCATTTCACCTGCATATCTGCATATCCGGTACCACTTAAAGCCTCTATAATTGGTAAAAGGTACTTATAAAATACGTACTTGATTCAGTCTTTTTTTCACTCTCTATCAAATGTCTTTGCCAAAAAAGTAGCCGATCTACAAGCTCACAATGCGTTGCGTTGCGACACGTTGTGAGCTTGTAGATCTGCTATTTTTTGGGCAAATGTTCCGCCCCAGGATAATGGATTTCGATTATCGCGATAATATCGTAAATCGCGATTTCTATTGTCACAATAATTGTGATTTGAAATGTTCACATCGTCCCATCCCTAGTGCAGAGAGATAGAGACAGACAGAGAGAGAGACAGAGAGAAAGAGAGAGACAAGAGAGCAAGTTCACAAGACAGTGCCTGGAGAGATGGAGAGCTGATTAGCTAGAGATGTTACAAAAATGACAGAGCCGATCTGCCCTCCTTCCACTCCTCTCTCCATCCCTCCATCTCTCCCTCCGTCCTCTCCATCGCCTCCATGCATATTTAAAGGTGCATGCGTTCATCATCGGGCCCGTTACCAAACCTTTCATCTCCATGTCCCAAAAAAGCTGCACAGATTAGCTCATCCTCCGCCCGCCTCCCCTCTCCCTCTGCTCTCCTCTCCTCTCCATACTTATCCATTTCCTCTCTCACATCCCTACTCTAATGTTTTTCTTTTCTTTTCTTTCTGTGACAATGTAAGGACTTTTTAGACCTTTTTAATACCTAAAACGTAAATGAAAAAAAAAGCCATTACTGCCATTACAAAGGTAATCAACAACCAGGGGTGATGTCAGGTAAAGCGGGCCGTCAGGTAAAGTGAGCCACCTGAGGTTTCAGCCTCCTATAGCTACTGTCTCTTACATTTTTTACAGCCAATGGTTGCACATGTTTCTTGCCACAACTGTACTTGACATCAGACAACTGATTTTATTGGTGTATGGTTGTTTGGGTGGGAGGAGCGATGCCTCACATCTAGACTGCATGTGGAGTTAGCAAGGTAATGTGAGATGGCAAAGATATTGGACTTGCTGCATGCCGTTCTCCTCAGCAGTCTAGATGTGAGGCATCGCTCCTCCCACCCAAACAACCATATGCCAATCAAATCAATTGTCTGATGTCAAGTACAATTTTGTGGCAAGAAACATGTGCAGCCGTTGGCTGTTAAACTTTTAAGAGCTCAGAGCTAATTGGCTCAACCCTAAAGAGGCCAGTTTTAGCTGATAAGGTGGCCCAAATTACCTGATAACTGAAAACTAGAAAATGTGTGACAGCTGATGTTTCAAAAGCTGTAGGGGCAACACTGTTTAATTTTATTACACAAATGTAACTTAAACATGTTGAAAACAGTCATTATTAATCATAAAAACACAATTCAGCGTCATGCATTGCTTTTTCTTAGTTTCCTAGGGCAGTTACCAAAAAAGTGGCACATATTACTTGACATCACCCCATAGGCCAAATTGACAATTAATATAAGAAAGAGGCAAAAAAAGAAAAAGGAACTACTTCGTGCTGCGATGCAAGCTTGTACATCTGCCACAGGTCTTACTGTAATAAAGGGATATAAAGCCTGGGTTATTGGACATGGATAGTGTGGGTTAAAGTTGGTCCTTCATGCGTGTTCGCGTCTACAGCTTTAGAAACAGCCAGGATCTCACACCGGGAGGGAGATGATTAAGAGGTAGATTACGGTACAGGTCACTCCTTCCAGCTCCCCTAGAAAGGCAGGTGGCAGGGACGTGCTGGGCCCTTGATTCAGCTCTGGAAAAAGAGTTGGAGAGGCCCTCATTGCGCGCTATAGAGAGAGATCACTCTCTATAGCGCTGCTGCTATTCAAAGATTTGCCATTTCAGATCATGACAAGTGACAAGCCAGTGGGCCAATTACATGAGTTATATTTCGTCATTGTCGGGTGGAAACCTTGTATGTCCAAAACCGTTTGTTTTGTATTTATCATTTTAAAAATGATTTAAACTAGTGAAAACAGCCGATCTACAAGCACACAACGCCTCGCACCGCGAGGCGTTGTGTGCTTGTAGATCTGCTGTTTTCACTACTTTTGTGTAAACAGTTTAATTTTTACTTTTGTGCAAACGGTTTAATTTGTTCCTAATGGCCGGCCTGGACCGGCCGGGAATGAACCGGCCGTTCGGGAGTTGTCCCGCTTTTCCCAATGGCCAGCACGTCCCTGGCAGGTGGGCCAGCGTCTCATCCAGTAGTACTGTGTGTACTGGATGAAAGTACTGTGTGTATACTGGGTCAAAGCAATGCAACATCAAACGCTCTTGCCTGGGCTCTTCTTCTCCTCCAAGGTGAACCGAAAGTAACTTTTTGCACGCCTACTGGGACAGGTGTGTGGGAGCAGGCCGCGATCGAGGTGAAAAAGGCAGATCCCACAACACTGTCTTCACTTCCAGCAGAAAGATAAGTTTGTAATGCAAATACAACGTTTCCCTCCTACTGACCTTGGTGAGGAGTATAGCCTGGGATCAGTACCATTTCCGCGTTTCTGATCCGGTTGGGAGTGGAAATAACTTTTGTAGTTTTTTACATCATGTTGTAGTCATCAGGCTCTGTCGCCTCACAGCTAGAAGGTTCTGGGTTCGATTCCCGCCGGGGGACGCTGTGGGCGATGAGGGCGTGTTCCTTCCTCCGTGTCATCAGCGCCCACACCCTAGGTGGGGTTGGCAAAAGGGCCTTTCTGTGTGGAGTTTGCATGTTCTCCCCGTGTCTCCTAGGGTAGATACCCTCACAAAAACATGCAGTAATCCTGGTCTCTATAATGCCTCATTGCCTCCCCCTGGCCAGCCGGGGCGCCTGATGGAGGGGAAAGGAGCCGGTTGGAATAACGTGTTCCTTCCACACGCTACGTCCAAACCGGGGAATTCAGGTGAAAAGAAGAAACTTGTACTCCTCATGCATAGAAGGAAGCATGAGGTCAGTCTGTTGTCTCCCCAGGCGCGGCAGAGGGAGAGCAGAGCCCAGGATTACATAATCAATTGGCACTGGGTGAAAAATGGTTACAAAACCGTGGGATAAAAATTATAGTTAAAAAAAGAAAAATCATTCCCCTAGTTTAAAGTTGGTTTAAAATGGTGTAATTGTTTTGTATCTTTTGGTATAATTATCATTTGGTTTGTTTATCTCGTAGAGCGACTAGGAAGAATAAACCAATTGATTCACATTATGTGGGGAACAAAAACTATTCAACGCCAACCAGAACCCACCACCGGAACCACCGTTTTGTTTTTGTTTTTTTCATTTGATCATTTTTTTAGCGGTGCTAATCCCTCCTACGTCTGGCTTTGTGTGTATGTATGAGTGTCCGTATGAGCACGGAACTCCATGTATGGAGGTAACTAACGTAAAGGACAGAACGGCCCATACAAGGAGATATGCACGTGTGTAGTGTTTGATACCATTCGAAGTCACTTGGCACAAGTCAGTCGGGCTATGGATCTGATTATTGACGGGCGGGGCGGGTGAGGGTTGTCAAAATTGGACCCGTGCTGGATTCTGGTGTAAGTGATGTGTTTTGGTGAAAACATAATTGCGACCATCAGGTCGCAGTTACTATCAAAACCCCCACCGACTGTCTGTCTGTCTGTCTGTCTGTCTGTCATTCACGTCATGGCGCGTCACACTTTTCCCCCACTCATATCTCTGCCACCGTTGCCCCTATCCATGCTAAACTTTGCACACACACTCCTTGGCTACCAAACCACAACCTCATTTCTCACATGGCCCTCTTCTAGTGCCACCATGAGGCCGATTCTTGCAAAACACATTTTTGGACACTGCTCCTACAGATTTTGCCCTAAAATCACGCAAAGCGGCACACAGTATGCATAGAGTCCTGTCATCAACATAGATCTGTCCCTTTTAGCGCCACCATCAGGCCGATTTTTGTAAAACACATTTTTGGACACTGTTCATACAGATTTTGATCTAAAATCACGCAAAGCGGTGTATACATGTGACCTGACGGTCGCTTATCTCTCGATTAGGGAGTCTTACTGGTAATGTATATTGTTAAA
Source organism: Nannobrachium achirus (assembly GCF_963921795.1). Lineage (NCBI taxonomy): Eukaryota > Metazoa > Chordata > Actinopteri > Myctophiformes > Myctophidae > Nannobrachium > Nannobrachium achirus. The sequence continues at coordinate 17,048,531 of NC_137823.1, read as the reverse complement.
AAAGAACGTTAGCGGTATATGTTCCACTGATAACCATTGCTAGGGAATGTTTGTTCAGTAACAGGGGTCTCCCCAGCTTTTATAGCAAAGAGAAAATAAATGAACCCCACAAAGGATAATTTATCAGCGTGTGTTCCACTTCCTATTGTGTCTGCTGGAAAGCAACACCAAACGGACCCTTCACGGCGCCCCACTTGGAACACTCTCTGAAATTACAGACCCGTAAGGGATCATTTCGGCTCCTCTAACGATCAATCATTTAACAGGGACGGACCCCCGTGGAACCCACTCAAGGAGACCCCATGGGGGGTCCCCCGCCCGGACCCCCACGCTGTGTCTAGCCCAATAAGAACGGGAACGTATTATTATTACGCAATATCACTTTAACCATTATTTTATGCTTGAACTACTAAACAAATAGCAGATATACAAGCTCACAGCGCATAAAGTGAATGGAAAATCGAGTGGCAAAGTGAGTTTAACATTGTTTAACATAGTTTAATGCAGTCAGATAGGACTTTTCTGTTTGGATGTATGGGCTGTCAAAGGCCAGAAAGTAGTTTTTTTGCAACTCAGTGGGCGTTCCCGCATAACTTCCGGGCATGATTATGATGTCACGCGCATACCCTCTATTATGTATCAGGGACCCCCCAGAAGCAAATAGTTGAGTTACAAATGTTCACCACAAATTTTTTTTTTTTTCTAAAATAGCAGATCTACAAGCTCACAGCGCGGTACCGAGTGCCGCGCTGTGAGCTCGTATATCTGCTATTTTTCAATAGTTTAAAGCATAAAATAAGGGTTGAAGTTGTTCCCAGGTCTAAATGGGCTAGACTAAACAGCCCTGGCTCTTCTACTGAGAGCACTCATGTGATGAAACGGGGCGGCGTCGCGGCGCCCGTTAATTGTGTTTCCGTCGTCTCGGTCTCTCTCTCTCTCTTTCTCTCTCTCTCTCTCTCTCTCTCTCTCTCTCTCTCTCTCTTTCTCTCTCTCTCTCTCTCTACGTCCAAGCGGTCGTCTGGTTAATATATGCACCTCCTGCCGAGACGCAGACTTCGCCAGAGCGAAGGGTTAATTAGGAGCAGGTGCGCCTCGTTGTTGTCCCACTGGGGCCACCGTACCTCGCTCCAGTGGTAGAAAGGAACTAAGTAACTTTACTTAAGTACTGTGCTTTTTGAGGTATTTTTTAATACATTTACTGCGATTTGTTGTAGCCTACTTTTTCTTCTCATACACTACATCATAGGGGCAAATATTGTACCTATTATTCCGCTACAATTATTTGACAACTTTAGTTACTTGTTACTTTGTAGATTTTGACTAACATAAATAAACCACTTCAACTTTCACTTATGGTACTTAAAGTACATTTTGAATACCAGTCCTTTTCTTGTAAAAGAGTATTTCTGCATTGCAAGTATTGGTTAATATATGCAGCTCCTGCCGAGATGGAGACATCCCGGAAGCGAAGGGTTAATTAGGACCAGGTGCAGCTCGTTGTCCCAACAGGCACCTGGTAAAACCTCTCTCTGTCTCTCTCTCTCTCAGCCCCCCACACACCCCTCCCCTCCCCTCTACACCATGGTTCGGGGCCTATCTTGTGGGTTTCTATACTGATCATAGCCGAAACAAAGGCAAAGCTCGCCAATGAAGACTCTCTGGATCCATAACACGTTGTTTATACACGTAACCTGGCATCGCCTGACTTTCCACCGCAGAGGGAAGCCTTGTGTCGTTCTAATCATCTGGTTTAGGAAAAAACAACTGTTTCCTTTACGGTAGCTGGTTCCGTTTGGTGTTGCATTGTCCCCCCTCCTCCACATAATGCAAATCAATTGGTTTATTCTCGCTAGACGTGCTATGAGTTAGAATAAAATATGAACACACCAAACGATTATTATACCAAAAGAAACTAAACCATTGTACCAATTTGAACCAATGTTAAACTAGGGGAATCATTTTGGAGCTATACACGACGCTTGTGGTTCCGTTTGATGGCTCCGACCACCTGATGACTACAACCCACTTCAACATGATATAAAGTTATTTCCGCTTCTTACCGGATCCAAAACCCTCAATATGGAACTGATCCCCTGCTATGTTATGCGGCGTGAAAAGAAACAGTTTTTCGGCAAGCAGTTTGGTATCAATATAGGCTGTAGAACAGTGGTTCTCAAAGTGGTGGTCCGGGGACCCCCACAGGGCTTACCTCCAAGTGTAATCTATCCATTAGAAATCTCTAAGGAATGTGTCAGTCCATATTTTTCAATAAAGTAGTGTTTTACTCAAGCTTGCCTCGGACTCGGAATCTCGTTGCTTTCCCTCGTCGGAAACTCTTCCGCCTACACATACTGTAGGCTTTATAATTTATGGCTGCGTCGGACGCGTGGTGAGCTTGTAGATCTGCTATGAAAAAGACGGTGGTCCCTGCTTTAGAAGCATTGATGCTGTTTACTGTCATTGAATGAATGATGTCTGCACCTCTCCTCTTGCCTCCTGCATACGCAAGTTCTGTGCTGTGTGTGTGTGTGTGTGTGTGTGTGTGTGTGTGTGTGTGTGTGTGTGTGTGTGTGTGTCCCAGCTGGAGGGAGGAGTGTTTATATTATTGTTGATGAAAGAGGGGCCTCCAGGGGTCCCCCGTAATAAGCCGGGAGGCCCCCGAGGGCCCCTGACGCCTAATAATAGCCCCGGGTCAGTGTGTGTGTGTGTGTGTGTGTGTGTGTGTGTGTGTGTGTGTGTGTGTGTGTGTGTGTGTGTGTGTGTGTGTGTGTGTGCGCAGCCCTGTAGATATGAATGGAAGGACACGCTTCAAAGTAATAAAACCACACACACACACACACACGCACGCACGCACGCACGCACGCACGCGCGCACGCACACACACACACACACACACACACACCAGGCCAGCTGAGCCTTGTGTCCAATGAACAGCAGGTGCTATCGAACACGAGCACAGCAAGTCTGTTCTGACATGGACGGTGCACACACACACACACACACACACACACACACACACACACACACACACACACACACACACACACACACACGCTACATCATATTTTCCCATGCCTGTCTCTTTGCATTATAATAACATACACTCTATACAGTATGTGTCAGTAGTCAGCCACAGCAGAATCACTCACAGTTCATGTAAAGTGTGCGTCGGTAGCGTGTGTGCATGCTCATGCGCGCGTGCGCAGGTTTTGCCTGTAATGTTGCCATATGGTATCAAATTAGGATATGCCATCCAAGCGTGTTTGTGTGTATGTGTGTGTGTGTGTGTGTGTGTGTGTGTGTGTGTGTGTGTGTGTGTGTGTGTGTGTGTGTGTGTGTGTGTGTGTGTGTGTGTGTGTGTGAGAGAGAGAGAGAGAGAGAGAGAGAGAGAGAGAGAGAGAGAGAGACAGACAGACAGAGACATTCTATACGGTTAATTTAGTCTAACACAATAGCATTATCTTAATTCATTCTTAGCCCCCCTCCTTCTTTCTCCCATCTTTCTTTCTTTCTTTCTTTCTTTCTTTCTTTCTTTCTTTCTTTCTTTCTTTCTTTCTCCTAATCTTCTCTTGCCAATCCATTCTTTTCACTCTGCTATCTTCTCTCTCTCTCTCTCTCTCTCTCTCTCTCTCTCTCTCTCTCTCTGGTAGAGTGTATTTGGCAGTGCCATATGTTATGCTGTGTCGAGTTCATTAACTTTCTCAGTGAGAGGCTGCAGCCAGTAGATGATAATCATGCGCTCGTGCATGCGCTCTCGCGCGCACGCGTGCGTGCGTGCGTGCGTGCGTGCGTGCGTGCGTGCGTGCGTGTGTGTGTGTGTGCGCGCGCAGAGCACTTTGAACAGAGATTTGGCAGGTTGTCATTCAGTTACACAACTAGTGATTACAGATCACTTGATTATGATGAAAGCTCTTGTTTTGGCTTTTGGGCTTGGATTATGGGTTTGTCCTTTCTCTGCTGATCTCTATCAGAGGTGATATGCTGTTGTTCCTGCTGTGCTTGCCCCCTGCTGGTGACAGGAAACCATAGACCAGGGGTCTTCAATGTTTTCAGGCCATGGACCCCTTAGTTGAGAGAGAGATGAAGCAGGCACCCCCACAACCTTTATAGATTCCAATAGTTTCATTGTTTGACAGCACTATCATCGGTGTATTTTGGATTCATGTAAATTGGTGTTTCAGATATTTAACCACTTGAACCGTCAATACTTAATAAACTTGACCTTTCACTCTGTACTTAGTCTGCTCTTATTCCCCTCTACACCAACCTCTTTGCCGAAAATAGTTTTTTGACTCAGAATTTGGACACTATAGGGTTCAGGTGGTTAACTCTTTTACTGCTACGGATGTTCCCGTTCGCCCCAATTCTGAACGCTGCTCAAAGCCAATACGAACGCTCGTTCTTTTACCTTGTTTGATGTCCGTAAGCTGATGAGGGGTCGCGCCGCCGTGTACAGTAAAAACATCTCCCGTAATGCTGCTCTCAAAAATCCACTACACGTTAACATCAATGGAGTACCAAATCACTTCCTTGTTGTTTTCTCTGCATCTGTTGCTCTGAAGCGATTCAGTGGTCTGAATGTATGGCAGGCGAAGCGGCCCAATTCACATTAATTCTTGCATGAGGCTGCCCTCTGCTGCCAGTATGGCCAAAGTACATATGTAATAATATGTAATAAGACAAATGAAGAGTTCTTTTTCTATAACGTCGCAAAGGTAAGCTGCTTTTCGCTGGCACCAGACCCAATAAATAAATAATAACATCTGGCAGTAAAACTTTAATATAAAAAAGGGAGAAAAAAAAGTTTCTATCACACAAAGATTTGGAGGACCCCCTATAGTAACTCTGGGGCCCCCTAGGGCTCCCAGACACCCTGTTGAAGACCCCTGCCATAGACTGTAAAAGAAATATGGATGAAGGTTAGCCACAGTTAGCCTGGCATGGCCAGACTAATATCACTGCGTAGATATTAGTCTGGAATCTCTGTGTGGAACCTGTATTTCCCAGGTCCGACCATGGGTCCCTCACTACTTCGGAGGGAATGAAATCCAATCATAAGTGTGCGTTGGCAGACCAAATAGATTTTAAAACTATAGCGAGTGAAAGCTATATGGTTTCACACTAGAAATACTGTTCCTGAATAATTCCGTCCTATACCTATTTATATTATATATAGTGATGTTAAGTATTTAGTAACGTGGTGGTCATGCATCAATCGTACCAAAACACAGAAGTTGACTGGCAGTCAATAACTGGCTGCTATTTATATTCTACATCAGGGGTCTTCAACATTGGGTCCGGGACCCCTAGGGGGTCCTCTGAGTTATTACAGTGGGGCCGCCAAATCTTTTTGTGATACTGTAGAGCTTGTAGATCTGCTCTTTTCGGCAAATATGTTTGGTGTAGAGGTAAAAAAGAGCAGACCAAGTACATAGTGAAAGGTCAAGTATCAACGATTTAAGTGGTTAAATGTCTGAAAAAAACATTAACATGAATCCAACATAGACTACTGACAGTGCTGTCAAACAAGTCTATGAATCTATCAATGAAATCGATGACAACTGCATCACACATTTATACAATATGTAGAGGGGGTCCCTGCTTCATCTCTCTCTCAGCTAAGGAGTCCTTGGTCTGAAAACGTTGAAGACCCCTACTACATAATGTTATGTCATTGACCTAAATGGCGTTCTATCTCCTCCCCTCTGTCCAGGTCAGTGTATTGGAGCGTCAGGTGATAGACTTCCTGGGCTACCAGTGGGCTCCCATCCTCACCAACTTCATGCACATCATCATCGTCATCCTCGGCCTGTTCGGGACCATCCAGTTCAGACCAAGATACGTCACCGGGGTGAGTTGTGCACGCACTAGCACGCACACACACACACACACACACACACACACACACAGACACACACACACACACACACACACACGCACGCACGCACGCACGCACGCACGCACGCACGCACACGCACCCACACCCACACCCACACCCACACACACACACACACACACAGCAGTGATGTTGCTAGGTTTTCAATGTAATGGGTCCCGGGACCCACAGGTGGTCATTCAAATGGGTCCCAGAATTAAATTATGAGCCCTGCGACGACACACACATTATGTATCAACGGTGAAAACAATTTAATTTAAACACATAGTGGCAAATGGCTACTTGTATGCAGTTAATAAAGGACAGAAGCATCAATCTCAATCATCTCATCAATAATGCCAGAACGCACAGCTGTGGAGACTCCACCACATGCAGCTCAGCTGGTGCAGTGACATGACTGATAGCATGAAGGATAGAGTTGTATGCGTCCTGGGGATGCAGTGATGCTTAGTTTAATGCGTTCTTTATTTAAAAGTATGCGTCAGGGACGCAGGATGCAGGGCTATAGTAGTATCACTGTACACACACCAGGGGGGAAGTTCCGCAGAATTAAGATGAAACAAAACCGAAACAGCAAGTTCCTACGAATGGCCGCTAGTTTAGCTGTTTCCCCCCTTGCTGGTTTGATTAATTGATTGAAGTATTTATTAAAAGTTTGCATAGGGAAAGGTACAATTTCATGACAGTACAGTTCACAGGTACAAGGTCAACGAAAAGGAAACTCAGGTCTTGCATCTTATTTCCAAGGAGATCCTTCTCTTTAACTCATATAACATTAAATGACAGACAGATAGAACACAGTATATGCAGTACTGTAGATATCATCAGAGAAACAGTTGTAAACAAAAACGACAATGCAAAAATACAAGGTATTTACAAAGAAGGGTCAAGGGGAGGGTAAGGTTTTTGGTACAAAAAAGAAATATGCTCCATTCAGTTGAATTGTTTTTTGCCGACCGTTACACTTGTATTACCTTAATAAACATGGTCATAAATACTTTATGGTTCCATTTGCTAGTTTAATGTCTTGTTTTAATCACCATGATGTGCGTTTTGTTAAAATATGGTCCCATTTATTTTAGAATCGATGATAAAGTAGGGTTTGCTGTAGGAGGGGCGTGGCTACCCACCCTTCACCCTTGTCCCTCCTTCTTCTGCAAGCTTAAAGGCCTGTCCATACCTTGACCGAAACCACCCTTTTCGGTCAAAATGTCCGGTTCGACTACAAAATGATGTCACTCGCGACTCCTGAAAAGCATTAGACCGAATTCGAGTTTTTTTGCACGACGGAAAGTCCACCTCACAGAACATTTCGAAGATACTATGGACAGGCCTTTACACATTGTCCCGCCCTCGCTGCGGTAGCAGCCAATAGCCTTCATTTCCGGAACCATTTCTAGACAATGGCGGATACCCATACGAGGGTAAAATAGGCTTCATTTACGCTCTGTAGAAACCAATGGGTGATGTCACCGTTCCCTTAGTCCAAGTTTTCTCTACAATTTACAATTTATAATTTAGGCATTTAGTGGACCCTCTTAATCCAGAGCGACTTACAATATATATCAATACAATAGCAAGGTAATTATATGTTATATCAACACATCAAATGCATAGAAATATCAATCTAGAAACAATTATAATAACTAGGTCAACCAAGCACCTAATCAGTAAAAACGTTATATAAAACCTAAAAAAAATTATGTATGGTCATTGAGGGTAGGCCATATAATGATATCATCACGCAACATCATCATTATTACATCAGATGTAATTGTCCTTATTAAATGCTGTTGTATTTTCAAGCACAACACCATTCAGCAACCTCTGGGAACATACCTTCTAACAACCTCCATTGTAGATTAGTTGAACTAATTCACAGTGGTGCTGGTCTATGAAATGATTCACTGGACGATGCATCTGAAAAGAGGACCTAAAGAGTACCACCATGCTGCTGTGGTTGTCGGACACAAGCTGTACTCATTTGGAGGATACGACAGATACAACAACAATACGATGAACAATAGGATTCTTGAAGTCCACATCTTCAACACAGTGTCTTTGCGTTGGAGGAAGTTGCCCCCAGTGACAAATGGAAGACGACAACGTCCCATTGAGGTTCCCTCGGGGCGCTGGGGCCACACTGCTGTGCTGGTAGAAGAAATTGTCTTCATCTGGGGAGGGTATACTTATTGCAATGTGCTTTTTGCCTTTGATGTCGACACCCACAGCTGGTTCAGATATTTCCGGCACTATTCCAGAAGCAAGGTTCTGCCACTCAGCCTGTGTCCTGGAGAAGATCATGTATGTGTATGGAGGACGCACCCGTCTGACTGCATGTACTACTAATGACATGTACAAGTTGGACACCACCATAATGGTCTGGTCTTTAATTAACACCAGAGACACTCCTCCACCTCCTTCATTCATTCACTCTGCCACCATAATCGGAACAAAGATGTTTGTATTTGGGGGCAGGGGGGGAGGCTGCTACAACGGCACCCGAGTGTTTGACACAGAGACCAACTGCTGGCTGAGCATGCCTTCTGGACACCTTCTCCCAGGTGAACGTCTGGATCATTCAGCCTTTGCCTACAATGCAGAGCTGTACATATGTGGTGGCTACAACAACAACCAGTACTTCAGTGATCTGTGGAAATTCAGTCCAGAGACCTTTTCTTGGAAGCAGGTTGAGCCCAAGGGGAAAGATCCACGTCCCATGTATGGGAGGAGGGATCCCATCCATGTATGGGAGGAGGGATCCCATACCTGCTAGGTATGGGATGTGCTGTTGCATGGTGGGAGATTGTATCATCATCCATGAAGGATACAAAAAAAAAGACTTCACTTCTGGTGACCTGTACATCCTAGACTTAAATCCCAGCTTGAAGATGTTATGCAAGCTAGCAGTCACTCAGCATGGTCTGGAGCAGGCTGAACTCCCGCATGACATCAGGTGGGAACTGGCAGCTATGACCAGGGGCCGAGTTGTCCGGATTTAAAATGACATTTTTTTTCCTTTTAAATAAATAAATGAATGAATTCATTAATTAATTAATTAATGAATGAATGAATGAATGTCCAAGCATAGAAGATGGTTTTGTGATGATAAAGAGGAAGATGATGAAGAAAAGGGTATCTTGACTTCCGGGAGAATATGCAGATGAAGAAGGCAGAAAAAGGATAAAGACTATCTTTGTTGACAGTGAGATTTGAACTCACAACCCTACCTGTAGTGAGGGAGTAACACTGCTGTTAAATTCATCACTATACTGATGCCATTATTATGACATCACTATCCATAGGCAGACAGACAGACAGACAGTCAGATTTTGCTCTGAAAGAGACTAGCCGTCCATAAGAGGATCTGTCTGTCTGATTGTCCAGAGCTATCTCACAAACCACAGTTCCAAATGCTTGTGATCGCTGCCCAAAGAAGTACTTGATACCTTTCCCTTTTTTTTATTATTGTTTTTTTTTTTTTACATTCGTTAAAGGGAAACTAGGTAACTGTAAGACTATCTGTAATATATATGTATACAAAAAATAGCAGTCATGTCCCTTCATCAGTCACTATATTATTGTGCTGGGGTGTTTCCTTGCAGAAAGACGCATCGCCCTGGCTGTATTTTGGTTCTGTTAGACTGTTTATGTTTATGTTGACATTTTAATGTCAACATAAACAGTGGAGGGACGTTTTTGTCAGGGGAAGATGGGAAGAGAACTACCTGTTTGATGCCTGTTATAGAGCGGAGGGGGGATGTGTTTGTGTACACACAGACTTGCCTAGTCCCCTTTAAGGCGCCGTACAGACATTTGCGACAGCTATCGCGACCGTATCGTCTGAGAATGGCCACTGGGGGCGCCGTACTAATGCATTGTCAATGGAAGGTTGTTTGGTGTTTTGTCGTTGCCGTGTCTCTTGGCCAAAAGACAGGCTGTGGTTGAGCTAGAGACACGGCAACGACAAAAAACCAAACAACCTTCCATTGACAATGCATTAGTACGGCGCCCCCAGTGGCCATTCTCAGACGATACGGAGAAGATGTTTCACGCATATGTGTGAGTCCAGCCTAAGACCCGTCCTCCACAGTTATGTTTGATATGGTAGGCAAAGTCTTGGTTTTGCAATTGTACAGTGGCAGAAGCAAGCAGTTTGCCGTGTAAAAATAATCATTTTTGTAGCCAGAGCTGGTGCAACACTGGTTATAATCAGTAACCCTGTGGAATTGTTATTAATGGACTTTTATGAATACCAGTTGTGGAAAAAGTACGTAAAAATATCAATACTGAAATGTAGAAATACTCTGTTACAAGCAAAGTCTACAGTCTATGGCACACACACACACACACACACACACACACACACACACACACACACACACACACACACACACACACACACACTCCGCATGTGTGTGTTTTGTTGGCAGCCGGTGGATTTAAATTATCAGTGCATGATCTTCATTTCAGAAGCTTGATAACATATTTCATTTTCTGAAAGAAAACCATAAGCTCTCCCCCTCCCAATGTCCCCGGGCTTATAATAGACCTCCCACACACACACACACACACACACACACACACACACACACACACACACACACACACACACACACACACACACACACACACACACACACGTTTCAAAACTTCAAAGATAATTGGATATCATTCTAATCTCAGCTCCTTGTTTAGCTTCCTACCTTTCATCCTTCTTTCCTTCCTTCCTTCCTATCCCCTGCTTCCTCCTTTCCTTCCCTCAGATGTGATCTCCGCTGGTTGTGGTTTTTCAAACGTCTCAATGAATAACATTAAAAAGGAAATCTCCCTTCATGCTCTCTGCACTGTACCAAGTATAGAATGAACGAGCGTTTCCCTTTTAACCATCCTCTAGAGCAGTGGTTCTCAACCTTTTCAGGCCGCGACCCCCAAAATAGTCATATTTGAACTGGGGACCCCCCATCCTGACGAGCACTAAAGCCCTTTGCACACAGACGCGTTTTTCTCGCACGGAAAAAACTGACGATTTTCTTTTTTTTTTAAGAAAACAATGATTCTCTATTACCTCATGCACACCGGCTCCGAATTTGCCATGCGAAAGGTGGCTGCGGCTGTGCGTTTTTTTTCCCGATCGAACCCAGTTCGATTTGTGCATCTTGTCGGTAAAAACTCACTGACTCCTTTTATGACTCCTCTTCGGATCCGCAGTGTGGATTCCGCACAGCCTTGCACACCAAATCCAATGCGTTTTAATCATGCAGCAAACGGAAAGAAATGCAACGGTCCTGTGTGCAAAGCCCTTAAGAGTTGAGGCATTGCTTTTTATTTAACAAGGTTCTATTGTGAAAATAGCAGAGGCATTGTGAGCCATTGTGAGGCATGGATTGACATCTAGACCTACTGCACATACAGTATGAAACAGAGCTGCTACTTTTAAATGCATTTTGAGAAATAATAATGCTGTTATTTGTTCCAAAAGCTTTATACCCTGTACATATATAAAATGTCACAATGCGACATAGCTCTGTTTACACAATGCTGTACCCCCTCCCAATGTATATATGTTCCCCATTTTCAACTGTTTTTATTTTGTTTGTGACACTTGCTTTGGCATTGTAAACGTATGTTTTCTCATGCCAATGAAGCTCCTTTGAATTTAATTGAATTGAATTGTGAGCATGTAGATTCGCTTTTTTTCTCATTTTCTTCTAATATTTGACAATTTGACCAATGTTTAATTTGTCATTTAAGATGAATGGTCACAGAAATGTGCAGATACCCGTGTACCAGTGAACTGTACTGTCATGAAACTGTACCTTTTCATATCCAAACTTCTAATAAAGTCTTCAATCAATCAATCAATCAATCAATCAATCAACCAACCTGACCTGGCTTAGAGCAGTGGTTGTCAACCTTTTCAGGCTCCCTCTTTCTGTCTCTCTCTCTCTCTCTAACAGTATGCAGCATGGTTGGTGTTATGGATGATCTGGAATGTGTTCATCATCTGCTTCTACCTGGAGGTTGGAGACCTGTCCAAAGTAAGTGTATTTTATTCATGTCCTCACTAGACCTACTGTACATGTCCCCTTAAGTGTGTGTGTGTGTGTGTGTGTGTGTGTGTGTGTGTGTGTGTGTGTGTGTGTGTGTGCGTGTGTGCGTGCGTGCGTGCGTGCGTGCGTGCGTGCGTGCGTGCGTGCGTGCGTGCGTGCGTGCGTGCGTGCGTGTGTGGGCAACACGTGGAAAGGGATATTTCTGTGATTAATATTTTCCGATAGCGTAGCCATATGGTATCTTCTTTTTCTTTGTTCTTCTATATATGTATTCGTTTTATGTGTGTTATGGCAGCTCAAATACACACTCACCTTGACCCAGTTACAGAGAGAGAGATACACCTTTTAACCCATTAAGACCTGAGGCTGATTCTACAAATGCCTTCTAAATCACTAGTTCTTTCAAGATTTTACAAAAAAAAAAAAAAAACTTGTTGCATCTCCAGCAACTACTGTACTTTCCTCCCTAAGCCCCCATTTTTGCTACTTTCAAATCTTGACTAGAGGTTAGTATTACTTGCGCCAGCAGAGCGCGTAAGTACTGCGATCGACTGGGTATGTATGTCGGTGTCCTTCCTCTGTTTAAGCCCGTAGCCCAATCAGGAACCAGCATTTCTAGCAAAGTCATCATTAACAGCCAATGAGGGACCAGCATTCCTGGTGATGCCAGTGGTGAGCGTACCTCAGGCGCACTCTGCCGGTGCACAAGATGCAAGTTGGCACCTCGACAGAGTGCAGTTCTAGTTGATGCTGTTCTGTTCAAAAGGTTAATGTACGCCTGCTCATTATTTCTTCATGTTTCAACTAGGGCATTAACGACTTGTGATTTTTGCAAGTTGACTCGACTCAGTAAAGAGTTGAGTTGAAGTCGACTTTATCGCTTGATGACGTCATCACATCACACACGAACCACCTATTATGTTGGGGGGTCCCCAGATGATTAACTTAATGTGAAACATTGTTTTCTCACTCAATAGTAAACAAACCAACATAAAGTTTAAGTGTATAGAGGGTATATACACATTTCTAAAGTGCCAATTTAAGGACTTTTTAATCCCTCTAAAATGGAAAAATTAAACATTATGCAAATTGTCAAATTTATAGAGGCAGAAATTGTGAAAATAGCCGATCTACATGCTCACAACGCCTCGCAACGCGAGGCGTTGATAGAAAGTATTTTCGACGTTCGACTTTCTCTGGTGGGAGTCGACTTGTGTAATGAAGTCGACTGAGTCGACTTTCTAGTTTCAACACTGAAAAGCAAGTATTAATCGAAACAAAAACTAAAATCTAAAATAACAGATGTACAAGGTAGCAGCGCAGCACAAAGTACTGTGAGCTAAAAGCTAAAAACTCAAATCTAAAGATGTTTTCACGGTTTTAACGGGTTGACATAAAAATAAAATCACTTGACTATCCATATTTGTTTTGATGTCTACAAGATGTGCATTTTGACATGGCTGTAAATGCGACCAGTCTTAGAACGATCATAACATATCTGTCATTCTGACTCATATTCATCCTCGAATTCATATTTTCCTGATGTGTGTTCCAACTACCTGACTGTGACTCTGATGCAAGGCTTGGTAATGACCTCGGCCTTGCATCTCAGGAAGTGATTTCTCACTTTTGTTTTGACATAATGGTGCCAGTGGCTGTTCTCCAAAGAACAGTAAGACTAGATCATTTGGTTCCAAAAACCTTTTTCAGTGGAGCCTCAAAAAGGTAACTTTGTCATCTCTGTGGGACGCAAAAACCTTCAACTTCCAAATGGACCCTTACGGGTTTCACGTGTACACTTGGAATGGTAGGCATTACATTTAGTTTGAGTCGGTTCCACAGAATCTTTTTTGTTTCTGTTGAATATAGCCAAACTATAAGCCCACAATGTGTACTTGGAGATCGGCTATTTTCACAATATTTGCCTCCTTTTTGAGCGGTGGTCACGCCGCTCCTATACGTGGCCGTGTGTGTAGACGTACGTGTATGTATGTGGGTGGGTGGGTGCGTCCGTATGTAGCCTCAAGCCTGTGGTGTAGTACCTTTTCTGACCACACATGTTAAGGGAGGGGCGCTGTTTTCAGGCCAGGCCAGACCAGGCACACACACACACACGCACACGCACACACACACACACACACACACACACACACACACACACACACACAGGGGGGAAGGGGGGGGGGGTAAACCACCGCTCAGTTCACACGGGTGTGATTTTTTATATGACAATTTGTCTTTGTTCAGTAACACCCTTTTCGGCGTTTGCCGAAACAGTGTTTTTTTTTATGTTCTAGCCCGTTGCCCAAATAAAGGCCTTTTATTTCTGAATCCACTTGAGTTCCTGGACCTGACTTTTTGTGCCTCTGTGGCACATTTTGTCCTCTTTTGCTCATTGTATTCCCTTTCATGAGCACCAGTGTTTTGAGGGATACCAGTACCCTGCTATCTTCTTTTTCTTGGCATTAAAGGGGTCTCAAATGTAATAACATCGACACTTTAGAAATGTGCAGATACTAGGGCTTTCACTTCTAGCATTTTTTACAGGTCGACTAGTTGAAAGGGCTTGTAGTCGACTAGTCGACTAGTCGTTAACATATTATGTAATTAAAAAAAGACGCAGAGAGAAGAGTTTCAGGCAACAATGACAATTTGTATTTTTTAAACAGCAGCAATTCAAGCATTACATACATCTCTCACACACAATGTAGTAGTAAAGCCTCTGAACATCAAACCAAACAAAAAATAAATAAAATAAAACCTTTATATAGTACAGTAGTACAGTACACGCCGCTCTGACTGGGGCACATTTACAGCTGGCTGCTGCAGCTGCTACGCAGCTAGGTTGTCATGACAACATATAAACAACCGCACGTGTGTGACTGAATAGAACGCGCACAAACCAACAACAGGCTCAGAATTCCACAATCAACATCAATTTTAAGCTGCTACAACAATAAATGAAAAGTGCATGGACTCACCAAGATGTCTTGCATGTCTCCTCATGAAACAAAAAATAAACAACAATACATCCAACTGCTGCCTGTATAACACAAGACTGTAGGCTACTCGCTCTCACTGTCAGTGTCAGATTCATAGTCCTCCTCTTTTATTGTGTCCACCTTCCCTTCTCTTTGGTTCGCGTTCAGAAAGACCAGTTTGTCAACGTGGTCAGGGTGCAAACTTGACCGCTGTCGGGTGACCGTGTTCCCGGCCAGGGAAAAGACACGTTCACTCGGGGTGCTGGTGGCTGGAACAGCCAGGTAGCTTTTCGCAAGCTTGGCAAGACGGGGGAAACGCTCCTCATTTTTAGCCCACCACGCCAGGGGGTTTTCCATTGTAGGTAATGGGGGTAGTTGTGCGTAATCCCGCAGCTCATCTGCAGCAGTCGTGGCTCTCTTTTTGTCGGTGCTCTCGAAACTAGGTCCAAACAACTCCTCAAAGTCACTCTCCATTCTAGTTTTCCCACGGGGAGTCACCCGCTCCGTTCCAACGCTGTCCTCGGTGTCATCATCATCTATGGTGAAAATTAAGACACATTAATGGCGTTGTTTTTCTATTCTATTCAACTAGTATAATCATAGCCAAATCTACAAGCTCACACAACGTGACGCGCTGTTTCGCACGGCAAATGAGCTTGTGGATCGGCTACAATTATTTAGTGAGCCAATATACGGGATTTACATTGTTATTCACAATATTATAGGGTTATTTATAATAGTTAAATTAAGTTAATGTTAATGGTTAGCACCTGTAGCTGTTGCTCCTGGTTGTTCCTCCTCGCCTCCGTCTCCCACCAGCTGTGTCAAGTGCGCCCAGGCCTCCGCTCTGGAACTTTCTGGGAGGCATTTTAGCTGCTTGAAGCGGGGATCCAGCAAGCATGCCGTGATGGGGATGGATTCAGCCAAACGATCACTATCCAACTTGAAGCGTGTTGTAAGCGCTGTCCTCACGGTGTCCTTGAACTTGCGGGTAGCAACCATATCAGACTCACTGGCTCTCAGCGTGTTGTTAACCAGGTTCAGTATTACGGGATAGATAAACGACAGCCCGACATGTGCCTGTCCACACATGATTTTTGTTGCCAAGGCTAGCGGCCTCAGTAAAGGGATCAGCTGCTCCATTAAATCCCACTGGCCGTTTTTAAGGGAGAGGGCCTTTTTCTGGGACGGCTTCGTTGTCTCCTCGTCGTTGAGAACTGCCAGCACCGGGATGCGCTGCTCATGCAGCCGTTCCAGCATGGTGAATATGGAATTCCAGCGGGTCACGCAATCGTTCTGGAGCTTCTTTTTCTTCATGCCCAGGTTTTTCTGGCATTTCTTCAGAGCACAATGTCCAACAGAGGACTTGCGGAAAAAGCTGACAAGACGCCTAGCAGCTGCTGTGGTCTTCTCAATCTCAGGTAAGTCTAACCCCGATTTTATGGCTAGTTGAAGGGTGTGCCCTGTGCACCCCAGGTCGTTGGGAAACTCCTCACAAAGCTCCATTGCCAGATTCATGTTGCTTGCATTGTCATGCACGGTGCAAAACACATGCAAGTTCCACGCCTCGATCGTTTCTGTCAGCCTTCGGGCAATATTTACAGCAGTGTGTCTCTCTGGCATGATGCTTGTTCGCAGCACTCTTGCTATTATCTTCCAGCCGTCTGTAATGAAGTGAGCGGTCACTGTAATATACGGATCCATAGTGCAAGTCGTCCACAAGTCGGTAGTGAAAGAGACACTTTTATCTTTCATCTCAATGGAGATTTTGGCTCTCAGAGAATTGTACTGCAATGTGATTGTCTTCCAAGCTGTAGCATGACACGGGATCGTATAGTTTGGCTCGAAGAATGTAATCAATTCCTTGAAGCCTTCTCCAGAAATGGCAGCGACTGGCCGAACATCTTTGACAACCACGTTGAGAATGAATTCTGTTATCTTCTTTCTTCTTTGCTCTGTGAATGGGCGTGGGGCATAGTCTCCAATTGTTGTCTGCCGCTTTGCAACCTGTTTCCCGGCGGCGGCGGGGGCCTCGGCGGCGGCGCTGCTGTCTGTTGGAAGCGGGTGTTTGCTAGCCAGATGGTTACTCATAGTAGACGTATTGCTGTTGAATTTAAGGGTAGTCTTACACAGTTTACACTCCACTGTTTTCTTCTCCACATCTTCTGTGAAATACTCCCATACAGCTGAGCGGCGAGCCCGTTTAGCTGGCGCTGGGCCACTTGTTGATGCTGTGTTGTCCGCAGCCATGCTTGTTTTACTGACTGTCAGTGTGGGGGAAGCAGCGGTGTGTACCGGGTGATTAGGTATTGTGGGTAATCTGATTTATTGTATTTATAATTGTAAAAGGAAAACGTACAGTTATGATTAGTTGAGATTATAGCTTGTTATCTTTTAAGCAAAAAAAAAAAAAAAAAGGGAAAGGAAAAAAACTTTTTTTATAGACTTTTCGACTAGTAACTACGAGATCGACTAGTGGTTATACTAGTCGACTAGTCAACTAGTCGACTAGTCGGTGAAAGCCCTAGCAGATACCCTGTGTGCACTTACAGTTTACTGTATGTTGGTTTGTTTACTGTTGAGAGAGAAAACAATGTTGCACATTAAGCTACTCATCCGGGGACCTCCCCAAAATAATTTGGGGACGCCCCCTGGTTGGTTTGGGAACGCAATAGTCTAATGGAATGCACTAATTGGCGGCAGCACCAGGCACCTCAATTAACGACATCTTTCATTGAGATTATGGCTTGTCCCAATTAACAGTGGAGATATCTCAAGTCTGATTTATGGGAAGACATGATTTTAAATGGCCCATATCATGGAATTCGTGCCTCAGATATAGTCAGTATTGTAGATTATCATTAATGAGGACATTCCGTACAAACTTAACGGCAGAGGTATTTTCGGTCAAAACGTAAGTAGACATTATCTTTAATTAGCGTGTTGCCTCGTCCCAAATGTGATTAGGAGATATGGTAAATTAGCCTTAATGTCGATACATGATTTACAGTAATCTGTCACGTGAATCCGGACGCACTAATACTTTGGTTTATATATAAATATGTCTGTCTCTGTCTGTCTGTCATCTACTACTTTTCTAAGTTGTTTTCAGAGATTATATTTTAATGTAGAACGAAAACAGATCATAGCTTAGCATAGAGCCCTGAGGCACTCCGCCCAAACCCTCTAGCTCAGGGGTCTTCAACACGGGGTCGGGACCCCTAGGGGGTCCTCAGAGTTACTACAGGGGGTCCTC